>NC_069793.1:48287303-48593933 GCF_027406575.1 Nycticebus coucang
TTAAATATATGCAGTAAAGAATATAAAAAGACCTCACTTTAAACATAAAAAATAAATTGCATATAGCATGGTATGTAAAATATAATTATAATGCATGCTTGATCTTTGTAAAAATTAATTTTAAACATGGATAGAGACAAGAATATCGACCATGCACAGGGCCCACACCCAGAAAGCCACATAGAAGCCAGGCTGTGGCATGTGGCTCCCTGGGCAGGGGCCTAGGAGATCAGAAGAAGGCTTCCCATGTTTCCACTTTTAAAAGACTTGTGATTGTTTGATTTAAAAATATATATTAAAAAATTAGCTGCAGAGACTATTTATAGTTGTAGGAACTTTTCGGAGAGAGAATAACACAAAAGCACTACAGAGCTACTGAAATTTTAAATAATTCTTTGTAAATGCCCTAGGTTAATTTAGATCCCTGAAAACACATTAGGAAATTAAGCTGTAATGTGAGCTAATTCCGATTTTAATTTGGCAAAAAGAATGATCCAACTACACAGTTAATGTAAATAGAAGCATAACACAGGGAAATTAATGAGGTTTCCTTCAGATGATGAATCTTCAAGGAGGTAGATAATTAGCTTCTTTTGTTATTATTGTAGGAGAATGTGGCATTGTCTCTGAGGTGCAAAATAACTGTGGCTTACTAAGTGATAATGTGCTTCATTTGTCTTTTTAAAAAATAATTATTTATGTTAAACTCTTGTAGGATGAAGCAGCAGCACAGCCTCTGAATCTCTCATCCCGACCCAAGACAGCAGAGCCTGTAAAGTCCCCAACGTCTCCCACCCAGAGCCTCTTCCCAGCCAGCAAAACCAGCCCTGTCAATCTGCCAAACAAAAGCAGCATCCCTAGCCCCATTGGAGGAAGCCTGGGAAGAGGATCCTCTTTAGGTAAATGGAAAAGTCAGCAAAAAGAAGAGAGTTATGAATTAGGTAAAAGAAAGCAAACCTGTGATGACGGATCCTTATTTCCAAAGTGTTCCTTAGTAAAGGATGATACTCTTATCTTTTCTACTGAAACATAACTCAAGTTAATATCTTGGGTGATTAGAACTTTTGGAATCCTGCTGAGATGGGTTCTTTAGATGATAATTAGTTAGACCTAGCAATGGTAGATTTAGGAATTTCTGTATGTGGTCAGTGTTTCACCCCTGAAGTAATTTTCCAAGGACCTAAGCACCTGGTCTCTAAGTTGCCTTTCAAAAGGCTAACATTTCTTTGAATTTTCATATCTTCTTTTAAAAACGTATGTGATTTTTACGTCTTATCCCATATTACTTTTGCATTAAAACAAATATGAATGACACACTTCAATAACATGTATGAAGTAAAATTTATATCTAGGAAGATATGTAATAATGGTCCTCTGGCTTTCTGCATCCCCCTATATTTCCAAATATCCCTAGGAAAATTCAAATTCCCATGTGAAGAATATAGAAGAAAACATAAGGGTTTTGGAAATGAGGCAGGCTTGGATTGAGAGTCTTCACTTAATAGTTATGTTACCCTGGGAAAGTTATTTAATATTTTTCAAAATTCAATTCCCTGGGAAAGTTATTTAATATTTTTCAAAATTCAATTTCCTAACTCTGAAAGGACAGTGTTACTTAGCTCATAGGTTGTTACAAGGATTCAAAGAATAAAATGCATATAAAGTTTCTAGCACAGTGTCTCGCACTTAGAAAGCATTCAAATTTAAAAGACTGGAATGAATGAATACCATTGTATTTATACATATGTCGAGTGAAACAATAAATGTGAAAGCACTTTTCAGCAAGAGAGCAGCAAACAAGTATTGACATTAGTGTTACTATCCTCTTTAAGTCTGTCTATTTCCAAATGAAGACGGAGATTCAAAGAGGCTAAGAACAAAATCTGGCATTTCTTCATCAAATTACATTCGTTGCACTATTGAATCCTAGAGCCTGAAATGCTTATTACATGGATTTAAAAAAATGTATAAGTATAGCCATTTATAGTTTAAAAAACATTCTTCCCTATTTGATCCCATTTGACTTTTCACAATAATCTTTTGCATTAAGTAGTGTATTAGTATTGCCCTCACTGTACAAACTGTGATTCTTAGAGGTAGAATGACTTTGTCACATTGCTGTATCTATTAATTAACAGAACCAGGTCTAGAATCTAGGTTCTCTCAAGCATAATCCAGTATTCTCTTTATAAACTCATAGTTTGAATTTTTGCTGAATTATGCCAAGTCTAAGTAATCCTCTCATAGATGTAAATCTTTTTCATTGAAAATTAGGATGTTAGGATCTCTTCCACAGACTAGTCTCATTCTGAATCAGGATGCCTTTCTCTGGGATTCAGAAGTTACATCCCAAGTCGGTGGTATCCATGTAAGAGATAAAAGTGTGTCAATGTCTAGCACGTGAATATGAGGAATATCACTTGGCTGGACTTCTGTAAGTTGTAAAAAAAGGGGAAAAGAACAGCATAAAGATAAATTACAGAGTTGATCTTGAAATGACCCTCCTATAATCCACTTGTGAATTTTGTTTAGAAAGCATTTGTCTGCTGTACTGAGCATCATGAGGGACAAAGATGACTATGTCACAAGCCTGCTCTTAGGAAACATTTACTTCTACACAGCAGATTCCTAGATTATGAATTAGAAATGGACTGAAGAATAGCACCTGCTCCTGAACAGCACTCGTGTACAGACAATATTGTATATAAATGTTCTTTTTTTATCAGAAACTCTCTAGAACAAAAGCTGTAGGTTTTCCATGTCCTAAAAATAATTAACTGACTTAACAAACAAAATTTCACAGATACAGCCTTGGGAATTTTTTCCAAACCCAAATGCATATGGTCATACATTGCACACACAAGACATATATTGTGAGCGTGATTGTTTGGTTTCATCTGTCACGTCTGCATGGGATGAACACACACACACACACACACACACACACTGTGAAATGCTCATACAGGCCTCAAACAAGAGGATCACATTAAAATTTACCGCAGCAGCTAAAACCTATCAATCATCAAACAATTACCTTCTTTTTGTCTAAAATTGGAAAAAACTTATTCAAATATGCATTTTTACCTACAGTGAAATGAAATTAGTTTAATTTTGAATTTTTCCTCTCTGCATTGGACAGAATACAATGGAAGTAAATATTTAGGTGTTCTCACTGTATTTGGAGCTTTGTACTTATATGAAAAGCATTCCGACAACGTAGTCCACTGTCATGAAGACAGGGAGCTGAGAGCAGTGGGTGTTCGAGCTGGGGGTGGGAAATGGGTTGTCATTCTCTTGGTAAATAACTGAGGCAGCATGATGAGAAGAATGCCTCATTAACCAGCCAGCACTTGGGAGTGGAGAGTACAGTATATTCCTTCCGCCCCCTCTCTCCTGCCGTGGACACATGAACACACAGATGCAGATGTCACTAAAGTACACACGTAGCATCACAGATTTTTTTTCTGCTAGCCAGAAACAGTCTTCCTGCATTAGCACAGCAAATATAACAGGTAGCCTGGACAAACCTCTCTGCTTCCTTCCCACCCCTCACCCCCTTCCTTCCTATACCTCCCCCACAGAAGAGGCAAGATTGTGTGGTAATTGTCAATAGCGGAAGAACATCTTCCCCCACTACTATATACAATAGAAATCTAGGAACCTTCATTTTTGAGGAGGTGAGTAGACAGAACCCAGATAGACTGGAGTGCTGGGGTTTCCTCTAGTGGCTGAAAAAAACTAACAAAAGATGAGTATCCTGGCTTTCTGTGCTCTATGAATGGTATACAGTTTTTTAAAATAGCTGATGTGCCCCTTGGTAGTTCAGAAAATGCAGTTTTCTACAGGGGAGTAGATAACAGCAGTGCTTTTTAATAGTCTGATAATGCAAGCCTCTAATAATGCATCCTGTGTATACAGATATCCTGTCCAGTCTCAACTCCCCTGCCCTGTTTGGGGATCAGGATACAGTGATGAAAGCCATTCAGGAGGCTCGGAAGATGCGAGAACAGATCCAGCGGGAGCAACAGCAGCAACAGCCACATGGTGTTGATGGGAAACTGTCCTCCATGAATAATATGGGGCTGAACAACTGCAGGAATGAAAAGGTAAAATGTGCTTTCCTTCACCGGATCTTCTCCCTTCACATGGCTCACTCTCATCTGGCTCTTTCCAGGTCCCCAGACTTTGATCTGAAGCCATAGATTTAGGCTTCCAGCTTGAGGGCTGTCTTTTATTTTACTTAGATCTGTCGTGTATAACATTTATAGCAGTAAATTATTTAAAAATACACCTTTCTCCACTTAGTGTGGGTTGCCTCCCAGGCACCCAACCTCCCTACCTATTGGTGTGTCTCTCTGTCGCATTCTAAAATATTTATAAGTATATTATAATAAAGGGGCTGTCTGATATTATTCAAATAAGAATAGAGTATCAGAATATTTAAAAAGGAAGACACATATATGCTCACAAGGAAGGCTAAGGTTACTATGATTCACAATTGAATACTAAGCTTCTTATTAATTAGACCAAAAAATATAACAAAGAAATTTGCAAAATTCATTCATTTATTTTGTGATCCAGAAAATTATTTATTGAGTACCTATTCTATGAGGGACTGTGTTCTAGGCACTGGCGATACAGCAGTGAGCAAATCTGATAAACATTTCTACTCTCATAGAACTTGCATTCTAACAGAGGAACACAGACAATGAAGGAATAAACAAATGCATAATATAATTGCAGGAGGTGAATAAATACCATGTGAAAAAAATAGAAGCAAAGTAAGGGAATAGTGAATCATAGGGTTGTTATCTTAGATGGGATGGTGTGGTAAGGACTCTGTGAGGAAGTGACATGGGTAGAGAGCTGAATGAAGCCACAGTGCAGGCCATGGGAAGAACAGATGTGAGAGAATTCCAGGCAGCAGAAACTATGAGCATAGAGGCCCTTGGAAAGGTAGGACTAGCATCAGGGAGACCATCGTGGCAAGAGTGTCTGTCACGAGAGAGAAGGGACATGAAGCAACTGTAATAGACTGGGGCAGAGCGTAGACCTGGTAGGCCCTGGAGAGCTTTTCATTTTATTTTGAGTGTGATAGGAATCCCTAGACCAGTTTTGTTCAGGGCATTGATGCGATCTGATTTACATATAAAAGGATCATTCTGTCCACTGTAGAAGAATGGACTGTAGGAGGTTAAGAATGGAAACAGGGAGACCAGTTAAGAAGCTATTGTAGTAGACAGGGTGAAAAATTCTGATTATCTGATAGAATAAAACGTGCCATTTTTAAAAAAGAGATGAAAATACTTTCCCTGCACTAAATTGTAAAAACTGTTTCTCCCCCTTAACATGGAACAAATGAGTGGCATGATGGTCAATGTCTTTGTTAATAGTTTTAGAGGAAATTAAAACAACATTTTTCCACTCATAGTTTATTCTGTAAAGGCTAAGAATATAACATTGGAGTGAGGGCCATGAGCCCTCTCTTTGTTTTAATTCTTGCTAATTCTAGCATGGATGCTATGGTAAAGGCTCCATCCATTAGAATAAGATTTAGTTTCCCTACTTCCTAGAAGAATTTTTAAATTAGCATGTGGAAGAAGTCATAAGGGAAATATGTGGTCATGTGTGCTCTTATCCAGGCATTTGCATACATATCTGTCAGCATAACCAGGGTGTGTGTTTGTTTTCTTTTCAAAAGGGATGGTCAAAGTGACAGTCTGAGTATGTGCGTATATTAGTTTCTTAGTGGATTGTTTAAAACAACAGAAATTTATTCTCCCACAATTCTGGAGCCTAATCCCAAATCAAGGTGTCATCAGGGCCATCCTCCCCCTGAAGGCTCTAAAGAAGAACACTCACTTGCCACTTTCTAGCTCCTGTGGTTGCTGGCAATCCTTGCCATTCCTTGGCTTATGGTTGTATCATTCCAATTTCTGCCTCCCACTTCCACGGTCGCCTTCCCTCTCTGTATGTCTGTATATCTCCAAATCTCTCTTTATAAGTACGTCAGTCATTGGATTTAGGGCTCACCTAAATCTACTGTGGCCTTATTTTAACTTGATTATATCTATAAAGACTGTTTCTAAGTAAGGTTACATTCGAAGGTACCAAGATTAAAACTTGGACTTATCTTTCTGGAGGCACAATTCAAACTATTACACAGTGGTGTACAGAGACATTGCACATGCTGAATCAACCCTTCACACTAGGAGATAGCTGGGGTGCAGAGGGCTGGGAGGGGGTTTGTGGGGATGAGAGAAGCATGGGAATCTCGAAACGTGTGCCTGATCAAAACTCTTGTGCAGATTAGGAAGCTTAGCTCTGAAAGACCATTGCAGTGCATTGATTTACTGATGTCAACATTTTACACACACACACAGGGTGTCTATAAAGTTCGTGTGCAATTTACTATATTAAGCTATTTTAAATTGCAGATGAACTATATGTCCACCCTATACACACACACACACACATACATAAAATAAAAAATACATAAACAAAATATACAAACACGCGCATGTATACACAGAGGGTACCAAAAAGCGTATACACATTTTAAGAAAGGAAAAAAACTGTATTAAAATTGTAATACCCAATACACACCGATAGCATTTATTATCTTGTATATTGTATCTTGCATCTCTTGTAATTGCAGAAGTCAAATGTAATGGAGTATTACAATCGTAATACAGCTTTTTCCTTCCTTAAAATGTGTCTACATTTTTTTGGCACTGTCTATATGTGATGGTGGTTCTCTTGGTACCTGGTAAGCCTTAAACTTTTGCATACTCAGGATTAATCATACATGTAAGTCACTGGTTCTGCTTGTTCCCTAAGTGCCCCGTCCCCCAGGAAATTTCCCACCCCATTTGGAACCCTGACAGGGGGCTCACAAGGCAGAACCCATCTTTAACAGCTGTCTGAGTGGATAGTTAAGCATAGAATATGGTTTAAGGCTACAAGAGAGAAGAAATCTTACCGCCAAACCTGTTTTGCTACTCTGATACTAGACAAACACAGAATAGACAAATACAGAATAGACAAACCACACAGAATATTTTTTTTTTTTTTACCTAAGATAGTTATCTACTCAGTGAAAACACCACGAAATAGTAACAAATCTAACCTGAATGTTAATAACTTTATAAGATCCTGTTTTGTGACCTGGGTAAGTGAACGAGTTTAGGCATAGGGATATGGAGTGGGCAATTTGGTTAAAAACAAGAAAATGGGTACCTGTACCGGGGACCATCTCTAACTTTACAGTTTTACCAAGGGTTAATTTTTTTTTTTTAGAGCTTAGGTGATTCTCTTGCCTCAGCCTCCCAAGTAGCTGAGACTACAGGCACCCACCACAAAGCCTGGCTATTTTTTTGTTGTGGTTTGGCCAGGTTTGAACCCGCCACCCTTGGTATATGGGGCTGGCGCCCTACTCACTGAGGGTGCCGCCCTGCCAAGGGTTAATTTTGAAATTAGTTTGAGAAGAACATAAGTGATTTTTTAAACTCAGTCTTTTAAATTATTTTTATTTATTAGATTTCAAATGAAAGTAATATATGCTTACTGAAAATTCTAATAATACAGAAATGTATGTGGTAAAAAACCTAATAACCCTCTTCACTCCATTAACTATCGTTAATTATTCAGAAATTTTCTTTGAGTAGTAACAATCGTTAAGGAATCAGAAATTTTCTTTGCATAGACAAGTAAGTATTAATGAGTTTAAAAATATATGTCCTCACTTAGAACAGTAGTTACTGAATTGTCACTTACCAGCTGTGTAATATTTGGCAAGTTGATTAACCTCTCTGAACCTCTATTTCTTTATCTATAAATGAGGGTAGTGATTTAGGTTATAATGAAATGAAATTTATGTGAATTTACCTAGCATAGGTCCAAAGTACAAAGTAGCACTTCTTTATGTTTCCCATACCTTTATTTTATTTTATTTATTTATTTATTTTTTTTTATTAAACCATAGCTGTGTACATTAGTATGATCGTGGGGCACCATACACTTGGTTCATAGATCGTTTGACACATTTTCATCACATTAGCTAACATAGCTTTTGTAGCATTTTCTTAGTTATTTTGCTAAGACCTTTACATTCCACATTTACTAGGATTCACATATACCTTTGTAAGATGCACCGCAGGTGTAATCCCATTAATCCCCCTCCCTACACCTACCTCCCCCCTCCCTCCCCTCCCTTTCCCCCTTCTCCCTATTCTTAGGTTGTAACTGGGTTATAGCTTTCATGTGAAGGTCCTACATTAGTTTCATAATAAGGGTGAGTACATTGGGTACTTTTTATTCCATTCTTGAGACACTTTACTAAGAAGAATATGTTCCAGCTCCATCCTTGTAAACGTGAAAGAGGTAAAGTCTCCATCTTTCTTTAAGGCTGCATAATATTCCATGGTGTACATATACCACAATTTATTGATCCATTCGTGGATTGATGGACACTTGGGCTTTTTCCATGACTTAGCAATTATGAATAGGGCTGCAATAAATGTTCTGATACAAATATCTTTGTTATGATGTGATTTTTGGTCTTCTGGGTATATGCCCAGTAGGGGGATTACAGGATTGAATGGCAGATCTATTTTTAGATCTCTAAGTGTTCTCCATATCTCTTTCCAAAAGGAATGTATTAATTTGCATTCCCACCAGCAGTGCAAAAGTGTTCCCTTTTCTCTACATCCACGCCAACATCTCTGGTCTTGGGATTTTGTGATATAGGCTAGTCTTACTGGAGTTAGATGATATCTCAAAGTAGTTTTGATTTGCATTTCTCTGATGATTAAAGGTGATGAGCATTTTTTCATCTACCCAAAGCAATATATAATTTCAACGCAATCCCCATTAAAGCTCCACTGTCATACTTTAAAGATCTTGAAAAAATAATTCTTCATTTTATATGGAATCAGAAAAAACCTCGAATAGCCAAGACATTACTCAGAAATAAAAACAAAGCAGGAGGAATCACGCTACCAGACCTCAGACTATACTACAAATCGATAGTGATCAAAACAGCATGGTACTGGCACAAAAACAGAGAAGTAGATGTCTGGAACAGAATAGAGAACCAAGAGATGAATCCAGCTACTTACCGTTATTTAATCTTTGACAAGCCAATTAAAAACATTCAGTGGGGAAAAGATTCCCTATTTAACAAATGGTGCTGTGTGAACTGGCTGGCAACCTGTAGAAGACTGAAACTGGACCCACACCTCTCACCATTAACCAAGATAGACTCTCACTGGATTAAAGATTTAAACCTAAGACATGAAACTATAAAAATACTAGAAGAGAGTGCAGGGAAAACCCTTGAAGAAATCGGTCTGGGCGAGTATTTTATGAGGAGGAACCTCCAGGCAATTGAAGCAGCTTCAAAAATACACTATTGGGACCTGATCAAACTAAAAAGCTTCTTCACAGCCAAGAACAAAGTAAATAAAGCAAGCAAACAGCCCTCAAAATGGAAGAAGATATTTGCAGGTTATGTATCTGACAAAGGTTTAATAACCAGAATCCACAGAGAACTCAAATGTATAAGAAAAAAAAGAACAAGTGATCCCATCGCAGACTGGGCAAGGGATTTGAGGAGAAACTTCTCTGAAGAAGACAGGCGCACGGCCTTCAGACATATGAAGAAATGCTCGTCATCTTTAATACCCCCCGGGCAATTGAAGCTGCTTCAAAAATACACTATTGGGACTTGATCAAACTAAAAAGCTTCTGCACAGCCAAGAACACAGTAAGTAAAGCAAGCAAACAGCCCTCAGAATGGGAGAAGATATTTGCAGGTTATGTCTCCGACAAAGGTTTAATAATCAGAATCCACAGAGAACTCAAACGCATTAGCAAGAAAAGAAAAAGGGATCCCATTGCAGGCTGGGCAAGGGACTTGAAGAGAAACTTCTCTGAAGAAGACAGGCTCATGGCCTTCAGACATGAAAAAATGCTCCCATACCTTTAAAGCACAGATGGTCTTTGAGTATATAGAACAAATACACTGGTTCAAACAAATGTAGTTGTTTCTTTTGTTTTTTTGTTTTTTTTCTATAAAGGTTTTATTACGCAGAGAGGGAAGAACAGGTTTAGTCCTTCTTGGCAGCCAGTTTCCTCATGGTGACTGAGACATTTGTTGCTCAGCTCCTCTCACGACCTTGGAATGAATGTGTGTCCCCACCCTTGTCCTTGCAGAACTTGAGCAGCCCTGTGGTGTATTACTTGTGCAGGGCAAAGCCGCACACCTTTGGTTATGACCCATGTGAACTTGACATACTTACTGAGATGGTGACAGTAACCGCTCTGGTGTCTGTGCTTGGGGTTGCCCGTGGTCTTGCTGAATCCCTGGTGGAGGCCTCAGCCGTGGTTAAGCACAGAGCCATGGCTGATGCTCTTCAGTGGTTTCTGCAGCAGGAAGGCACAAATACACTGTTCTCTCACAAACAGGAGATCCTTACACAGAGTCAGCAGAAACAAAAGATTTCTCAAATGTTGCTCTATTGGCCAACTCACACAGTTTAACTTCTTTCCAGTTGAGTTAATGCACACAGCTACAGAAACTACAAGATCTTATAAGCGTCCTACAGCAGCTGTGCGTAAACTTTTTGGCACCAGGGATTGGTTTCGTGGAAGATTATTTTTTCACCAGACTAGGGGAGAAGTGGGGGTGGGACGGGAGGTATAGCTCAGGCAGAGGTGTGAACAATGGGGAGCAGCTGTACACACAGATGAAGCTTTGCTTCTCACTGGCACTCACCGCCTGCAGTGCGGTGGGGTTCCCAACAGGCCATGGACTGAAACCTTTCTGGCACCAAAAACCAGTTTCATGAAAGACAACTTTTTTCACAAATGGGGGAGGGTAATGAGTAGGTGGGATGGGGGCAGATCCCAGGCAATTATGCTGTGCACCCAGGTTACTAACAGGCCATGGACCTTGGCATTATCGATATTTCTGGCTGGATAATTCTTTGTCACAGGGAACTATCTGGCTTTTATGGTCTAGATGATCTGTAGATGATTGACAGATCATACTCCCTCCATCTTTTGTGACAACTGAATATGTCTCCACACCTTGCCAAATGTCCCCTAGGGAAGGGAGGGAAAAAATGGCTCTAGTTTAGAACTAGTGGGTTATATCATACCTGGCTTCCTGATCCTATATCTCAGTCAGCCTGGGCTGCTATAAGAAATACCATAAATTGGGTGGTTTAAACCATAAAAGTTTATTTCTCTCAGTCTTGGAAGCTGAAAGCCGGAGATCAGGGTGCCAGCATAGTCAAGTTCTTGTGAGAGAGCTCTTCTTAGCTTATACGCAGCCACCTCTTTGCCGTATCCTTATGTGGGTGAGAAACAGAGCTCTGGTCTCTTCATCTTCTTAAAAAGGCACTAATCTTACTATGGGGGCTGTACCTTCTTCACCTTATCTAAACCTAGTAACCTCCCAGAGGTCTACCTCCAATTACCATCATATTAAGGATTAAGAATTCCATATATGGATTTTGAGGGGACACAAAAATTCAGTCCATAGCACTCTGTACTGTTGAGTTTGTTTCATCTATTAATATCAAATTCTATAAATTAATTTTAATTATTTCTCATCAGCTTGTCTTACTTCATTTGGTAGAAAACTCTGAGATGTAAAAGGAAAATAAACTTTATTTTTCTTTGGAAGACAGAAAAAGATGAGATAAATTTAGGATTGAAAAAATGAATGAATAAATAAATTAATCCAATCTTGTCCTAAAACATACCATGCTGAATATAACTTTATCCCAGAGAGTAAGCTGCAGAGTGGTTTCTAACAGGATCAAGAATCCTTGGTTTCCTAGTTTGAAGGGAGTTGTTTGAGGAGATAGCTTTACTGTGGTTGAATCTGGGGCACTGGAAAAGTTCGTTATCAGGGCCATTCTGTCATGGGCTCTCTTAACATGATCCCTTTCCTGCATAACATGGCAGTTTTGTAAATCTGTGTCTGGAGACAGATATGTATCGTTGTTTAGTGTCTGGAGTTGGTATGTGTTCTTACTTACTATGTTAGCTACAGTCAGAAGAATACATTTAAAACAGTGCTAGAAGACTCGCACAATGGTAGTTTTGGCTCTCGTATAGCCAAAATATCTATCTAACTTGTATGAGGTTCTATGGGGCACTACTTTTTCTTCTACAGATCATATTTTCTTCTGAGTCAAAGAGGGTAAATGTATTATGTGCAATCAGGCTGGATAATGGATTGTGACAAATTGAATTTTACTGTTTTCAAATTTCTCCATCTTGGAATTATCTGTTTCTTTAATTATAAAGATCCATAAATTAGATTTATGAATTTGTTCTTTGTAACTCATAATATAGTTTTAGGTAGATTTTTTCTAGTGTTACTGTCATAAAACGTTATAATTTATTAAGCATATCTCATCTCTCATTTAGGCACTCTTTACAAAGGAGTGTGACACCTTTACAAAGGTCTAGGAAACAGACTGTGAGATGGAAATTAGCATGCAGATTTATTAGGGAGCCCTGCTGGGCTCGCCACCTGTGGAAGGGAGAGGACAGAAGCAGGACAAGGCAGGGGACGTTGTGCTGTGCTGTACTCCATAGGAAGCTTCCAATGGCCCCTGTGGCTGTTAAGAACTGTGAATTGTCCCAAGAGAGGGTGAGTCATTTTTTTTCTTTTAGAAATAGTGTTTTGCTCTGTAACCCAAGGTAGAGTACAGACATGTGATCATAGCTCACTGCAGCCTGGAATTCCTGGGCTCATGAGATACTCTTGCCTCAGCCCCCTGAGTAGCTAGGACTGCAGGTATGCGCCCTACTCCTTTGAGCCACTGGTACTGCCCCCACGCAGCTGATTTTTTAAAAAAAATTTGTAGAAGCAGGGTCTCACCGTGTTGCTTAGGCTGGTTTCAAACTCCTGGCATCAAGTGACGTTCCTGCCTAGTCCTCTCAAAGTGCTGGAATTAGAGCCATGAGCCACCACCTGATCAGGTGAGCTTTTATATACTTGTGTCAACCAGGCATTAGTTGAGGGCTACCTTGGGAAGAGGACTTGACCTTGAGTGAGGTAGCACTCTTCAGCTAAGGCAATGCTGAGAGGGCTGACAGCTAAGGGCTGCTTACCACTTGCATTTCCAGCAGCTGAAGGAATAAATCTTCCAGTCCTAAAGGGGAATCTGGGCAGCACATCCTAGGGTCCACTGTGGTATGTTACATTTAGTAACATTATATATATGACAGTCTTTGTATGTATCATAAACATCGGAGACATTTACTACACAGTGTTTGTACCATGTATAGGATCACATATGTGTCCATATGAATACATGTTTACCCATGGCATGTTTCTCTTTATTGGATAAATCCCTATTCTAGTGCTTTAAAATGAAACCATATTGACTTGATCAGCCAGAACGGCACCAATGGAGTTGTTCTGGTTGGCTGGGTCAGTGGGTATTTAGGATCTGTTAAATATATGGACTGTAGGGACAATAGACTGTAACGGCACCTTAGGAGCTGTTATGCTCCGTCACGTCGGCATAGCTTCTCTGTGTGGATTATAAGTGTCCTGCCAGCAGAAATCTAACTTACTGCCCTGGGATTTAGCTTTCCACACTAAGACCTCCAGCCATCTCCATCCCTGTCTAAGTGCCAGTGCAATTAGATCATATTACAGGCTAATTGCTTACCAAATTTTGTTATTTTGGCATCTTTTAAGATAAAGACTATTTTAGTCATGACAATACACAGCAGAATTTTAATTAGGCTACTTCTAAATGTCCTTGGAGCTAGGTTAAGGGCATCTGGCTAGAAGAGAGGCAAGGCAGGGTGGACCTTTGAAATTAAGGCATCTGTGTTAAAGTGTGATCTGTAACTTTTTTTACCTTCTTGATGTTTGAATGCAGACTTGATTGTTGGTCAGGATGCTTTCCTGCGTAGGTATTGTGTAAACCAGTAGATTGTTTATCCATTGATCATAGCTACTCATAAATAGGTAGATTGGACACCTACAAGTCTGCCAATTAAAGTTTTCGCACTTGCCACCGTGTGCTTACGTTGGCAGCACTGTCCCACAGCTCCATAAGGTTTCATAACCCTGGCTTATCAGTGTTTCGCAGTTGTGTTCATGTCGACATGTGGCAGTATCTTACTGAGTGGCGTTCATTATTGTTGTTGCATGTTTTGTGTGCTGTAGCGAAAATGTCGGAGCTTGAATTAGAGCAACAAACAAACATTTGTAAATTTCTTGTTAAACTTGGCAAGAGTGGAAATGAAATCATTGGACGTATTAGTCCAAGTTTATGGGGATGACACCATGAAGAAAACAGCAGCGACAAATGGATTAAACATTTTTTGGAGGAGTGAGAAAGCACCACTGATGAAAAGGTCAGGGTGTGGGTAATGAGCAGAACTGATGAAAACATTGCAAAAATTCATTGAATTGTGCATCAAAGTTGTCAGCTGATTGTGAGAAGCATAGCAGATGAAACAAACATTGATCCAGAAACAGAAAAATCTTAACTGTGTATCTTGGCCAACAATTCATGGCACTTGCATCATGACAGTACACCAGCTGACACAACACTGTCTGTGAGGGAGTTTTTAGCCTGAAGATAAAAGTAATATTGAAAGGAAGACGTTTTACTTACATTCAGGACATAAGGATGATATTATGACAGCTTTGATGGCCATTCCATAAGAACAGTAGGACTAGGCCCTGCGCTGCATAGCTTCCTAAGGGGACTACTTAGAAGTGATCATAGTGATTTTTAGCAATGAGTTATGTAGCACTTTTTGTAGGATGAGTTTGTGAACTTAATAGTCAGACTTCATACATGCAAGTGGCCTGGGCTGCTAGCACCCTCATCTTGTGGGAATCACTTCAGAAAAATGCTTGACCTCATAAGGTGTCAAAATGAGCTACAATGGACACTATTAACACACCTTACTTGCTTCTGAAGTACTTTGGTGTGGTTAAAACTGTAGAGTGAAAAAACTGGAAGGAACATTATTTGATAAGATACAGTCACTTCATTTTGCAGATGGGAAAACTGAACCTAGAGAAAAAAAAAAAAGAGCTTACCCACAGTGCTACTGTATTTGTGGCAAAGCAGGAATTAGACCTCAGCTTTCCTAATTCCTAGTTATTTATTGGTATTTCAACTTACAAAGTAGTACCAGGTTCATTTATTAATTTCCTATGATAACTTTAAACACCTTTAAACCTGTAAAATGTAAAAGTACATTTTACATTAGCAGTCTCAAATCTTTGATGGAATAAGGCATGGGATAATACACATTAGGAAATGGAAAAACATCAAGCTCCTTGTAAGTATGTACTTGTTACCATCTGTCTGGATAGGGAATTCTTCCCTGGCATGGTATCTTTTGGTTCTGACTCTTGGGAAGATAACAGTAAGGAAGCAGAAGATTGAATGATTCTGGTATAAATGAGGAAACAAAGGAGAGGGCTAGGGCAGGAAAAGTAATTGAATCAGAAGCCAAGTAGTAGATTAGAAAGAGCATAAATTTTGGAGTCGATTAATCCTGGGTCTCATTCTCCCTGTCTCTGTGACCGTACTGATAAAATGGAAATAATTATCCTTTCTTCAAGGATTTTTTTTAGGAAAAGCGTATGAAGAACACATACCTTGCCCAGGAGATGCTCAATTAACCTCAGTTTCTTTCTCATTTTCAGATAATCAAGCCGCTTGTCAAATCTGTTGTTAATTTTGTTAATTTTTCTCTCTCTGATACTCTACAGTGGTGAATGGGTCAACCTGTTGTTTTTTGGGGGGCCGAAATATCTTAAGATAGAATGGAAGGTTAGTAAACTTTTCAGAAAGTCAGGATATGCATTTTTCTTTTACATTCTTAGAGTAACTTGTATAAACTAGCTACCTGCTAGAATCTGCTCATAGCCATTATGATAATGATATTCAAATTTGATTATGTTTTTGTGACAGAGAGCTTTGGTCCCTACTAATTTAATGTATTTTTAATATATTTCCACAAAAGCATAATATCAATCTTTTGGAAATGTTTAACCTGATGCTTGATAACCATATATATTTCACATGCTCAAATGATTTTTTTCAATGAAATAAATAGGAAAATAATAATCTAATCACTGAGGCACAATGTCAACGTGTTCTTGGTTATCCAGAAAGCTATTGTTGATTTTTTGAAAGTGTATGTTCTCACTTCTTACCATAGTTTGAAAAATATCAGAATAGTACACCAGTATTATACTGATATAATACTGCCCCCTTTTATTGGAAAAGAAAAACATACTGGACATCTGTTTCACATTGTCAATTACTGTAGTTCCTTGTTATTCATACAGTTGATTCAGGTATTCGTTGTTGCGTGACAGGATAAATTTAGACAGACAATCAATATAGCTGTACAACAATAAGTGAAAGGGGGTTGTGAGCAAATTATTTAGCAAAATGTGTTTGCAATGGATGAGCTCCTTCTATAGCTCACAGACTAGTGAGGTGTTTTTGTTTTCAGAGGTACACATAGTCCTAATTGATCAGGATTGTCATTTTGGTGAGCAGTTGACCAAATGTTCAGTTGCAGCGCTTTTCTGTGTCAACCTATTCCTAACAACCAAATGTACAAGGAACGTGCGGCATGTTAGAGATTTTGCCGTAAGGAAACAGATTCTAATTGTAATCCTCCTCATCTGCGTGTTCTTTATGTCATGACAAGGAATATTTTTATAGTGCTTTCTGTGTTAAAATAGTAATGTGTATGTCATTTCTCTTGAACCTCACCCAATTCAGGGATGTAGATGTTACTGTCCCTGTTTCACAGGTGAAGAAACTAAGACCGCCTCTGGATCATTTTACCCCAACATTCCCTTTCTCTAACATCTCATTTGTTTCCTACGTCTGAGATTGACAGGGCAATTTTACTTAAAATCTAAAACAAGACGCACATTTAAAATCTGAAACAATTCAAACACCAATTTAATGAAGTGAATGCTGAAATTTTGAGTGAAAGAAATCTGCCTAGATATATGTGCTTCATACCTATTTCTTGGAAATGAGTATCTGTATTTACACTTGTGTTGGTGTCTTTCTAAAGAACATACAGACATCAAAAACACTATAAAATTAGAAAAAGCAAGGTGAGTTTTATTACTGCTGGATTTTTGCATTTGAACTAATAACACTGGGCAACTATGTGCTGTCTGTAGGCTCCTGGCTGACTGTAATCATTAAGTTCTTTTTATTTCTGTTGTCAGGGCTACTTGATTGGTTGCCTAGCTACTAGTTTAAGGCCTAATTCATAGAAAACAACAACAAACTGTTTAGCTCTTTTCTTCCTTGCACTATAAAAGGAAAAAAATGGTGAGAATTTATATAGCTTTACAAGTTCAAGATACTTCCTATAGATAGGTGTGGGGGTGAGAGCAATTATAAAGGTTTTAGTTTTGTTTACAAGTGTTATAGTCAAAAGTCCACATCCAGTTAACCTCCCACTATGGCAGGTCCTTCCAGATCTTATCTCGTCTAGATAATAATCACTTAATCCTTCTAAACCAGCTCTTCTCAACTTTTTTGGTGTTAGGGCCCTATTCCACTCTTAAAAATCATTAAAGACCGCAAGGTGTGTTGATTTATGTGGGATATATCAATCAATATCATATTATATATTAAAACTGAAATGTTAAAAATATTTATTTAAAAATAAATCTATCCTATATTAATATAAATAACAATTTAAAATATTAACTATTTTTCAAAATAAGAATATAGAAAAATGGCTTTGCCATACATTTTTACAAAATTCTTTAATAATTAACTTGTTAGAAGACCGCTTGATTCTCGTATCTGGTTTTGTATTCAAAGTGCATCATTGTCATTTACCTTCTGGAAATTTTCATTGTACGTCCAAAAGAGAATCAGAATGAAAAGGACCAATAATGACAGTTTTATTATGGAAGTAGTTTTAGTCAAGTGGACCCTCTGAAAGTGTCCTTAAGATTGTCAAAGGGGATATTTAGAACATATGCTATTCTAGATCATTATATAATACGTATACATGCAATAACCTGTTTTAATTGCACTCAACTTTAATAATTTTCATTGATAAAACACAGTAAGTATTCTGTTTGAATTAAGGAGCAAAGCAGTTAATAGAATTATATTACTTGTATTTCTACATTGCCTTGATACAAAGAGAATTGGGTGTTTTGCAGCAATACATACAGTAAAACGGCATAACAATAAATCGAGAGGAACTAGGGGGAAAGAAAAATTAAGGGTAAGAAGATTAAATAAGGTAAAACTGAGACTAGTAAGTGCACAAAAATTCTTGTCCTATGTATTTACTTAATTGCTAAAAGCAGGGCACAGACTTGATTGCGAGCTTCCTGGTAACAAGGAAAAAAAGAAAATGTGTTGCAACATCCACAGTATTTCTGCCAACATCCACAGTATTTCTGCCGTATAACGTGATTTTCCTCCTGTGAGCCCTCATCAAAGCTTGAGACATACCCAAGAATGTTTCTACAACATTTCTATTCAGGTCAAGGACTGCAGTAATTTTTCAGGGCTGTTTCATGACAGACCTTTCGTTTGTCTTTTAGAGAAAATTTTACCTAGACTTCTTTGCCTTTGGGTAGTGTGACTGACAGTTCATTTTTCTCTATGGTATTTTATTCCAGGGACATACTTTTTTTCAATTCCATTTTGCTACATGTCTATGTAAAGCATAGTAGTGGGTGTACATAGAGGAAGGATAACTAGGGTTTGATCCTTGTTTTATCGCTTATTGATAATATCTCAGAGTCTCAGTTTCCTCATCTGTAAAAATCTCAGGACTCGAGGGCGGCGCCTGTGGCTCAGAGGAGTAGGGCACTAGCTCCATATGTCAGAGGTGGCAGGTTCAAACCTAGCCCTGGCCAAAAACTGCAAAAAAAGAAAGAAAAATGTTAGGACCTTAGGATTAAATGATGCAATATTTAACCTCCTAATGAAATATCTTACGTACTTATTAGGTATTTAATAAATGTTTCCTCCCTTCCACCCTCTTCCCTGTTCTCCTTCTTTTCTTCTTTCTCTCCCCTTCCTTCCCTGCTTCCTTGCTTGCCTTCCTAGCTTCCCATCGACTTGATTAAGGTTATGGATAAGAGCAAAGGCTTGGAGTTAGACTGCCCAATGTCTCCATTTGAGAAATGGTCATACTTATAGTTTCTATGCACAAGGGTTTGTTGTGATAGTTCAATAAAGTACAATCGTCTCTCATTATCCTTGGGGGACTGGTTCCAGGGTCCCTCTTCCCCACCCGTGTAGGTGCTAAATGACTTGGATGCTCAAATTCCTTATACAAAATGGCATGTTTGATATATCCTATCCACATCCTCCCTCATACTTTAAATCAGCTCTAGGTTATAAAATCTAGTAACAGTGTAAATGCTAAGTACATAGTTGTTATACTATAATTTATTTTGTGTAGTTTTTATTGTTGTATTGCTACTTTTTTAAATTTCAAAATATTTTTGATCCAAAGTTGGTTGAATCTGCAGGTACAAAACCCATAAATATAGAGATCTGGGTATAATCCTTGTAGGGGCCTGACATAGTGCCTGACACATAATCCATAGAAAGGCAGGCTGAAAGATGTCGTTGCTGTGGCTAGTTTATCTTTTTAGATAATTCTGAGTCATTGATGGTGCTTACAGATGAAGCAATTTAATCTGAGTTACATTTTAAGAAGAATATCATGTTGGCAGTTTACATGAGATGAGAGACACATTTAGAGAACTGTGGAAGAGTAAAAAGAACAACCTGGACTTCAGATTCCGTTTCCATGACTCAGCAGTTCTGTGACCTTTCTGAGCCCCAGTGTCCTCATCTGTGATTAATAACAATTCTCTTGGTGGTTGGAAGATTCATCAAGAAACTGTAAGCCAGGTGCCTAGGATTATGCCTTAAAAAAAAAAAAATCCATTCCTTTCTCTTATAAGATTCCTAATTCTATTTCTATAGGTGGAACTCCATTTGAAATTTATTTGAATCTACCTTACATTCTTTACTCTTCCTACTCTTCCTACTCTTCCTGAGCTTAGATCTATCCTGTTCTGGAAGCAGGACTTTTCCAGTAGAAAGACAACCCATGTACAAAAGAAGGATGTATCACAGGGGGAGGGTCAATTGACTTCGCATGGTATCACCTCACACAAGGAGATTAATAAAGGATTCCTCCAAATTAGATCAGATCCACCTAGATGGCCTTTGGAATCCACTCAATGTATTTAACAATTTTTAAATGTCTGAGTTGCGGGAAAAAAAAACAAAACAAAGCAAAACATGTAGTCAGGAAGCTTTCAGTTATCTTTAAAAGGGCACATAAAGTAAAAAATATATAGTTATGATTATCATCAAAACAAAATATTAGTTTTGAAGTCATTTGATGGTGGGACAATAAGACTGAGACCATTTAAATGACAAATCATATTTTTAGAAATCTAGTTTAAAACTTGAGCATGTAAAGCTGGGTTTAGTTTAAAACACAATAGTTTAGGAGTTCTAAGCTATTTTAAGTTTTCACGAATCTCTTTGAGACAATACAAACTGCCTCCTAACTCTAACAAAGAATTGTCTAAATTCTGATTTTGAGCCTCCTCGGAGAAGCATAAGTGACCACTTGAAAAGACAGTTTGTTGTTTTACTGTCTGCAATACTTTTAGGAAACTGGATCCCTCTGGATTTCCCTGAGCTCGGAGGAAGGTACTCTGCTCAACAGCTATGAGGGCTGACAATTAAGTTTGTGAATTTACCACTGTGCACTTACATTGGCAGTACTGTGCCAACCAAGGTTTCATAACCTTGGTGTATCAGTGTCTCACAGTTGTGTTCGCGTCGACGTGTGGTCGTATCTTGCTGAGTGGTATTCTTGTTGTGAGTTTTTCGTGTGCCACCCCGAGAATGTCAGAGTTTAAATGAGAGCAACAAACAAACCGTTGTAAATTTCTTGTTAAACTTGGCAAAAGTAGAAATGAAATCAGGACATGTTAGTTCAAGTTTATGGGGATAATGCCAAGAAGAAAACAGCAGTGTACAAGTGGATTAAATGCTTTTCTGGGAGGAGAGAGAGCATCACTGATGAAGAGAGGTCAGGGTGGCCAGTGACCAGCAGAACTGATGAAAAAAATTGCTGAATTGAGCATCAAAACCATGAGCTGACTGTGAGAAGCCTAGAAGACCAAGTGAATATTGGTAGAAAAAACGGTTAGGAAAACTCTTAATTCAAAATCTTGGCCAACAACTCATGGCTTTTGCATCATGACAGTGCACCGGCTGGCATGGCACTGTCTGTGAGGGAGTTTTAGCCAATAAAAAAATAACTGTATTGGAACACTTTCCTACTCCCCTGATGTGGCCCCCAGTGACTTTTTTCTTTACTCAAAGATAAAGGAAATGTTGAAAGAAAGATATTTTGCTGACATTCAGGACATAAAGGCTAATATGACAACAGCTTTGGAGGCCATTCCAGAAAAAAAGTTCCAAAATTGCCTTGAAGGGTGGACTCACTGGCGTCAGTTTTTTTCCCCTGGTTTCCCAAGGGGAGTACTTCTTAGTAGGTGACCATAGTGATATTTAGCAGTGAGGTATGTAGCACTGTTTCTAGGATGCGTTTGAGAACTTCATTGTCAGATTTCAGTATGTGAACTTTGTTTAGCCTTTAACATCCCATTTCATGGATCTTGGCTTCAGTGTGTCCTAAAGATTGTCCTCAGCATCTTTGTCCTGGAATTTAGGAAACTAATTTCTACTCATGGATTTAGGGAGGACCTTGCAAAAATCTCTTAATGCATTTCCATTCTTTCAAAATTGTAATACGTTAACCACATTTTCTCTAGTCTAGTGATGATAGATCTTTTCCCCTTAGAGATATGAAGTTTTGAACTTTTTTGTTTTTATAGAAGTATAGTGAAAATTGATATATTCAGCCTTCTCTCATCAGAAACACCATTAACGCTTCTTTGATTCATCATATTACAAGAATAATTGAATCGGAGCTAAAAGAGCCTTTGGAGATCATGTAGTTCAGTCCCTCATTTTATAGATGAGGAATCTGAAGCAGAGAGAAGCGAGGTGACTGTCCAAATCCAACCACAGGGTATTGGTGAGGCTGGGACCAGATCCCTGTCTTTCTGGTACTTGGTCTTGTGTGCTTTCCAGATTCTACGCTAATGCTCATGAGGCCCTAAAATGTGGTGACTATGGTGGTGACTGTGAAGTATCATATGGTCTCAAAGTTCTAAATTCAGTCTGAGTGCTGCTTATGTTGTTAAATAGCATAGTTCTTGGCAATTGTGATGCCAAATATGGTACATGTTATAAGTGTTAACTTGACTAATCAGAATACATGTTAAATGGATCATTTTATCTTCTCGGTATGTCTGACACATAGTAGACAACATAATAACTGATTTGAGTTGATTTTAGTAACAGAATTTTCTGTAATTACATTTTATGTGGATTTTTAATCTCATATAGATCATTTTTAAAAAAGATTTTCCTAAGTAACAGATGATGT
Source organism: Nycticebus coucang (assembly GCF_027406575.1). Lineage (NCBI taxonomy): Eukaryota > Metazoa > Chordata > Mammalia > Primates > Lorisidae > Nycticebus > Nycticebus coucang. The sequence continues at coordinate 48,309,873 of NC_069793.1, forward strand.
GGGTATTAATTTTACTTTCGTTTCCTGAGAAGCTTTCTTGCCAGTTGTAGTATAACAGTCACTGAAATGTCAGTGTTTCGCGTTGTTTGCAAAGCAATTTTTTTCAATTTTTTAATACTTAATCCTAACAGCCACCCTTAGAAGTAGTTTAATCATTTCTCTTTTACAAATGAGAATGAGATTCAAAGAGCTCAGATCACTTGCTTTCATTCACACAGGTGATTTTAAAATTGAGACTCTTCAGAGTCCCTGTTTTCAAAACCCACATTCTTCCACAATAGCAGAAAGACTCGACTTTCTTCATCAGTACCAATCCCTGCCCTCGTGTCCCGGTGACCTCTGTATAGAAGGTCACAGACACGTATTAGTTATTGCTGAACGTGATTGGTGTGTGCGTGTGAAGTGCAGCATGAGTACGTATCTCTGTGTGCTTGAGCCTGTCTTTCTGTGCAGGGCTGCATCTGTGTCTGTGCGGTGTGTGCGTGCTGTGTGTGTCTGTGTGTGCGTCTGTGTATCTATACGAATGTGAGGCGTGTGTGTCTGTGTATCTATACGAATGTGAGGCGTGTGTGTCTGTGTATCTATATGAATGTGAGGAGTGTGTGTCTGTGTATCTATATGAATGTGAGGAGTGTGTGTTGTGTGCATCTGAGTGTGCGTCTGTGTATCTATATGAATGTGAGGAGTGTGTGTCTGTGTATCTATACGAATGTGAGGAGTGTGTGTCTGTGTGTGCGTCTGTGTATCTGTATGAATGTGAGGAGTGTGTGTCTGTGTGTGTCTATGTATCTATATGAATGTGAGGAGTGGGTGTCTGTGTGTGTCTGTGTGTACGTCTGTGTATCTATACGAATGTGAGGAGTGCGTGCCTGTGTGCGTCTGTGTGTTAGTCTGTGTATCTATATGAATGTGAGGAGGGGTGTCTGTGTGAGTCTGTGTGTGCGTCTGTGTATCTATATGAATGTGAGGAGTGTGTGCCTGTGTGCGTCTGTGTGTGTCTATGTATCTATACGAATGTGAGGAGTGGGTGTCTGTGTGAGTCTGTGTGTGCGTCTGTGTATCTATATGAATGTGAGGAGTGTGTGTCTGTGTGCGTCTGTGTGTACGTCTGTGTATCTATATGAATGTGAGGAGTGGGTGTCTGTGTGTATCTGTGTGTACGTCTGTGTATCTATATGAATGTGAGGAGTGTGTGCCTGTGTGCATCTATGTATCTATATGAATGTGAGGAGTGGGTGTCTGTGTGTGTCTGTGTGTACGTCTGTGTATCAATATAAATGTGAGGAGTGTGTGTCTGTGTGCGTCTGTGTGTACGTCTGTGTATCTATATGAATGTGAGGAGTGTGTGTCTGTGTGCATCTGTGTGTGTGTCTGTGTATCTATATGAATGTGAGGAGTGTGTGTCTGTGTGCGTCTATGTATCTATATGAATGTGAGGAGTGTGTGTCTGTGTGCGTCTGTGTGTTAGTTTGTGTATCTATATGAATGTGAGGAGTGTGTGTCTGTGTGTGCGTCTGTGTATCTATATGAATGTGAGGAGTGTGTGTCTGTGTGTGTCTATGTATCTATATGAATGTGAGGAGTGTGTGTCTATGTGCATCTGTGTGTGCGTCTGTGTATCTATACGAATGTGAGGAGTGTGTATCTGTGTGTGCGTCTGTGTATCTATATGAATGTGAGGAGTGTGTGTCTGTGTGCATCTGTGTGTGCATCTGTGTATCTATATGAATGTGAGGAGTGTGTGTCTGTGTGCGTCTGTGTGTTAGTCTGTGTATCTATATGAATCTGAGGAGTGTGTGTCTGTGTGCGTCTGTGTGTGCGTCTGTGTATCTATATGAATGTGAGGAGTGTGTGTCTGTGTGTGCGTCTGTGTATCTATATGAATGTGAGGAGTGTGTGTCTGTGTGCGTCTGTGTGTGCATCTGTGTATCTATATGAATGTGAGGAGTGGGTGTCTGTGTGCGTCTGTGTGTGTGTCTGTGCATCTGTCAGTATCTCTGTGCCTGTGTGCGTCTGAATGTGTCTCCATCTGTGTTAGTGTGTCTGCAGGCCCATGTCTGTGTCTCCCTCTGAACCTGTGTGTCAGGTCCGCTGGCCTGGGTGTACATGTGAGACTGTCTGTGGGACCGTGCGTGTGTGTTGTTTGTATAAGTCTTTTGGATGTGTCCTATCTTCTTGTTATGGTTTAGGTATTAATATATTTGCTCCTTTTCATTTGTCAGCTGGTAGGCCTGGCTATGTATAGAAAATACATGTGAAAGCTCTCAGCATGAATGTACTTTATAGATTCTTTCCATGCCTGCTTTCCTCTCAGCATTGTCTTAAATCTGGTTGTCAAAAATGTATCATTGGAGCACTCTGGCAGAACGAAGTTCACTTTTAGCTAAGATCCAGTTTGCAATCTTTGACATTTGCAACTAAGATTAGAATTTCCCAAAATGCTGTCTTCCCACTATGGATGGAAATGCTTGCTTTTATTTTTGGTACAACCCTGATTTGCCCTTTATATCTTTTTATAAATAATGTCAACAACATTGGTTCTGAAATAACACAAAGGGTGTCTTGTAAAATGCGTTGCCTGGTGGCCTCAGTTCTCATATCTTCTAGGATGCAAGAGTCCCTGTAGTTTTCAACAAAGAAAATCAGTCTAAGTGATTCTCTTCCCACACAGAGAATCAATGTAAGTTTTATAAAGATAGAAGCCATAAATTTGGGGTCCTTTGCCCACGTTGATTAAGATATCAATATTAAAGTTAATTTCATTTTGCATCTGTAAAATGGGGACAGGAAGGCAAGTACCATTTCTAGTATAAAGAAACATTTTAGTGAATTCTTACCATTAAAAAATCACATTGGTTTATCAAGACCTTTCTGTTCTTTTAAGAACATCATGAGTTCTCTGATCTTAACATTTCTGCAAAGGAGCTTGGTAGCAAGTTTAGTCTTTCATATTCTAGACCTCTGATTTGATTCCCATGGTATGATTTCCCAGGTCTAGAGAAACATCGTGAATGAAAGAAGGAGCAAAACCCTTTGAATCAGTCATGTCTAGGTCAGATCTCTCTAGGTCAGATCTCAGAGTCATGGCCTACCCAATTAAGGATCTTTTCACTTTAGCAGTTCATGTATTACTCACTGCGTCACTCGGGGAGCCCATTACTTACTTTTCTATGCCCTTCTTTGTTTGTTTAGAAGGTGGAAATGATGAATATACCACATAAGCTTGTAGAAAAGATCAAATAAGATAGTATGCGGAGTAAGGTAGATGCAAGTAAATAATCTTCTGCCTTCCATATTGTTGTTTGCAACCATTAGACATCACAGAACATTAGGTAGGAAGTGCTCACCATCTAATGTATGGGGCTTGTGTGACATGTTTGGGATTTAGAGAAATCCCAAACATGACTCATCCCTTTCTGTCCTGCAGGAGACTATAGGCTGATATAGGAAACAGGATAGATGCATAAAAGGGAACCAGGCGATATAGGATCCAAGGGCCAAATGAGAGAAATGGGTTGTAAGGGTAATTAAGCTCCCAAATGTGAAAAGAGGCCCTGCTGATCAATGGCTGGGAGGAAAGAGAGGTTCTGTGAAACAAGAGTCTCAAAACACCTCAAAGAAAGGACGGGCAGGATGAAGTATGCAGAGGGGAGTGTCCAGGCTGGGGCCAGGGTAAGCAGGAATGGGGCATGTATCTCTTCATGTGGGGAATGACCTGGAAAGGACAGGTCAGTCAGGGGAGGAGTGGGCTTTGAGCTAGCGAGGAGCAGGGTTCAGATTATGAGATCTTTGAGTGTCTGGAGGCTCTTTGTAAGGTTGTGTGTGTGTGTGTGAGAGAGAGAGAGAGAAAATAAGAGTGTGGCTGAAGTAAATTGAGCATACTTCTCCAAGTAGATAAACTTGCAGGAAATCAGCCTGTTAGATCACAGCTGCAGAAGCAACTGTTAAGTTTCCCCCCACTCTAGTCAGCAGTAGACACATCAGGGTAATATAGGATTATAAATCTAAATGAAAAATTGAAATAATATAATTTATGGGCATTTATGACTCATAAATAGATGTGTGTAGAAATACTATTTGATTTGCACAAAAATCTCGTAAGGACTATTATATATCTATTGTTATCTAGTGTTATCCCTTCATTTAAAAAAAAAGATATATGAAAAAAAAAAATCACTGAGAATTCATGCAGGTAACTCTGGCTTCAAATACCAGCTCTTCATTAGTTGTATACCTTTTGCCATGCCACACTGTTAGGTTACCATAATTGGTAACTTGAAGGCCAAGCCCAGGTCTTACTCTTTGCTGTTCCCCTAACACTGAGCCTAAAAAGCTCAGTCTTTATTCATTGATTGTTTGCTTGTGACTAAGGACCAGACTTTGGGAGAAGTAGTTACTCTTATGTGGATAAAAATGTATTTTCCTCTGAGAGTGTTTGCGCTTTTGAATGTATTTGGCCTCCCTTAGACAGAGAAAATTCACGTCATAACAGGAGGGCTACACTCTTACTGTGTTCACACCCTGTAGGGGGGTTGCTAATTACTAGACTTAGAGAAATACCACAGTCTCTTTTAAGCTATCCAAGTTGCTCTGCCTCACTGCCACTTCCTTCTCTGTCTTCTGTTCTGGGCGCTGCGAGTCCATTGCCCACAGTCTGCGCTTCTCAGTCTTTGACTCCTTTTGTGTATTTATCTGGCCTGTGATTATCTTTCTCTCCTTTCTTTTCTCCCTCCCTAACCTACTTCCTACCCTCTCCCCACATCCCTAGTGCACCTTCCCCCTTCCTCTTTCTCCTCTCTCATTTTTTCCTCCCCTGCACGCTCCCGCCCGCCCTCCTTGCTGCCTATTGCAGTTAGGGTACAGTCTCTGCCCACTAATTTTTCTCTCAGCTCTTAAAGTTGCAGAGGCAGCTTCTCTGTCTCTGGATCCCTCTGTGGCAGGATTCTAGCATGTGATACCTGCTTATCTGCCTACTCCTGTGTCCTTAGTAGCAGCAGAAGCAGTGCAGCAACAGAAGCTCCTGGGTGTGCGTCTTCCATGATGAGTCCTCTAAAACTGCATAAAAATTACCCATACGTGAAGCTGTAGCACAGCCTAGGGGGGCTAAGAGACAACCAGTACAATTTTTTTCAGAATCCAATGCTGATTTTATTTATTTAAATGACTATACAGTGAAGTCTTATATTAGAATAGCTTAAAACGTTAAATTTATAAAATTGAATACTGACTCGCAAAGCCATGGAAGCCAGCATGGATGCTGATCTTCCTGATTTCCTGTACCAAAAACTGAGTCAAGTTGCAAAAATGAAGCTTTGCAAAACAGTGGAAAGAATTCAGCATGGATTTTAAAGCTGGAGATCTGTTTTCTAGGCCCACGTCTGACTCTACTATCTATGTCAATTTGAGGAAATCTCTAATCTTACTGAGCCTCGGTATATTCTCTAAAGTTAGGATGATTGTGCCTTACGAATGAGATGATATGTGGAAAAGGGCTTTACAATTTACAAGGTGCTGATGGTCACCAAGACTGGGCATGGACTGTATTTATTGTGAGGAGAAGGCAGACCGAGTCAGTGATTTCCCTCTACAAGGGAAGCTTTACGCTTTGTGCCTCCTGCTTCCTACTTTATTGGAATGAGGTGGGTCAAAGCTGCCTAATGGCATAAGTAAGTAGCATGTCATCACTTTTTTCCCCGATAAAAAACCCAATTTTTGTTTATCTTCTTTGTGGGTGCTGGTAGGGAGGAGAGAAGGTAGAAGGAAGTGACGTCTATGTCAAGAAAATCTAGTCTGTTATACCAAAGATCTCTGGAGTTTATAAGAAACATTTATTATTTTTCCTCAAAGAATTAGCTAAGGATTTAGGATTGCCCACGTGTAGATGGACTCGCTGATTGGCACGGTGCAGTAAGATGGGAACATGGTGTGTTAGTCAATTTCACGTGGCTTTGAACAGACTGATCTTTCCAGAATCATTTCTCAATCTTGCATAATTTTAACAGGTAACTTAATGATGCTAATAAGCAAAGCATTATGCATAGGTGGTATCTGAGGGGATATTAAATAATTATTTATCTTCAAGTAGAAACCTTACTGTAGGCCTAAAGTTTTCAGTCAAATCGGGTTACCCAGAAGGCAAAGTTTGTGACTAAATGAACAATGGACAGTGAATTTTTTAAAAATTATATTATCTTTAATTAATAAATCCAAATTGTCAAAGATTTTAAAAACACTGAAAGTACAACTGTGAGCACTGAAAATGTACTAGCTAATCTTCAAGGGAAGACCAATATATCAAACCAAACAATTCCTAAATAGAACATATTTATAAATTGACTTGTTTATTTGATCTAAGCAATCTAATAATCCAGCCCTTCATGTCATATTGTCAATAAGAGAACACTATCTACAGCTGGAAGCCTTATACAAATGATGCTTTAATATGCTACTCTTTGGTCATCGCTTAAGCTGTGAAAGGGTAAAATTTTGATCATAAAATAAATTTGAAAATGAGTTTTATTTAATCAGTCAAAAGCTGATTTAGTCTTTTTTTTAGGTTTTGCTCTTCCTTGTGTCAAATATATGCAGTGGAATTAAATAAGAGCTATTTTATAAAAACTTTTGTAGCTTGTATAATTGTTATACTCATGATCTTCTTTTCGTAAGTCATTAATTGGTCTGAAAGTGCCATTAAAAATTCTATAGAGATTTAAAAACTCTGCTAATTATAACATTCACATGGAAAGTTATTTGTTCTACGAATGACTATTTTTTTCCTCGAGACCGTGCACATTCGTTTTAGTTAATTCTCATTAGATAATCTTTGGGATTGAGTGAACTATCTCTCTGCCTCGTGTCCTGCTTTGGCTAGTTTTTTAGTTTTCTCCTTGTTTAGGCAGGATGGGGAGGAGCAAGGAGTGCTGCTATCTAAGCTTTAGGAATAAACATGCTTATTTATTGAAGGTTCAAGTACTAGATCCCTTGGTGGTGTGTTTTTATTTCATTTAGAAATTTTAACTTGGGATATAAGCACCATTTCTAATTCTGCAGGAATGATGGTTTAATTATATTAAAGCACTTGCTTTTAGACAAGGAATTCAGGTCCTACATTTTAAAAATATCTTTACTATTTAGTTTTTTGAGAAATAAAGTTGGTGCATTCTCCACCCTCACTGGTATGGCTTATAATACACTATGTCTCGGTTTCTAATGTCTGAATTTGGAGATGGCAAACCTCCCCCCCACCCCCATTATAACAAAAACCAAAAATCTCTACCAAAAATGTACTTTAATTGAAAATATTTCAACTGACCAATTAAGATCAGTTGTGAAGAGAAGGCGACTTTTATTTTTACCTGCTTACTTCTGCCTATGAAAACAGTGGGAGGAAATGAAAGCACCTACCCCCATCCTTCCTGTTAGCTGGCCGGCTCTCCCATGACAAACAGCCCGTATGTGGAAAGCGCATACTTCATTTACATCACATGCAGAATGTGCTCTATCTGGGATAGTAGCTTCTCAGGGTTGCAGTGTTGCCTGACACACACAGTGATCAGCACGTTTTTTTCTAAGACTGCAATAACCAGAGGAATGTAACAGTGACGTGGGAGCAAGAGGAAAGTACATGATGATGTTCCCATCGCTGTTCTGTTGTCCCTTCTAACCAGTATGGTTTTGCTTAGAGCCCAACAAAAGGATCATGAATTCAATAGAGGAAAACATGGAAATGGTGCAAAATAATACATACGTTCCTGAGTTCCATGCTCACAGAAAGAGGGAAAATGTTGAATACGTAGGGAACAAACCGCCCTAAGGCTTGTGGATATATGTTTATGCTTATGTAATCTTCAGATAAGCTGTGCAGCTTTTTACAAATGTATCTAGCCTCTTTTAATCGCAAGTGTGCCTTTGGATACCAAAAAAGGAGAGGGGGGAAGAAAAAAGTCAGATATAGGATAAATTAAATCTTCAAAAATATGCAAAAAGCAAGTTCCTAATTAAAAAATGTCTGCTACATTAATTAGCATGCTGTTTACAAAATTTATTCTTAGCATGCTAACCTCTTCATGATTTTCACACATTTAGTAAAATAATATCATAGCAGTTTTCACTCATATTGTTCAAGATTTTATCAAGAGTTCAGTCCCACAAGTATTTTACAAAGTAGATAGCATGCTCCTGTTCTATAACTGCAGTATTTACAAATAACTCTTATACATGAGTTCAATAAATAATTGGAAGCCCAGATGTTTGAAACGGATATAGCAGATACTGTAGCTGTATTTTAAATACAGCCACTTTCCCTTTGTCCTCTCATCAACTTCACAGCATTGCACTCTGCCGTTTTCAGTTCTAGTCTAATTAAACCTAGATGCGCCTTTGGCGTGTACGTGTCCCCACATGTGCCCCTTTCTCACGCGCGCACAGCGTGTGGAAGCCTCCTGTGTTATTGTTGCTGACTTGAGACATTCCAACCAGGAATTTTACTTCTTCAGAGTAAACTGTAGCATTCTTTGTCTGTTAATTTCACCTTCCGATAAGGAAATTGCTTATATTGAGACATGATTTACCATTTCACATAGTAAACAACTGAAGATTCTAAGTTCCCTTCTTGGACTGAGCATTACTCGTTTTTTTCTCTCTCTATAGCACCACTACAACACGCTCTTGTTTAGTGTTTGATAAATAAAGTAAAAAATATTAGGTATCAATAAAAAGCAAGAACATTTTGGAATTTGGTTTTAAAATGTAGCTGACTAATTTTCAGAAACAGAAAGAAATGTAAGGAAAATTCTAATTTTATTTACAGCAGCATTAATCCATACTTTTTCTTACCTATCTAGTTTTTCATCTTATAACTAAAAATGATGCTGTCGGATTTATATGTATTGATTTTTTTCCTCTTTGAAATAATTACACTAAATTCCTAAAAATGCTGTGACGTTATCAGAAAAAGCTGTTTTATTTTTATTTTATTTTTAAAAGAGAAGAGTATTATGGTTACATTTGGGAATTCTTAATTTGTATCTTATTTAGTCTGGTGTGCAATGTGACACCAGTTAATTGTATGTTATTTGGTGATAACTACAGTTAACTCTGTTGGAAGTAATGGTAATTATACCGTAATTGATATCAGTTCTCCCACATCTTCAGAAAACCATACAATTAACACATATCGCCACAGTTGGACACAATCTTTTGTCCTTTGTAATGTTGCCATATTAGAGTATTATTTTGAAAGGGGTTTCTAAATATTTTCTTCTTATTTTAAACTCACTTTAAAAATTTCAATTTCAGTGAACTTATACATGCAAAGCTCTTATTAGAAAACCTTAGCACCTAGAGATTACACTCAGGATTCTCTTCAACATGGCCCATCCTTTATTTTCTGGCTTGCTTTCACTCAAGTGAGATTACTACTGTTTAATGAATTGCTTTCCACCCTCTACTGAGGACCCAGTATAGCAGTATTTACTTTGAAACTAGTCAAAAATTAAATTGCATTCTCAGTTCAAAACTCATGTTTTTCAGATGTACGTGTATTGTACTCAAAGGTAACACTAAATAAATTACACTTTTAAAGAGTAAAAAAAAAAATAAAAATAAAATTTCAATTTCAGGATGACTTTCAGTTTTTATGAAATGAAAACATAATTGCTAAATTTTAATTTTACTTGATCTTAAAGCTTCGTCCACAAATCAAATATAGTTCTGAGTTATTTTTATTTTGTTTTTGAATACTCATTTGTGACTTCATTTGACCTTACAATATGCTTCCTTTTTCCTCAAAGGAGGACAGCAGTACAATATACAAAATCGTGGCATCAGGAAGTTAATCAGTTTTTTTTCTGAAGAGAGGCCCTTTTCAGCAGCAATCTTTTGCATTTATTTTATTTTACCTGCAGGTAAAGGATATGTAGTCTATGCTAGTGCCAACATAATGAATTCCAAACTAGGGACACAGAGGTATAGTTAAGCCCGATTCCTTTTAAAATGTTTTCCGTCTGGTTTTTCCTGCCTCCATCCTTTGCCTTCCCGTCTCTTCTATTGCTTTTGCCTACAGGACTTCAGCAGTAGCAAACAAATGCTTTTTGTCTAAGTGTGACCATGGATTATTATTATTATTTTTCAGTGCTTTCATTGAGAATACGAATAATTACTCAGAATTTTTTATGGGATGGCAAAGTGATTTTACCAGTGTAATGCTGCAGTATAGATCTCAGAAATCAAAGACATCAAGTGTTGTAGAATCATAAGATTTCAGAGGCGGAAGAAACCATAGAGGTAAGTTAATTCAGCTCCCTCATCGTTTGTAAAGAGTGCAGAGTAGCTCAGTGGCTGGAGCAGTAGCCTGAAAGCCCGGAGGCTGAGAGATGTTGCCAATTGACTGCATGACTTCAGGTCGTGTCCTGACCCCCTTAGTCCCAGTGCTCTCTGAACGAAGCCTCTGCATTCCCTTCTGATGCTAAAACTTTCTTACTCCATATTCGTCTTTTTAGATCTATGCTATTTTTTTTTAGCATATATATTTCTTTAAATTATAGGAAAAGCTCTTAGGAGACATAACTTACAAATTAAAATAAATATATGGTGGCAGTACCTTATATATTTTCACGTTTCCTGTTTATGTTTCTGAGGAAAACAAATCTTTGCATTTATCAGTTTGCCAGCGAAAATTGAAATAGAAGATAGATTCAGAAGAAAATATTTATTCTTGGCTTATATAGCTTTGGTATTTTCATCTTGAATAAGCAGCACTTGTATGTCCACATATGCTATTAAAAAATGTACACTGTAGGGCGGCGCCTGTGGCTCAGTCGGTAAGGTGCTGGCCCCATATACGGAGGGTGGTGGGTTCAAACCCGGGCCCGGCCAAACTGCAACCAAAAAATAGCCGGGCGTTGTGGTGAGCGCCTGTAGTCCCAGCTACTCGGGAGGCTGAGGCAAGAGAATCGCTTAAGCCCAAGAGTTGGAGGTTGCTGTGAGCTGTGTGAGGCCACGGCACTCTACCGAGGGCCATAAAGTAAAAAAAAAAAATGTACACTGTAAATTAAATAGATGTCCGAAAACCAAATACTTAGATTTTGAAATAATAGAATTCCCAAGATATCTTTGGGACAAAGACATTTGCTTAGCCAGTCATTAATTTTATTGTGATATTCTTTGTTCATATAGTAAACATTAGAATATCAATGTCTTATTGGCGGTTTAAGTGGAAAGAGAATACTCCAGTTTTTAAATGATGTGTTCAGTTTTTATAGGAGTTTGTATAATTTTACAATGGAACTTTGGGTGAACTTATTACTGAAACAAATGGTTAATCAGAGAATATTCAGGAACACATCTGCATCATGCCTCTGTTCATGAATAAAAAAATTGAAACCACGTATGAGTTGGGCTGCCACACAACTGGATTTGCTTAAATGTGAATGCTTTATAACTCTACTTGGGAGTCGCAAACTTATAAATAACCTTGCAATTGGTTAAAACCATATTAAAACCATATGAATGAGACAGAAAGCATTTGGCTAAAGGGGTTCAGTAAGCACTATAATCCTGATGAAACTAATTTAATTCAGTGGCTCCCGAGCTCAGAAGGGTCTCATATCTTCAGAGTTAATGCTACTGTATCATTTGTCATCTGATGGTCAGTGACATGGATCTAAGTGTGTGTTATGGGAGATGTACGGGATGGTGTCCTGGCCAGGGGTGTGGAGACAGAACTTGCTTAGTTCAATTTACTCTTTAAATCCTCAGGAAAACTTGCCATACATCATTCGAGAATGTTTTTGAATGCTCTATAAAACATACCCAGAAGAAGGTCTTCAGAGCTTGGTTCATTTCAGCAGGAATGTGCTGTGTGCGTCTTCTCTGCTTGCAGGGCACCGTCCTGGCCGGGGATGGAGAGGATTGTGGCATATGTCAGCATTCTGAGAGTTGATCTGAACAGCTCTGCCAGTCTTTATTGATTCTGTTTCTGGCCTCAAGTATGAATCTTCTTGTTTTTGAAAACTTTTTGCCAAATCTTTACTTCCCTTTAAAGGAGAACTTTCTCTTTTGAGGAGACATTCACAGATAGATAGATAAGGCTGTTAACAGATAAAACCACTGTGAGATCCTAGTGGCAAAAACTTCCAGAGAATTGTTTCTAAAGCTAATAAAATCTCAACTAAGATTTGCTTCTTTATCATTTGATATTTTTTGGCCAGCAACAAGAAACTTTCAAAGCGTAAGAGGCAAGAGCTGCGATTATATTAGTTTTCTCAGGCCGCTATAACAAAATACCATGGACTACGTGGCCCAAACAACAGAGATTACTTTTCTTGCAGTGCTGGAGGCTGGCAGCTTAAGATGAAGGTGTCATAAGGCTTAATTTCTTCTGAGTCCTCTCTCTTTGGCTTGTGGATGGATGCCTTCTTGCCATGTCCTCACGTGGTTTTTCCTCTGGGTGCACACATTCCTAGTGTCGCTTTTTGTGTCCAAATTTACCAGTCTTAGTTAGATTTTAACCTAGTCCCTATTTTAAAGGCCCTATCTTCAAATACAGTCATGTTCTCTAGTACTAGGAATCGAACATTTGAATTTTGGTTATAATATCACCTATTTTTCTATAAACACATGGAACAAAAGAACAGGTGATAGTTTCTGCTTGGGGCTGGTGGAGGAAAGTCAAAGGATTTTGTTCAGAAGTAATGCTTTAATTAGGCTTAGAAAGAACTAATTATGATGTCATCAGGAAGAAAAAGACATTCTAGAAAGAAGGAATGGCATATGAAAGTACACAGCATTATAGAATGTCATAGCTTCTTCAGGAAACTTCAATTCCATTTTATTGGGACGAGCAGTATGAATCGGAAGAAATAGGACATGAAGCTGGTGAAAGAGCAGGAGCAAGATCATGAAAAGTCCTGTAAGCTCTGCAGAGAGGTTTGGCTCTTACCCTGCAGGTGATAGGGAGATTCTAAGGCTTAACACTCGAGAGTAGCAATATCCAGCTTCTTTGTGGTTACTAGGGTTGAGATTTAAATTTAATTCTGAGATGCTTAGTTACAGGACAAAACGTAAAGCACCTTTGGTTAATATAGTTCCATTGTTGACACAGGACAAGGTACGTCGGCCTTTGCAACAGGACACTGTTTTCATGGTTTAGTTTTGAAACATACAGCAAATGCTGAATATCTTTTTTTTTTTTTTTTTTTTTGGTTTTTGGCCGGGGCTGGGTTTGAACCCACCACCTCCGGCATATGGGACCGGCGCCCTACTCCTTGAGCCACAGGCACCACCCAAATGCTGAATATCTTTAATGGAAATAGATATTTTACGAGTTTCTTCATTTTTTGCAAAGCACTCACGTGATTTCTCATTTAGTCATCACAGCCGTGCGGCATGACTATTTTCTATTCCATTTTACAAATCTGGGAAGGCTCAGAGGATCACATGTAATTAAGCTGTAACATCATGATTCTAAATTCACCTCAGCATAAATGCCTATGTAACTTTTGGTTAAATGACTTAAATAAAATGCTAACATATTTTTTGAGCCTCGCCTTCTTATCTTAGAAAATTGACAGCAATAGTAGTATTTTCCTTGTAGCCATAGTCTAAGGTTAAAAGAACTGCTCCTTGTAAACGAGCTTTGCACATGGTAGACCATCAGTAAGTGGCAGTCTTCCCTGCTTCTATCCAGTAGGTATGTGGGAAAACACAGTTGAAGGAACATAAGTTAGGCCTTACTAATTCATGAGCCCTAGCCCAATTTTGATGTTAAAGGTATATTAGAAGCTGGGCAGATTAATAGTTTTGTCTGAAAAAATACTATTTAAACATGAGATTCAATAATGAACCTCATTACTCCCAGCCAAAGTCTTTATCATTTTTACTTATTCTACAGTCATTAAAATATTACTATGAAAGTAAATTTCTGCGTCTTTAAAATAATTCCCTCCAAAAAGCATCACCTTTAAAAAAGTGTACACGGTTATTTTCCATTGTAAAACCTACATTATTTGATCCTTCATTAAATTACTAAATGTATAATAAAGGATATAAAATAAAGAATAATAAAATGATAGACTTTCTTAAGTCAATAAAAAGGAAACCATATGTATGGGTAAGTAATATTTCTTGAGAATCACATTATAGCAACAAGATACATGCAGAGCAAGCAGTTAGAGTAAGTTATCAAAAGTAGTAGATTATCTCTCAATATTATAATTAGAATTGTCTTACTTTCAGAACAAAATAAAACTTCTCACTTTGAAATGTGTACTGCTTTTTAGGCCAGGCATTACATAGGTAATGTTTTCTTTTGCCAGTGTTTTGTGAAGACTTTGCAAAGATGGACGTATTAACCTGCAGAAAGGGTTTGAGTCAGAGACATGAATGGAACTCCACGAGGAGTGCGAGCAGACTGGGGAGGGCAGTGCCACCAGTCAGGCCGACCAGAAAGGGGTTAGAGCAGTGAGCTAGATGTGCAGGCATGAAGGTGTGTGTTGGAGTAGTTAGTGATGGCAAGAGGGCCTCAAGGGAGAGACCAGGGCAAGAGGCTCTGTGGAAGAAAAGTTAGCAAGCCTCAATGATTGAACAGAGAGGGACAACCAAAGCAGGGTGACAAATAATACTGACTTGTTAGCATTGACATAAACACAGGAAAGGAAGGGAAGCTGAGTAAAGGGGAAGCTGCTTTTGTAGGGAAATATTTACTTTTACTTTAGAGAATTGTTTTCCAGGATTGGAGATACACTAAAGTGTACAAGTAGAAGCCAAGTGTTCAGGAAACTGAAGCTAGGAGCTAAGAGACCGGTGGGGGGCGGGGGTGGGGATGGCAAGACTTCCTTTGGCTAGAGCTCAATAACTTAGACATAGCTGAAACTTTGAAGATAGGTCGTATCTCAGAATATTGTGGTAGCCTTAGAGAACTTCTATTCATAATACATATATTTGTTATTTCTCACAGAAAATTCTGCTTTAGGAACACACAAAAAACATGTGACTGTTGTGGCTGCAGTATTAGCCTTCCCAGCAAAGTCCTTATCATTACAAATTTGAAAGATTTTTAAAAGTCTTAAATATTTAAATATGTATTTTAGGATGTCATAGCAAAATTCTTATTTACTTAAAAAATATTCATACCAAAATCTCCATATAAGAGTTAGGCACTTCTAAGTACATGATTATATGAGCATGGAATTTTCTATTTACTGTCTTCTGTATATATAAATAGAATATTTGGCAATTAGTTAATAACACACATATAGGTTAATTTAAGAGAGCCAGTATAGAGGGTATCCTAATTATAATGTATTTTACATTTGAAAATAGCATGAGATATCTATTTTTTACTCATTTGAATGACAACATAGGTAATGACTCCTTAGTGGTATGTTCCATGGCTGCTATGAAAGACCCCCCATATTCAGACATCCTTTAGAAATGAGCTTTTGAATAAAGGTTGGAAAAGTACCTCTCATTTAGACCACTGAAATAAAATATATCACATTATTGTCCAGACATGTACTTAAATGAAATATATTTGCTTGAAAGGCGGCAAACAAAAAGCCTCTCTCAGCATGTAACATTTTCCACTTCACTTTGTAGAAAAAAGGACCATGTTAAAATAATTTGAGCCGTGGTATAGGCTGGTCAGTGTTGGTAATCCAGAGGGGAGGGTGCCCAGCGCATCATTACATTTCACATGTTGGTTCTCGGGAGATGGCTGCAATCAGTCATCTCACATATGGTTTGAAAAAGGCTTGTCTCGCTGGCAAGCAAACTGTTATTTAAGTACACAATCCACTCTACTACTGAAACAGTTTTGCCAAACTTATCCAAGTATTCTCACATGCTTAAAGATGGTATAAATATCATTTATTGCTAGCAGTTTTCTTCAGACTATACGGAATGTCTTCCTGCTGCCTGATCTAAGTGTCCCAGTTTACATTATGGCCTTTACTGCCTGTGTTTGATGGAGTGATCAGTAAAAATTTAATGACACTATAAAATAATAAAAATGTCATTAATTTACCACGGATCTTGGATGCAGTGGTTGTAAAGTTACATTAATAAACAGAATATTTTTTACAACAAAAAGCATTGTTACGTGGGAACGTATAAATAACACACATAAATTTAAGAGCAATTTTACTGTTAGCACACACATTATTATGGAATAGCCAATAAGTGTATAAAACATAGTATATAAAATTTTATTAAAATATACTGTGCACATCAAAAATTCAGCTTTTATCTAAGTGCAAAGAAAAGCCATTATTGTGTGCTTACTGTTTCATTGCTGTTCTTTCCCCAGATCACAATTTTACATTTGTTGCCAGTAAGAGGAAGTTGATTTTTCTTCCCAGATGAAAACTAACCTCTGTTCTTTTAGTTAACCCATATCCATTCTCTCTCTCCACCCATGCAAAGACAAAATTGATCAATCTTGCCACGGTAGGGAAGGAAAAGTTGCTAATTCAATGCAAAGTTAAAAATAATGTCTGAAGAGTCGAATGGTTTGTTCAGTGACTCTGGAAATAAGGGATAATAATGCTGCAGTCTACCTGTCATCACTGAGGCTGCCCCGTCATTGACTCTGATAATATATGAAGATGATGGATGCTATCGTCTTGTGGCTTGTAACATTTAACATTCATCAGCTCTCACTAAAGGGGGCTTTATCATTTAAATATCTTTATTTAATATGCAACATCTACCTCATACATCATAATTTCAAAGCACTTAGAGAGCCAACAGTCCTACAACACAGCAGAGCTGACTTTAATTTTTTTTAATAACTTTTATGTGCCTGCATGTTTGTGACTGACAATGCATAAGTAAGTGATCACATCGCTACATGTGAAATGCACATTTCACTATTAACATGAAGACGGGGGAATTTTCAAGAGGGGGTGGTGGTGGGATCAAATTAGCATTGAGGTATTTTGCTTATATCTCCAACATATCTGAGATGGGAGCTATGTACATTGTGAGAGCTAGTTCAAGTGTGTGGGGAAATTAGGACTTAAGAAATACCACTTCTTATGGGGGCAAGACATGATTGCAAGAGGGACTTTACCTAACAATTGCAATCAGTGTAACTGGCTTATTGTACCCTCAATGAATCCCCAACAATAAAAAAAAAAAAAAAAGAAATACCACTTCTAAGATGACTGTTGTGGAATAAAAATACACATATATTTTAAAAAGAAAAAGAACTTGCCACCCACCCACAGCCTATATTTGTTCCATATAGGGGCATACCCATTGGCACTTAATGTCTAGAAGTTTAAGCTTCTTGGAACTAAAATATCTTTGTAATTCTCTCTGTGCCCACGTCATCCACAACCTGTATTTACTAGGGTTATGTTCAACCTCATTGGTAAAATCTTTGCTTAGCTCAGCTGCCCAGACGTAACTTGTAGACATCAGGCCCTCTTATCTTATGGTTATGTGGCTGGCAAATAAATATTCTGAGCTATTCTTTGAAGAAAAAAAGGAAATCTTCTGGGACAGTAGGTGGAAATTTATATGAAAGGGCACGGCTTTGCAGGGTCCTTCTTTAATCTCAAACACAAGTGCTTAATATTACCAAATTTAAAATGCAGCCCACAGCCCAAAACAATTTTTATCATTGATTTATTTTCTTCCTATTTAACAAGTGTTTCATGGGATATTCTTCCTTGACTTCTACTCTGTCAAAATATTGATATTTTATAGAAAAAGTATCTCTGCAGAGGAGTTTTTTTTTCAATGAAGTCAGAAAAATGTATGACTTCAAAGACACTGCGAATGTGTTATTGAATGTTCTGAATGTTTTTTGTTATGATTAAAAACAAGCTGATACTACTGAATTGTGAGTGCACTTCATTTTTTATAAAAGAAAAGATATTATCATCATGTAAGCTTTGTTGTCTTAGGATTTTACAAACCATGGCATGTAATTTTCCCTCTTCTCCTTCCTTGTCAAAATATTGATATTCTTTCAGGAACTTTATCTTTTTTACTGAGAGTATTTTCCAGTAAAATCAAAGAGAATGAATGACTAGAAAGATACTTGAAATATGCATATTGATAGGTAGCACGGTCTGTTGATTTTCAGAGAAAGTTGTTTTTCCCCCTATGAAAATACAGTTAAAGGTTGTTCTTCTAAGAACATTGCAGGTGTCACATCAAAACTCCTTTTGCATTTAACACAGGGAAAGCTTTCACATGCAAATATTTGAAATGCGAAACAATGTGATAAAACAAAGGTTGAATACTTTGCTTTCCCAGTACTACTCATCTTCACTTTAATTCTTTTTCTTTACATCATGACAACCAAAGTGCTACTCAAAAATAGAAATTGACTGATTAAAAGCAGCTGTCCGCCCCCCCCCCCCCAATGTGTGAAACTCCCACATGGCTTGTGGTTGCTTTTTTGTTATGTCCTGCATCTGGGTTAATTTGCTCTTGCGAAGCAGTATTTTCATATAAGAAGATATTAGGGAACCATACTTAATTTGGTTTTTATTTTCATTCTCTTTTTTTTTAAGTGTCATACTTCAGAGGTTTCTTCATATACTGTTATTGGAACTAGTTAGTATTACCCTGTTAGGGAAATTCATGATGATCATTTTTTTTCCCCAAATCTTTCGTAGAAATGTTGTAGCTTAAAGCTGGGTTTATGCTGTGTTTTCTTGCAACACAGATTTCAACATATTCCATGATGAAGGGGAACCGGAAGACTTCCTGCACAATTTGACTGATGGGAATTAATTATAGAAATATAATGATATTCAAAAATAATCATATTAGAAAGCACCAATGTAGTGAGACTGTACAAATGAGGCTCAGCCTCTATCAAGTAATTGTATGTTTGCTCTTTAAGAATATTTCCAAGTTTCTAAACATCTTACAGAAGAGAACACTCAGAGTGCTTCCATCTAATGCTGAACATGCTCAGTACAGAACTAGGTCATTGAACAATAGACTGAACGGCAATGAGCACTCCACTGCTGCATAATGCATTAAGTATAACATGCAGAAACCATTCCCGGAGCTGGAAGCTGCTATTTCATGTCTGTAAATTCAAGCTGACATGACATTTAATATTGTTTCATAGTAATGAACAACAAGGTTTCATTCATTCATAAGCATAACACAAAGCCAAGTTTGAGTCTGGAGAGTAGCAAGGAGGCAAAACGGGGGGTATGTGCTGTGTTTCTGCAGAGAAGAACACCAGATTAACGGTGGTCAGTGAGCCCTCTGCTACTGATCCAGAGAGCTGCGGAGAGAACATTCACTGTCATGCTCCAGACTCCTGCTCTTGGAAGAACTAGCGGACAAGCAAAACATCTCTGGGTTTTCCTCCTAGAACAGCAGGGGTCTTTAACTTTCCTGGATCAAGAGCTGGCAAGGAGTGATGTCCTCCTTTGCAGTTCCCAGGGAGTCACAGTTGAAACTCTGAGTGAGAATAGTAGTATTAATGCTATCCTCTGGCCAGCCAGCTTGGAAATGTTTGTTTTTTAAATCCTTGTGCATAAAATTCTGATTTCTATTTCTACAAGAATACCAATGGGAAATATGATCTCTAAGTGGGAAAGTTCCTCTCCCATCAAATTTAGCAGTGTACTCTAATGGGAACTGCTCTTTCAAGGTTTTGTGTTTTAGTCAACCCTGTCTTCCTTCCTTTTAGATGACTGGAGCAGACACAACAGGGAGAAGACGTGTGGAACAGCTCTGGCAGGTTCCCTGTCACAGGTCTTTCTTTCTTCACAGGTACCATGGTCAGATGCTGTCAGCATTGTTAGTGCCACAATAGGCTTTAGTGAATTCTTCCTCCAAGACTTTCAGAGCCCAAAGTGGTCAGAAGTGATGTTTGTAAATCAGGAAGGGAAAAGTGGCTGCTGTGGAAGATAGAATAAGCCTTTCGTTATTCTTTCCTCTAGGAAAGAACACGCTTTGAGAATTTGGGGCCCCAGTTAACAGGCAAGTCAAGTGAAGACGGAAAGCTGGGCCCAGGTGTCATCGATCTTACTCGGCCAGAAGACGCAGAGGGTGAGTGGGTTTTTCCAGCTCTTTTCTGCTTCTCGTGTGTTTCCAAAGGTATGTCTGAGTTTCATAGAGAATCTTTCTGGTCTTTCTAGAAGTCAGTGTCAGATTTTCTAGGCAAAGCAGAGGAAATACATTATAGTGGAGGACTTTGAGGAGCAGCTAGATCCTATATTACATAGCAATCCAAGTACTTTAAGACACCATTTTAAAGTTTTAAAATAAAAGGATCCTTGCATTCCAGTGAACAACAGAATTCTGTTTCATCTGCCTCACTATATCCTTGTTCAAAAAGAAAAGAAAAACATACAAAGGAGGATGGTTTTGCTTAAATTTATTTTATTTTTAATTGACAAATAATTGTATATGTTTATGGGGTAGAAAGTGATTTGATTTGATACATGTATATTTGCAGAATGATCAAATCAGAGTAATTAGCAGCTCCAAATCAAGTGATTCTCAGGTGCAATCAAACTATTTTGGGGACTGAATGATGGTTTGCAGCAGATTTAGCATAAACTTAATAATTGCTTGGGGGAAAGCCCAGCCTGTGTCTGTGCACTAACCATTACTGAAATCTTTTGAAAGTCTGGGTGAAAAGACCAGCCTTACTCTCCAAATGTTTACCCACATGACTAGCAATGCCCATTCACTTCTTTTCTCTTTTTGCTTGTTTGTTTTAAATGCACAAGCAGCACATCAGCAGAAATTGCTCCCCAGAGTCTGGGTACGATTTATGAGTTAGGTCAGCACTTCGGTAGTAATGTTGCCTTGTTATTTACTGTGTCATCACAGACTAGGGACTGGTTTTCCCGTTAACTGTTCCTTTGGCAGAATCTTTCTTACCAGTCAGAGAAGATTAATTTGTTCTCTTCAGAGTAACACAATACTTCACCCAGCCTGGTCTCGGCTAAAGTCTTTCTTTGGCTTAAGGGGAAGAACCTTGCAAGTATCCCTTTTACTGACAGGATTTCTTCCAAGACCCTAATCCCTTGGAAACACATAAAGACACTTCACAGAAGCCTCTGAACTAGGCCTGCTTCTAGGGATAGCTTTGGGCCATCTCAGGCAGTCCAGAACCCCCTGGAATGAGCACTAAGAGATGGGTCATGTCAGCTATTAGGAAGTACTTGGGAAAGTTTCCAGAAGGCAGTGTTTCATGCCATTAAGAAAGACTAATTTTTGATGGTAGTACTGGAGACAAGGTGTTAAATTCTGATTGTTGTGTGCATGTGTGTGGGAAGGGGAGAGGCAGGGAGGGAGGGGAAGGGAAGGGAAAGGAAGGGAGCGCAGGAGGATGAGGAAGAGAAATGGGGGATGAGTAGGAATAAAGAGGATTCAAAACCAGAAATATATTTTCTGTCTTAGAGAATGTGTACTAAGAGCACGTCCACATTTTCATAGGCACTCGGAAATGCAGGCTTTCAACGGGTAAGAATTGGGTGTCCTCTGCTTAGGGAGCCAGAGAATCCAGATGACGCAACTCGCACAGTGAACCGTCTGACTGCAACACCGAGAATGTCTGTGTGGTCTGGCTCGTCTTGGCTTTTTGGACAGTTGTATGATAGAACACTTAAGTCTTGGACCATATATAATGAAACAGATACTTTTCATTACTTTGGAGTATTTGGCCACAGACTAAGATAGCAGAGCTCTATCACCTTATCTTTGCTCTCATAGACTTTTCTTAATTTGGTAGGTACTCTTTCATTTTCTTTCTTCACTGCATGTTAGGTGTAAAGATAGTCATTTGCCTCTCAGTAATCCTGTGATCTATAATAGTTAATGATATTACCTGGTTGGGAAGTTAAAAATCATGGTCAAAGTTATTAACCACAATTAAAGGAAAAATTAAAAAACATAGCATTAGAGAGACATTGTATAGAAATACCTTTGGAAATTCCATTCAGTACCTCAAGATTCAAGCCAATTGTCCTGGTTACTTTGTTTTTTTGTTTTTTTTTTATTTTTCTCTTAAATCAAACATTTTCAAGCATTGATAAGCCAGACATGGTGTTAAGCTTTTTATACACATTTCCTCATTTAATCTTTATATACATTGCAAAGAAGATATTGTGTTTTTTCCAACTTGCAGGTGAGAACATTGAGACAGAGTTATTAAGTAACTTGCTGTGAATGGCAGAGTTAGAAGGACAGAGCTGAGACTTGATCCCAAGTAGCCTGCCATACTGCACCCCCTGTACATGCAGATAAACACGTGGTTCCTTCATTTTTCTGAACAAACTCCTTGTGACCTGCTTCAAAATGGCCCATTTCCTTTCCCCTAAATATAGCAAGTCATGCCATATCCCAGCTCTCGTGTTACTGTGTCACACATAGCAGCAATGCCCGATGAGTGTAATAGTAGAAGGGCTGTGGCGGCCCAGGAGCTTAAGGAGTGTGTGAAAACCTCCCTTCAGAAGTTTGCCCAGAGTTGCCATCGAGACCTCATGTGCTTTTAAGGAGACTGTGAGTTCATGAATGGAGTCAAGTTACCTGTTCTAATACTGACAGAAGTGCATTGCCTTCATGAGGACTGGTAGGAAGGGTAGCAGCCTTCTGCTGACTTCAGTATATTTCCTGGTTTCAGTTCAAGTGTGAGCTGATTGCCGAGGCTGCCGGACTTGTAGTTCATATTATAGCCCAAGTAGATAAAAGTACATATCATATTTTCTCTACTTTGCTCCTTCATATTTCCCTTAACAGGACCATTAAGAAGTCTATCAGAATAGACTGATAGACTTCTTAAAAATATATATATATATTTTTTTAATTATATACATATATACACACACACACACACACACACACACACACACACATGCTCCTTCACTCAGTCTGTGGTCCCCCAAAGCAACCAACATTTCTTGAGTGCCTGAGTGTGCCAGTCCCTAAACAGACTATGGGAAGTAAAACAGAGACGTCCCTGACCTCTTCAAGCTTATGGTCTATTGAGGGAAGACAAAAGATTAGAAAGGAAATGTATACACACATACATAATTATCCTGGAGAAAAGTGCTAAGAAGATCAGTACTTGGTTGTACTCTACAGAGAACTCCGAGAGAGTGCCGTGAAGGGAAGTTGAGGTGCTGGTGAGTGTTGTGCCTCTAGTCTAGGAGGTCTCCTCCCTCAGTCCCTGTACTTAGTATCCTCACCTGCAGGTTTCCTCTGGCTTTGGGTCAGCAGTTTTAAAAGGCTCTGCCTTCCCTCCACTTCTACTCCATCCTCTTATGGGGCTTCTGAAATGACCAAGTAAGTCACCCCAAAAGACAAGACCCTGTTCCAGCCAGGCCTCCCAGGAAAATGTCTGCTAGCAGTGACAATGACAGTATCACTGAGTAAGCAACTTGTAGACCTGCTTCATAACTCTGAGCCTGGAGGCAGTGAGGAAAAGGTCACCGAAAGAGGCAGCTGTGCATGTGTATTAACCACTCATCAAAATCAAATGACAAAACCATAGGCAAGGAAAACAGAAATTAAAAATATAAAAGGCAAATGCCTTCAAAATTTTATTTTTAAAGTCCAGCTGTTATTTGGCTTGAATGTGACAAGACAGCATTTCTTGTTCACCATGATATTTATAAAACTACAAATTCATTGGTGCTGGGGAGTTAGGAAACATGTTTAAGGTTTTGTCATACTTTGAAGCAGTTGAAGTCTTAACACGTACTGAGTGTACAAAATTTGCTAGCTCCTAGGTAGGACATGTAAGGGAGAGAGGACTTGATTAGTTGAGTCTGTCACCATGTAATTTAGAATGGTGAACAGCTGTTGAACTTTTTATGGACTTTTCATCTGGCATTTCCCCTCTTCTTGTTCTGCTTAGGCAAGAGTATATTTCTTATCCCGACTCTCCTAATTTCAAGGTTATGTAGTGTAGTAGAAAAGACTCTGGCCTGGTTATTGGGAGATTTGGAGTCAAGGTTCCTTTCCTCAATGACTGAAAACAAATGCCTCTGGGATTAAGTTACTTTATCTCTTAAAAGAGGCATGTTGGATTTGGTTATCTCTAAGGTTCCTTACAAATCCATGATTATTATTAGAATATTCATAAAACAGTGATGATCTATCCACAATAGATTCCACTTAGCATTTGTAGAGAAATAACAGAGGAGAGAAATTCTTTAGAAAATATATTTGTGCCGCTTACTGAATCAAGTTTTAATGTTCTGTAAGTTTTTCTTTTTATTAATGAGATAAACTTCCCAGTAGTATTTCCCAGTTACTTTGCGCAGTCAGGGTACCTCTTCTTTCTCTCTGCTGTTCTCCTTTCCCTCAAGCAACAATAGTCACGACATGACTTGTAAAAATATATTCTTTCCAATTTGTTTCTTTTCTCTATTATATCTGGAGTTTCTAAAGGTATATATATTTTTCTGTTTTGCAGTATGGTTTGGATAAAGAAATATTCTCCCAAAACCTTTTTAAATGTTCACATTTAATTATTGTGTCCCAGCCTCAGAGGGAGGCTGTGCCTCGTTTTAATTTTGGGAAGTAAAAATATGAGCCTACCATTTTTTGGACTGTTGGACCCTGGATTAGAACTGAAATGATGTGATGTCCTTTATCTATTAAAAACTTGCATTGATTTGAATGGAAATAGATAGCACACTAAGAATATCCCCTTTTAGAACTGTTGCTCTTAGATTTTTTAGAATAGATTCATACAGAATTTCTGAATTGGATCCCAGCCAAGATGGCTTTACCCTGCTGAAGGCATTTTTTTTTTTTTTTGTGAACCTTCAATTGCTTCTAAGTTTGCTGATGGACAGATAGCAGAGACTGCAACGGTTCTTTCTTTTTCCTTTAAAATGTCCTCTCTTTAAAATCCTGCTTATTCTTTAATCCATACTCTTGGAAATATTTGAAGCTTTTTTTCATTTCCCTTCCCCTCCTTGGATCCTTATTTTTGGTGAAAAGGGAAGATTCACTCTGGGATACACGACTCATTCGAGGAAGCAGAAGCAAACTGTAGCCTAATCTGAAGAGAGATTTAAATGCTGTAAATACTTACACTTTGGAATATAAAGGTTATTATTTCAAGCCTATCAGAATACAGTGCTTCACATTGCAACACTATGATACACAGATTGAAATAAAGGAGAGAGGTCACCACATCTATAATTCTGGCCAAGAAATCTCTGATATCCCTGACAAGTGATCATTTGACTTCTGCTTAAATGCCCATAATGGTCTAATGGTGGAGAATTGACTACTTCTTGACAAGCTCATTTTAATTTAGTTCTTTGTTAACAATTTATAGCCAATATTTGTCTCTTTTTCCTTGAAACTTCTACCCATTGGTTCTGATCTGATTTCTGTACTCCAGAATAAAAGTCATTTTTCCATATGGTACTCCTTCAGATATTTGCTCAAGGACTAGAAGATTCTAATTCTAGTTGTTCTATTCCATACATGTCATTCCCTTCCCGTAAATTTTGTCATCTGTAAGTGAGGAATTTCATCTAGGTGGTTTCTAGTTAACAGTTTTTGTGTTAAACTCTGTAATTTCACTGCCACACAATTGAAATCGTTCACCTTTAAGGCAACTAGAATGTAATAATTATCAATGTAATCCTCTAAATCAGTGGTTCTCAGCCTTCCTAATGCCGTGGCCCTTTAATACAGTTCCTGTGGGTCGTGACCCACAAGCTGAGAACCGCTGCTCTAAATAAATGCAGTTAATATAGAAATGTTCCAGGGATGACATGCCTATGTCCAAGAAGGTATCCAACTACTAGGACACATTCCAGGAATAAGAGATAAGGAATTATACACATAGAAAGAAAAGACCCCAAAAAATCAGAGGAAGCCTTACCCCAAGCTGTGCTGTGGGTATATGGGTGTAGCCTTCCACATCTTCCTAAAATCATGTGTCCAGGCATCACAGAGAATGAATAGTCAAAGAAGTCTCTGTGGAACCAACAGGCTGGAGTCTGAGGCCAGGATGGAGAGTGAGGGAGGCCCAAGACATGGTGAAGATGAATAACAGCCATGCGAGCCAAGAGATACACAGAGTTCACGAAGCCCTTGGCTCCGGACTAACTCTGTTGTATGAGTATCACAAAAATGTATTTTACTGTGGATATAAACAGTTTTAGAGGATGCTGTGCACCAGTTTATATCAGCACTATATATAAAGTGCAGCTCTCTTAAACAAGCAAATAAACTTCTCTTAAAGAAATATATTTGCCGTGTCTTAAAAGCTCCCAAATAACTTTTAATGTTGGTAGAAAACAATTTCCATTGAACCCTCCAAGTGATGGATAGTCCTGATGGGGCAAGAGAGTAAAATGTCAACATTATTGTATAACTCCATCCTCCAATACTCCCTAAAAGGAACTCAACCTGCTGCTTATTGTTGCTTAAGCCGAAAGCCCAATTAAAGACCCAGCCTCGCTTTAGTGAGGAACATGTGCTGCCCAATAGCTGGTTTCTCCTGGGGCTGCCTTTTCTAAAGGGAGGACAATGGCAGTGTGTATAACATCACAAAAAACGATCTGCTTTTCTGACTGAATATCCTCTACCCATCCCTGAATCACATGGACATACCCCGCGCCCTTCATATCAGCCAGGTGCTACATCTGTGGATTCACCCAACCACAGATCAAAAATATTTACACACACAAAAATGGATGGTTGCTTCTGTACTGAACATGTACAGACTTCTTCCTTGTTTCTATTTCCTAAACAATGCAATGTAACACTGTTTGCATAACATTGACATTATATTAAGTATTATAGATAAACTAGGGTGAAGTCAAGTATCTGGGAGGATATCCACAGCATATATGCAAGGACTGTGCCATTTTATATCAAGGATGTGAGCATTTGCATAGGGGGTCCAGAACTACACTGCCTTAGTGAAGGACAACTGTACTTCCCCAGCTTAAGCAACTGCATGACAATAGATTAATATCATCTACCATGAAAATTAGAACCAAGAGAAGAACAGCTAGCATATGTTCTCCTTAGGACTGCAAAATCAGTCATTACCTGCCACGTTTGGACTGACTCTGACTTTTGAGACAGGGGTAATGTCTTGGTCCCTGTCCCAGAATTCCTCTGCCTGACAGCAAGAGACTTGACTTTCTACCTGTAGGCTGAGGAATTCAGCCTCTCCAGAAGCTGATGGAATTTTAAGAGCATCAGGACAATTCTGAATGCTCTTTAAATTCTCTCTGCTTAAGGTCAGGATTGAAATTGAGACCAAACTTTTTTCCTAATTGACCCTTTCCTTCTCTTCAAGTTCTGATAACTGTATTTCTAACTTATTTCAGAAAGCCAGTGCTCATCCAGCCCTCCCCCATTTTCTGTTACTGACTTTTTATTTATTTAATTTTTTAGCCAAAATACTCTTATACAGTCATGCAGGATATAATAACATTTATGCCAAGGATAGGTTACATCTATAGCAGTGGTCCCATAATATTATCTGATTATGATACTATATGGTGTCTTTTCTATGTTTAGACGTTTAGATAGACAAATAATGACCACTGTGGGACAGTCACCTACAGGATTCAATGTAGTATCACACTATATGGGTTTGCAGGCTAAGAGCAATAGGCTACACATGTATAGCCTCAGTGTTAGTATGCTGTAACATCTAGGTTTGTGTAAGTATGCTCCGTGATATTTTCACAATGACCAAATTGCCTGATGCTTTTCTCAGAACATAACCACACCATTAAGTGACACAAGACTGCATTTGAATATCTCCTTTTTCTAGATCCTTGTCTCATTTTCCTCTGCTTGTCTATCCTGTTTGCTTACACCCATTATCTATTATTTTCATACTCTTTAGAGATGGTTCCCTGTCCACTGAATCTCCAGTGCCAGAAACCAGGTCTTTTCAGCTAGAATCTATCCCTACTCAGGGCCTCCCAATCTTCAGTTCCACCCACATGTTCAACTAAGGTATAATTTACTGATTATCTCTTATATATACAGTACTGTTATGGCCATGGAGGGAAAGATACATATACATATTTTAACCATAGACTACATTGTATTCTTCAAGAGCTGGTAACATAGTTGGGATTACAAATTTAGCACACACTTCAAAGCAAAGCAAGTTAAAGTATTACATGTTCAAGTACACTGTTAAAGAAACAGAAAAGAAGTGCTGTTTAGAGGAGGAAGCCCCAGGGTCTTGTCTAAAACTGTAGAAGGCCTGGTTGAAGTGTGCCTGAAGGTAAGCTTAGGTTTGGATAAGCAAAGAGAAGATGAAGTTCTTTCACTTGAGGGAATAATAGGAGCAGACAGGAGACATTAAGCATGCGAACATTCCCAAGGAAGCTCCAGGAGGGAAGGATCATCTTTTTCATCTTTGTGTTCTTCCCCAACCCCAACACAAAGCCTTACACATACCTGCACTCATTAAATACTCATTAAATTGAGTATGTTGTAGAAATAACTTGGTTCCATATTGCGGAGGCCCGGAATGCCAGGCTGAGGACTTTGGACTTTGTCATCAAGCAGGCATTAACCTTTAATTGTTCGAGATTGACTTAGATTACAGAGATTAAGAATAATGCAAATGTAGCAGTCAGGTTGGTCTCAGAAGTCTGTTAGTCTCTCTATTCCTCTGCTCTCTTTAATATCCTTTCAGAGGAATTTTCAACTGGGTGTCTTTCCATGATACAGCATGAGAAAGATGAGCAAGTATTAGGTCAGTTTTCATTCAAACCATGTGAAAAATAACTGCTCCTCTCCTCCTGGATATATTACACATGGAAGTACGATTTTCACTTTGCCTTCTGTAATTGAAATACGCCTTTACAGATTAGTCTGCCTCTCACTTAGGAAAGTGATTTTTAAATTTTTTTTCCGACGGATATTTACACCTTACTGTGTCAGGTCATGTCACAAAGGGGAGAGATTGTATAAGAATGTGTTACCATTTGCATTATACTATAAACTGTTACGTTTAGGAATAAGCTCTAAAAAGTAACTCTTAACTAATAAAACTTCATTTGCCAAGTCTCAGCCCTGGAGAGAAGCATTTCATAAGCAATATGTCTAACCATTTAAAATTTATATTAAAAATACAAATTGAAGGTTGCTGGTTTTAATACATCTAGATGAAGTTTTTTTTTGTTTTGTTTGTTTGTTTTTTACTGTTGTGGTAGAGAAATGGTGCTTCAATGTAAGCTCACTGTTCTGTGGGAAAGTTGATCCCACAAAAGGACAAAATAAAACAGAATAATAGCTGCTCCATGCTGCAGAGTTACAGACCTATTAGTAGGGAAGAAAGAAAACCAACTGTCAAATGTTCCTGAGACTTCCTTGCCCTCCATGTATTACAGTTTCATAGTCAATAATTCTAATCCTTTGTCATTCCAAAGCATCCTTTAGAAAAAGCTAAGCTGTAAATTCACAAGATAATGGTCTCTTCCTTTTTCCTGGCTCTTGGTGAGCAGTGTGGTCTGGTTAATGTCCCCATGTATGTGTACTGGGGAGATGTGAGATAGTCTTTCTTGGTTGGACCTTATACCTATTCGTTGCATCTTAGTCTTTATCATAGAGAACCTTTTGAAATTTATTTTTAGCTTTAAGGCAAAAGAGAAGCTCCATAAGAGTCCATTGCACTCTCCAGCTAATCTGTGGATTTACTTTATAACTACCTGAAGAACAGGATGTGCAGCATAGGAAACATCACCCAGGAAAGTCTAGAAGGTAAACAAATATGAGTTAAGCACCTGTTATGTTGTTGTTACGGAAATAAACATTCTAATCTACTACTTTTGTTGCCATTACTACTGCCCCTATTTCTAAAGGGAACTATTGTTTAGTGAGTGGGTACTGGGTTCTGGTCACTACGCTGGGAAACTTACATGTACTCTCATTTATTCCTTGTAAAGATGCTAAAAGAGGAAATTATTAGCTCTTTTATAGGTAGACACAACTATAGTTTACAGAAGGAAAATAACTTATCCATGCTTACTTAGCTGGGAAAAATCAAATCTACTATTTAAACCCAGATCTGTCTATCTACACAGCATCTGAGCCATACTGCCTCGCATTTTTCTCTAAAATGAGCTGAACAAATTAGTTGCAATTTTTGGAGTGGTTTTCTTTGTGGTTGTCATTCAATTAAATGTGGACACTTCTGAATGTCTTTTTAAAATCTTTCACGTCATTGAAATATTAGGCACTTTTCAAATACTTTCACCAGTTTCAGGGTGAAGAATTATTGGTGGTTCTTAAGATTAGATTGATTGTCCAAAATCCTTGCGCCATCTTCTAATACTATCTATTCCATAACCCTAACCTTACTGCACCTATGATTGGCATCTCCCATTCTAATAAAGGATAGCTTACCTGGAACAAATGAAATGAAGAGAGGCCAGTTAAGATTAATTGTGTTAGGAGTTTTTAAAGCTCAGTCTGGATGCCATTGAAACAATCCAGCTGACTATTTTAGAAACTTGTTTTGATGGTAAGTGTGAAACTTTGGGAATAGTTACATTTGAGGTCCCATTGTGCTTTTGCCATTTATTAACTGTGAGACTTGGGCAGTTACCCTCTGTAAACCTCAAGGTCTCCTCGTGTGTAATGAGGAGTGTGGATTAAGTGATCTTTAATATCCCTCTTATGTTAGAGCTCTCTAATTCTGCAAGCATGTTTTACCCATTTTATAATGACTGCCATTTAAGAAAGGCCCCATTGTATGTTCATTTGAGTATATAAATATACACAGGTGTACAACATGTATGTGTAAAATGTACACATACGTGTATTTACACACTGCACATATATACACACATTAGAATAGTTTTCAGATGTTTTTTTTTTTTCTGAAAAAGCTCAGACCATCAGAATTAAACTGTAGGATACCACCCCTGCTCAAAAAAAACCCAAACACTCAGACGTGCCTTGCCTCCAAGGTTTTCCTAGAAGCGAGGAGGTTGAGATCTCAGAATTGTGAAGTATGGCAAGTCAATGAAAAGTAAAATTAGAACTAAATAGCACTAGTTACATGTAGGTACATTTTGCCTATTAAAGTCATTCTTATTTTATAGAGGGCTCAAGTAAGGCAAAACACTCAACAGAATGTAAGAAAAAG
This sequence comes from Nycticebus coucang, assembly GCF_027406575.1. Lineage (NCBI taxonomy): Eukaryota > Metazoa > Chordata > Mammalia > Primates > Lorisidae > Nycticebus > Nycticebus coucang. Next base: position 48,340,969 of record NC_069793.1, read on the forward strand.
GTGATTTATAAAAGATCTGATTTCAAAACTTGCTGGGTATTAATAGAACAGGTGACCATCTGATGGCTGTCTCGCTCTAAGATTCTCACTGTTGAAGATGTCCACTGTTCTCTGCCATCTCAATAAACCTTTGAGTCTTTACCTTATACCAGCTTTTGTACTTGACCCTGGGGATGCAGCTACAGATAAGATTAATGCACTTACTGCTCTTTCGTAGTGCAAAGTCTAGAGAAGAAGGTAGGCACATAGAATTGATAATTTGGATAAAGTATGGTAAATGTTAAGATGGAGATAAGCATAGGGTACCACTTGTGGGAGCCTGTTAGCCTTAGTCTAACCTGACAACCGGGTAAGATCTCCATGGAATAGATAATCCCTGAGATAAATCTTCAGTAATGAATAATTACAAGGAGGGCAGGTAATAACAGGAAAAGCCAAACTCAGATCTCTAGCATAAAATGACACAATGTGTGGAGACTAGAAGTACTTCAGTGTTATAAAACAAAACTGTTTTAAGCAGCATAGCCAGAGACAGTACTAGAGCTGTAGGGAGAATGCCAGGTCATGGAGAGTTGTGTATAATTAACAAGTTTGGACTTCATCTTGTGGGCATTAGGGAGCCATTGAAGAGTTTTAAATGCAGGAGTGGCCTAGTCAGAATTGAATTGGTGACCCATCACTCTGGCTAAAATTAGGAAGAGGTATTTAAGTGGAAGTTAAAGGACTAAAAACTGAGAATAAGAATACCAATCAGAAGGCTAGTTTTTATAATAGTTCAGCAGAGATAGTGAGGGTTGAAGCAATTGACAAGGACTGAAATGAAAGAATGGATTTAGTAGTATCTTTGTAACCAGCTCAGAGATTTGCTTCATCTTGGTTTGTGCTTCTTACTTTCATGTACAGTGTGTGACAGGAGCTGGGGGCAAATGAACTCAGAAGCTATTGAATAACAACAGGAATTTAGTCTACAGCTTTTTACCAGCCTCTTTATTCTCCAAGATCATCTTCTTGAACCTGAGCCTGGTTCTCCCCAAAACTTAGGAAGCCGGAACTTATTATTGTCTTCTTTTATCCTCAGTAGTCTCTGGTTCAAACTTTAATGATGCCTTTTTGCCTGGGCTCAACAGCCTATCAGCCCTCCTCCTGTGTATACATACAGCATGTAGGTAATAAGTGGAATATTTGATGTTCTGTGCTACTTTTCAGCTCATTAAAATAAAGAAGCACATACGTTATCTCAGCTGCCCTGGGGTTGTATAGTTGTAACAAGATGAAGGACTCTGTTTAGTGATTTGTGTAAAGTAAATATAACTTGATTTTTTTTTTTTAAAGTAAACACAAGCATCAAATCTAAAAGCAAGAGACTTGAAAATATAGACTGGTATATCAATGGTTAGAATTTCCTTCATTTTAAAAAGCCACGAGCCACATGCATCAGCTCACCACAAAGTCATTAAGCCTTTTTAAGCTCAGATGAAAAACATTAACAAATACCACAAAAGGCTTTAGTATGGCCCCTTTGTTCACTCACATATGGCACTTTATAACTCCTGCGCCACTCTGGTCGCGTGTTTGTTTAAGCTGCCTCCATCAGGCAGGTCCTGAAAGAACAAAAGACATCTTGAGCAATCCTAAGCAGGAAATGGGCTAATCTAAACATGGTTTGTGACACTTTAAGTAGAATAGAAAGGGGAGGGATTGATTAGTCATTAATGTCCAATTGGCTCCATATGGATGTTGCAATAATAAAGCCTTTTTTCAGAGCAGTAGCAGAGTTATTGAATTAGAGGTTTATGTTTCCTTAGAGCTGACCTTAGGGAATTCCCTTTTAGTTCTTCTTGTTGATCTTTTAAAGCGAATGAAGTTTGTAATAGAAGAAGAAAAAAAAAAAATAGAAGCCTTATCTGTACTAACACTTGCTCATAATCCTGCAACCAAGGAATGCATTAATTTAGTGTTATTTTAATCCCTGCTATAATTTCAGTCCTTAGTACTTTCTTTGCATGCCCTTGCATCTATGGTGGGACAATATTTCAGAGGCTAATTAGTGGCATGAACTTCATAACTGGTAATGAGCTCTTCTAATGTGCTTAGACGTTTAGGGAAGTAGAATCCTTAAAGGGAGAAAGTAATGCTCCTGCCAAAAAATGGTGGGTTTTGAAATTCATGGTCATTTCAGATCATTCAATAGTGCCTAGGGGTAGTTTTGGAATAAGGGAAATGCACTAGCTTAAAAGTCAGAAGACTGAGGTTCTAGATCTGGCTCTGTTCCTTATTAGCAGTATACTGGCAACCGGTTACCTCAGGAGAAGGAGGTATAACCTCTCTGAGCCTTGGTTTTCTTATCTTTAAAGTGAGTGAAATGACATCAGCCCTTCTACCCATTTTAAAGTATAATAAAGAGGATGAAGATAATGTATTTAGTGAAGCCACACTTTGTAAATACATACTATTTTGTGCAAAATTACCATCACCAGAAAAGAAGCTATACTCTGTGAAATAATTTAAAGAAGTTTATTCTGAGCCAAATTTGAGGACCATGACCCAGAGCCATACCCAAGAGGCCTTGAGCAAGTGAACTTGTGGTGGTGTGGTTACAGTTTGGATTTATACATTTTAGGAAGACAGGAATTACAGGTGAAGTCATAAACCAATACATGGAAAACGTACATTGGTTTGTCCCCAAAAGGTAGGACATCTGGAAGGGGGGGGCTCACAGGGTAGAGATGGGTTTAAAGATTCTTTAAGCTGAGAATTGACTGAAAGTCTTAGGTGTTTTCTAAAGGAACAGGAGTCAATGAAAAGGAATGCTTGAGGTAAAGGGTCTGTTAATCAGAGACAAAGTACCGGACAGACTCAAGTGGTTTGTTACGTGTATCAAGGACTTGGTCAATCTTGAATAGCCTTAGGCCTGTTAATGAATCACAGAGGACATCTTTAAGAGGGGGGTGGGGCATGATGAAGCAGGGCTGATCTCCTTTCTCACTGCCAGCAACTCAGTTTTAGGGATCCTCTTGGCCACGAAGGGGTCCAGTTGGTCAGTCGCTGAGGTGGGGAGCCTTAAGATTTTTATTTCACATTGCTTAGTTTACCTTGTATTCCTATCCTGGGAAACTGACCTCTGGCCTAATCTATCAAAAAGTTAATTTCTCTTTAAAGAAATGCTTTGGTACTCTGGTTAATGGAATGTCTGTTTCCACAGTGCCCAGAGAAATTTTCTTTCTTCGTGTGTATATGCCATGTGTAACACTCTCTCTCTCTCTCTCTGTCTACCATGTATCTATCAGTTGATCTCCCTCTCTCTCATTTACTCAGTGAATTTCTTGGTATAGATATGGTTAACTGTTGAAGAAAATAGGGTATTTTTTTAGCGGAGTCTTTAACTTTAAGGTGAAACTGGGCCAACAGTGGCCCTGGATCCCTTGAGCCCGAGAGTTTGAGGTTGCTGTAAGCTATAATGCACCACAGCACTGGAGCCTGGGCAACAGAGCGAGACTCTGTCTCAAATTAAAAAAAGAACCTTAAGATGAAAACAGGGAAATGAAAATTTACCTGTGGTCTTTCTCCATATTGGTCAAATGAAGAATTAACAACTTGAAGTACCACAGGAATTCACTTTTTGTTCCAGTATCATTGCTGTGTATTTTTTCACCTGTCTCCAGCTCAGAACAATTATGCATCCATATTTTGTATTGCCTTTCTCAAGTCACCCCATCGATAGGTTACTTTGTAACCCATCTAGCTGATTTCTTATAAAAAGACATACAAAGTAAAGTGTACCCTCTACCCCTGGCATCACTTCTTCTCAGAAGATGAACACATCACTTCCCTAATGATTAAGGCTCTTGCTCAGCCATGGAATGCATTTTTCCTGCCAAGTAAACCACTGGGATAGCCAAATCTTTTTTTTTTTTTGTTATAGTAAATCAAATCTGAATTCCAAGCAGCCTTCCTATGATGAAAGTAAGTTCACATTCTATAAGGAATGAGAACTTAGCAACAAGGCTTCCATAATCACAGACACACACCTGTCAGTAGATTGGACTGCTACCATATTAGATAGATTTGATTGGGTAAACATGTTGGAAAAAATCCAAACTATGTTGCCCTTGGTAAAGTACTATGGCGTCACAGCTCACAGCAACCTCAAACTCTTGTGCTAAAGTGATTCTTTTGCCTCAGCCTCCCAAGTAGCTGCAAGTACAGACACCCACCACAACACCCAGCTATTTTTTGTTGTAGTTGTCGTTGTTATTTAGCTACCCTGGGCCGGGTTCGAACCCACCACCCTCAGTGTACGTGGCTGGCACCATAACTGTGGTATGGCCGCTGAGCCTCCTTCCCTAATTTTTTGTATGCCCTTCTGAAATTCCTTCTTCTTCTACATTGTTGTTTCTAATGCACTGATCATCATTTTCTCTATTAATCCAAATAAGGGACTATCAAATGTATCATGTAACTCTTTCTAAAGTGCCACAGGAGACTATCCACTATCCTGTTGATAGACTGAAATAGTCTGAAATACTTTGTCAACAATTCTGTCAATCAGTGACATTAAGTCTCTTTTTAGTCTTAAACAATCAATTATAGGGGATTTTTTCCCTTCTTAATAATTATTTTTTTGGTGAATGAGACCATCTTTGTGTTCACAAGGGCCCAAATATACCATGTACTTAGAAAGGGCCACAGAAAAAAGAGCCTTTCAAAAAAAAAGAGCACTTTTTTTGTTGATTGATTGGTTTTCTATTTTATTTTGCTTTTTGCTTTTTACTTTTTTCCTGAAAACTAACAGTTAAAACAGTTTTATTTTATATTGTATGCATATGCCACAATTTGTCCATTCTCCAATTTTTTACATTTTTTTTATTCGTATTAAAACTGCTATGATATTTTTATATAAGTCTATTTGTGGACTTTGTTTGTTAGGTCATAAGCAAAAGTATATTTTACTTAGAAGAAACTGCCAGAAAATGGTCATGCCATTTCATACTTCCACCGATGGTGTGTTATAGTTCTAGTTGCTCCCTATCCTTGTGGGCATTTGAGTTTATACCATTCTAGTGGATGTGAAATGGCATTTCATTTTGGCTTTCATCTGCATTTTCCTGATGATTAATGTTGTGAAATGTTGTGAAATACCCTTTCATGTGCTAACTGGCCTTAATTTATCCTTTTCTATAAAGCGTATATTCAAGTCTTTTGACCATTTAAAAACTACTTTTAAAATTACTTCTTTATATATCTTAGCTGCAGGTTCTTACTATTGTGTATTATTTTTTTCAATGTGCTCTTTAACATTCATTTTCTTGTTATTTATTTACTTTTTTATATATTATGATCAACTAAAGACATTTCATTTTCTTACTAGTGACTTTTGATGATCAGAGTTTTAATTTCAAAAAAGTGTATAACTTTTCTGGTATGTCTATTTACATGCTGCATCTAAGAGTCTTTTACTCTGAGGTCACTAAAATATTGTCCTATGTATTTTTTTGAAGAGTCTTATAATTTTTGCTTTTAGTGTTAAGTCATGATTCACCTCAAATTACTTGTTAGGTTTAGTGTATGATAAGAGGTCCAAGTTGTTTTTTTTTTTTCAATATGTTTATTTATTTGCTGTTTGTTGAGAAAACTATCATTTCCCACTTTAATAAAGCCTGATTTTTATTAAGGTACTGTGAATGTTCAAGTTTGCTTTGGCTATTCTTATTGGCTTATTTTTCATAGAGGTTTCAAAATCCACTTGTCGATTTCTACAAAAAAGTCTTTTGGGAACTTTATTGGTATTGAGTTGAATATGCAGAAAAATTTTTTAAGCATTGATATCCTAACAATATTAAATCTTTTGGTTCATAAATATGGTCTATTCCTCCATTTATTCAGTTTTTCTTTAAGTCGCAAACATTGTATTGCTTTTAGTATAGATGTCTTGAATCCTTTTTTGGTTAAATTTATTCCTAAATATTTTATTTTCTGGTGCTGTTATAAATGTAAATTTAAAAATTATTTTTTAATTGTTTGCTGCTAAGTGTATAGGAATGTGTTTAATTTTTATATTTTTAGTATATATTGTGATACTGCTAAATTCACTTATTAATAGTTCTCATAATTATTTTATAAATTTGTTGGGGTTTTTTATGTAGACAATTATGGTACTTATTTATATAATAATGATTAGATAATATTTATTCCTTTTCAAAATCAAACTTTCTCTAATTTGTATCCTTTTTTGGTTCTTTAATTGTCTATTAACAATGGTGAGAGTGGAGATCGTTGCTTTATTCATCTCTTGGGAGAAAAGCATTCAGTAGTTCACTATTAAGTATGATGTTGTCTGTACGTTTTTCTTAAATGTCCTTTATCAGACTGAGGAAGGTCCCTTCTAATATTAAGTTTCCTGAACATTTATATCATGAATGATTATTAAATATTGTCAAAGCCATTTTCTGAACCTATTGTGTGGGGGGGGTTTGTTGTTGATGTTGTTGTTGTTGTGTTAATATAACAAATTACATTGCCTAATTTTTAAATGTTAAACTAATCTTACATTCCTGAAGTAAATCCTACTTTATCATGATATATTAACTATTTTACATTTTTAAAATTCAATTTGTCAACATTTTATTAAACATTGTTGCCTTTATGTTTAAACCTCTGTCAGGGTGTGCTGCCTCATGAAAATAAGTGGGAAGTGTTTCTTCTTCCTCTACTTTCTCTATTTGTACAAGATTATTATTAGTATGTTCCTACAATGTTTAAAAGAATTTGCTAGTTACACCATTTGGGACTAGAGTTTTCTATGTAGGAATGTTCTTGATTATAAATTCAATTGTTTTATTAGCTATCAGAATATTTTGGTTTTCAGTTTACTCTTAAGTGACTTTTGGTAGTTTGCATCTTTAAAAGGAATTTGTTCATCTAAGTTATCAAATGTATTGAAATTAAATTATTTGGTGGTGCCTGTAGTTCAAGCAGCTAAGTCGCCAGCCACATACACCAGAACTGGCGGGTTCGAATCCAGCCCAGGCCTGCCAAACTGTGATAACTACAACCAAAAACTAGCGGGACGTTGTGGTGGTCGCCTGTATTCCCAGCTACTTGGCAGGCTGAGGCAAGAGAATCGCTTAAGTCCAAGAGTTTGAGGTTGTTGTGAGCTGTGATGCCATAGCACTCTACCCAGAGCTATAGCTTGAGGCTCTGTCTCAAAAAAAAAAAAAAAGAAAGAAAGAAATTAAGTTGTTCAGAATATTCCCTTATTAACTTTTTAATGTGTATAGTATCTATAGTGAAATTCCCTCTTTATGACCAAAAACTGATATTCTTGTTTTCTCTCTTTGTCTATTGATCAGTCTTACTTGATGTTTATCACTTTTATTATTTTTTTCCCAAACTACTGATGCTTGGGTTTTTTAATTATCTTTATTGTGTCTGTGTTTTATTTCATTGATTTCCATTCTTTATCTACCCTGAAAACCTCTGACTTTTAATTGGATTAATTTATTCCTATTGAATGTGATTATTAAATTTGATGGGCTTGGGTCTTACAATTTGCTATTTGTTTTCTATTTGTTCCTCGGTTTTTTAGCTTCTGTTTCTCCTTCCATGCCTTCCTTTGTATTAATTGAATCTTTTTTAAGTTTTCCATTTGAATTGCTTTCTTGGCTTTTTAGCTATATTGCTGTATTTATTTAAATTGCTTTTCTCAGAATTCTCTATGAATCCTTAATTGAGTATCCTCACAGTTAACATTTTACTGCTTTGCATAAAATAAAGTTTTAACAATTTAATTCCATTTACTACCTTCATCCTTTGTGATAATGTGCTATTGTTATCCCATATTTTACCTCTTCATATTGTTACTAGAAAAAAACTCAAACTCTGTAAAATAATTTAAAGAGGTTTATTCAGAGCTGAATGTGAATGACCCTTGGCCCAGGGAGTCACACTCAAGGAGCTTTGAGTAAACGTGGGTTATAATTTGGTTTTATACATTTCACAGAGACAGGAATTGCAGGAAAAATCATAAATCAATACATGGAAGGTGTACGTTAGGTGTTTTCCATTTCTATTTCTTTTCAGGCTAACCTCATCTCAAAGTGGGGCCTTACAGGTTAAAAGTGAGTTCAGAGATTCCTTGGTTAAATTAGTTAAAGAAATAAAGCTTTGTCTAAAGGCTTGGAATGTTTTATGTTAAGATAAGGAAATCTGTTAATAGGAGACAAGCCATAATATACAGACTCAAGTGATCTGTTAAGAAAATTGATGGCCTGCAGGTGGGATTTAATCTTTGCCTTCCATGACCTTAGGTACTGTTAAAAATTTACTATCTTATTGTCACAAAGAGTCTGTTTTTGCTAGTCTTATGACCTCTGTTTCAACATTAATGCTGAATGTATCTATACTCCAAAAGGGAGCAGGTATAATGAGGTCTATCTTGGACCTCCCTTTCCTTCATGACCAAGAACTTACTTTTAAGATTTTGTGGAACAGGTAGAAGGTCCCCTTGGCCTCCAGGAGTCCTTTCAAATGTTGGTAGCTTAGATTAGGATTTCATTTTTAGTTTATAATATGTTATATATCCCACAATACAATGTTATATTTTGTATTAAATAATTTATCATCTTTTAAAAACATTAAACAATCAATTGTTTATTAATTAAATCTGGACAAGAAAAAAGAGTCACATTATTTTTGATGTTCTTTGTTTTTATATAACCAGTTTTCGATGGGTGTTATTTCTCTTCATCTTTTTTTCTTTTTTTTGAGATAGAGTCTCACTTTGTTGCTCTTGTTAGAGTCCTATGGTGTATAGCTCACAGCAACCTCAAACTCTTGGGTTCAAGTGATCCTTTGGTCTCAGCTTCCCAAGTAGCTGGGATTAACTACAGGCACCTGCCATGATGCTAGCTAGTTTATTTTTTTAGTTTTAGTAGAGACAGGATCTTGCTCTTGCTGGGGCTGGTCTCAAACTCCTGAGCTCAAGCAGTCTACTCGCCTCAGCCTCCCAGATTGCTAGGATTATAGTCATGAGCCACTGTGCCCAGCTCTTCATCTTGAATAATTTCCATGAGTAACTTTTTTGGTATTTGTTTGCTGGTGACTCATTCTCTCAGCTTTTATTTATCTGAAAGTGTATTTCTTACTAATTTTTGAAGCATACATTCACTGGATAAAACTTTGGGTTGAGTTTTTCTTCTTCTAGCATCCTAAACATGTTTCATGATCTATTAACCTTCATTGTTTCTAGTGAACAATCAGCCATCAGTTGTATTACTCTTCCCCTGTATGTAATTTTCTGTCTGTGGTTTCCAGCAGTTTTAGTGTCTAGGTGTGATTTTCATTGTATTTATTTTGCCGGCATTTCTCTGACTGTCTCAACTTTTTTTGATGTTTCTCACCAAATTTAGGTAATTTTCAACCATTTTTGTTGTTGTTGTTGTTTGTTTGTTGGGTGCCTGGTCACATTTTCCTGGTTGTTTGTATAATTAGTAATTTTTTTATTATATATTGTAGGCTATGATCAGGGGTCCTCAAACTTTTTAAACAGGGGGCCAGTTCACTGTCCCTCAGACTGTTGGAGGGCCGGACTATAGTTTAAAAAAAAAAAAAAAAACTATGAACAAATTCCTGTGCACACTGCACATATCTTATTTTGAAGTTAAAAAAAAAACAAAAAACAGGAACAGATACAATCACACTGCCTCATGTGGCCCACGGGCCGTAGTTTGAGGACCCCTGCTTTTATTCTGTTCCTCTGAAAATTTTTAATTTTTGTGGTAGGAAGCAAATTACCTGCTGATCACATTTGAACCTGTGAAAGCTTTGTTTTTGCAGTATGAGGGACAGTCTGTTTCAACTTTGTTTCTAGCCTTAGTGTTAATCTTTGGTTCTGACATATAAAATTTATTCCAAAAGAGTTGCCCTTCTGAGATATCAATGGAAAGCCTAAGATGTTTATGAATCTCTTCTAATTTGATAGGATTCCAGTTCAAAATCTGTTTCCCGGGCAGTGGTCATAAGCTGAAATCTTTTTTCAGATTTTTCAACATATAGTCCTGTTTTTCAGGGGCTCATTTGAATCTTTCTTATACATGCTAAGTTCAAGGGTTGGCTACTTGAGAGCTCAAACTCTGTCTTCTGACACATTAATCCAATTAGACTGTTTGCATTTTAGCCACTTCATACTATGTAGACTGGGAAGTGTCTACACAGGAAAAACTATGAAAACAGAATTTTATTTCGTGAAATGCCAATCTTCTCCAATTTTTGCTTAATTATGGTGGTTCTCAGGTGTCTTTAGATTTCTTTCATATTTGGTGCAGAGTTTATAATTATTACCTTTTGGAGGATTGGTCTATTCTGCCATTTCCAGAACTTGATCTTAGAGTAGAATCTTTTATGACTATGTTTCTCATACATCACATTTATCACATGCATTGTATCTGATAAGTTTTAATGGGCCCTTAAGGAGGTAGTCACATTTTATTTTATTTTAGTCTTTATTATCATTTCACTAATAATCATTAAGACTATTCAGTGGTAATTTCTCATTGTGATCTCTTTTAGAACATATTTGTCCATGTTACTGTCCCCCTTGAAAATCTTAAACCTTTCTTAGCATGGCATTCAAGGTGCTTAGAAGTCTGGTTCCTATTTACTTTTCTAATTTCATCTCTTAGCTGTGTAAAACCAAGCCACATCCAGCTTCTTTTTAGTCCCTAAAACCTACCGTGCTTTTGTTAGAACTCTGTGTCTTTATTCACACTCATTTCCAAGCCTGGAATACTTTCACATTCAGGTAAATTCTTATTTGTCCTTTAAGATGCCACTCAAGCACACTTTATCTCTGAATCCTTTCTGTCCATCCCATGTTAGTACCTTCTCTTCTCTGCCTTCATAGTATTTTAAAATTATTTTGTTAGCATTATTTTGTAAGTTTTTTATTTATATGTCTTTCCCCCACTGAACCAAATTTCTGAAAAAAATAATGCATACATTCTTTATCTTTGTACACTCCATCACAATTCTGGGTATATCTGAACTTGGGGGGAGTATTTATTGAATTAGTGCTTAAATAAATGATTACTGGGCCCACTAAAAAACTAGTGAGAGTTCTTCCTTTGGGAGAACTTCATGTATACACCAAACACTCACTCATTCACTCAGATAACCCTTGGAATTTACCCAGGAAGGAGCCTCTCTAGGATTAGTTCAGGACCATTGTCAGAGGCTATGATGGTGAAAGTGGCCTTCTTTCCATCCCAGCTGGAAAAACTCAATTTTCTGTCTTCTCTTTAAATCATTCAAATCACAGCTTCCTAAGGAGGTATTTGCCTTGGCAATTTCTATTTTCTCCCTGTAGATTAACTATCATTCTTTATCTAATCAAACGTTTACCTTTACACAAACTATGACTTGGGAAATGAAGAATGAATTAACCCATCTTTGCCTCCTCCGGGGAAGTGGTACAGAATAGATGCTCCTATAATACAGGACCGTTACTTTCTCTTGGTTCCTAGTGTGGTACTATCAAATCTCTTAGCCTTTCAGTAACTGTCATTGGAGACTGCTTGCTGGCGATTAAAGACTTACAGGTCAGTTGAAAAGCAGTAGTTTCTAGGTACATAGCTGTTGGGTCCAGTCTTCTTCCAATTGCTTTCCGGGAGAAATCCTATCCTCCTCTGCTTTTTTTTTTTTCTTCTTTTTTAAAGACAGGGTTTTATTTTATCGCCCTCAGTAGAGTGCTGTAACATCACAGCTCACAGCAACCTCCAGCTCTTGGGCTTAAGCGATTCTCTTGCCTCTGCCTCTCAAGTAGCAGGGACTACAGGCGCCCACCACAATGCCTGGCTATTTTTTTATTGCAGTTTGTCCGGGACCAGATTTGAACTCACCACACTCCGGTATATGGAGCTGGTGCCCTACCCACTGAGCCACAGGCGCTGCCCAACTCCTCTGCTTTTAAAAAGAAAAGAAGCTGTCTATGAGACATCTCACAGAATTATGAGACATTTCCTAGGACAATACAATTGTGGATTCTGACACAGACTATTGCAACTTAAAAATGAATTACTTTTCTTATTCTTAATAATATTTTCAAAAATATGATTATGAAATTATATTCGATGTGTATATTTTTAAAGTTAATTATAACAGTAAGTGAATTTAAGATTTCAGATATACAGACTAGTAACATACCTTTTGAAAATAATTTATAGTATGCTGTAGAATTTTATTGCTTAAAAGGCTTTTGAAATATACAATTTCAAAATTTTTAAATTTCTGAATTTATACACATATATAGTCATATATATTTCTACTGATGCAATAATTCCATAGCCATTTTATTTCATGAAAGAAAGTTTAGAGAAGTTTAGGGATACTTTCTAAATGCTCTTTCGACTTTGTGGCCTCTAATACTTTCTAAAAATGCTGGCTCCAAGCTTAACTCACACCTACATTTTGAGTTCAAGTTAACAGATGAGATGTCAGCTACAAATGGAAACAAAAAATGGTAATTTTGAGAGACATTTTCTATCAAAACATTCAGTTCAAGAAATGTTTGTTGAAAAACATCTTTCTGTATAGTACTTATCTGGATACATCTATTAATTCTATGGAAGTTCACTGCAAAACTACAAAATAGAAGAAGTCCTCAACGTTTCTTTGTAGGGCATTTGCAATTACAGTGTTCTATTTTCTTTACCAACTCCAAGTGTTAACTCAGGCATTTTAAGTTAGAGCAGGATGGATAGATAGCCTGATCAGGATAGTAGTGGTGGTGGTGAAAGTAAGAATAAGACCATTTTCCTACGTAGGCGTGGTTTGTTGCTTTTCATTGACTGCCTAATTAAGGAGGGATACCTCCTGGGAATAGTTTGCATCCTCATAAGATAACCTCAGGGTTGCACATATTTGGGAGATAGGAGAGAAGGGAGGTAAATGTAGGAAAAGGGAGAAGAGAAGGAAAACAGTTATCCAAGTTACAGTTTTGCAAAGGGAATCTGGGCACTGCACTACAAATTTATATGTAATGAAAGTAACTGCTGCTGCTGATGTCTGATCAAATACCAAATCCAAATTAAAAGAGATTTCAGCCTTTAGTCTCCTTGGATCAGTCTCTTCTTCTCATTGTTTGGTTCATCTGACACAATATTCCTAGTTTAGCTTAAGACATCCCCATTCATTTTTCAGTCCACTCCTGGAAGTGAGAAGAGGTAACAACAAAAAAGAGATGTAGACATGCCCTGAGGCACTTTCTGTTTTCTCTCTTCTTAATTCTGTGCACTGTGCTTGAATTTCGCAATTTCTTGGAGCATTTGTTGTGAGTCCTAAAGATCTACAGTGTAATTCATTCGGAGAAAGTCAAAAGACACGCTGTGGCAGGAAGGGAAAAGGGCAATGCAGGACCTCAGCTCTGTTCCTTGGGAAAATGCGGAATTTGGTGAAGCAGAAGAGAGTAGGAAGGACATGCTAAGACTGTGGTGGATAGCATGAATGGGGAGAAATTGGGCACGTGGATGGCATGTCTGGAAGAATCATTTGGTGTGGAGTAGATGATATAGAATGCATCCATAGACTACAAGAACCAGACTCTAAAACTCCACAATGAACCTCTGTCGGTCTACAGGAGATTAAAACTTCCCATTTACAATGAAATACGTATTTTCAATGAAGAATTAAATGGCTGGTGTTGCTAGAGGTGGAGAGAAAGCTGCAACAGTGAAAGCAGATCTCAAATGTTAATCACCTGTGGCATAGCAGTTAACTTAGAATAATATTGAAGTGTTTTTGCATCTGACATTCTCTACAAACCTGTCTCCTTTTATGTGTATGCATGTCAGTATATAAATTGCTGAATCCATGTCAGTTGTAAAGTAATGGCACCGAGGGCATCATAAATTACCGCGGTGATCCTCAGGAGAAGACACTGTCGTATCTGAATGAGTGTTTCACTTCCAGAGTAATGTATGCCTTCATCTGGCCCAGCAGTCAGCATATTGCCCTGTGTTGATGGATATTGTCAGCTGGAAGCTACACTACATTTCACTGCACAATAAACATGGCTGTCAAACCCATATAAAGTGAAATCAATTTATCCTGTATGGTCAGTGCATTTTAAATGAAATTAATGTACTGTGGGTATGGTGGCAAAAAGGTAGCATATTAGTTATGCATCTTGGGATCTGAGACTTTTCATGTAAGAGATCATTCTGTCTAGGATGGCTAAAAGAAGGGCTTTTATAAAATATGTTATTTTTGCATGATTTTCAGAAAGTGGCTTATCTGCTTTCCTTCATGCTTAGAAAAAAAAAAAATTCACAATTCTAGCCATTTCTACTCTTTTGTCCTGTCTTTCCTTTGTAGTAAATGATGACCATATTTTCTAAATAATAGTGAACTTTAATGTTCTAATTTATTACTGGCTTTGACACAAACAAATAACTACTTAACCAAGGTATCTAGAAATATAGTGGAAAGGCCAGTGATTGTTTGGATCATGCTGTTCCTGTATAATAACTTCACTGAACTGAACTGAAAGGATTTACTTTTTCCAGAAAATAGAAATGTTGGTTTTAATGTATATTTTGCTTTCAAACTTTTGGGGGTAGATTTTCTTGTTTATGCAGTATAAGGTTTGGCTGAGACCTTCAGTCCACCTTCTTTAGATTTAATTGTAGAAGTTCTCAATCTTGAGGGAGATACTCAGTAGTTGCCACATTGCATACATCAGTGTGTCAACCCGGTAGGGTGCATGAAAACAAGCAGGAGCTATGTTCATTCATTCATTCATTGAGTCAGTCATTAATTTAAAGCATTTTACCATACTAGTTGAAATTCTAAGTGCCAAGTCCTTCACTGGATTCTAGGAATATAGCAGTGAATGAGACCCAGCCCCTGTCCTGTCTTTAAGGAGCTTACGATCTAATATGTTACTGGAGTCAGCTCTTTGGAAATTATGAAACAGGAATTTAGACTTAAGTGTCATAGGTGTTGAAGAACTACCCTTAAACAATAGAAAGATAGATCAGACCCTGGAAATAAATACCTGTTAGTCAACTACTTTTTCATATGAGTTAAAAACAAAATTATTTTTACATAATGAGCATTTATTATCTATTATGTGGAAAATTATTAAGAGACAAGAATGAATACAACATAATCACTAACATCAGGGATCTCATATTCCTGGGGATGGAGTAGAAAGATCAGAGGGAGAAAAACAAACATTACTTTGGGGCATGCAGCCTGAAAGCAAGAGGAATGACTGACCCGGGACCATCATTGAGAACCATGTTCCTTTAGGGGACATCACTAAGTTACCCTTCCTATCTGTCTTTACCCGCTTCCCCACCTCACCCACTGATTCTTATTCATCCTTCAAGACTCAGCTTAGACATCACGTCTTCTAGGAGGCCTTAGCTGACCATCCCCTCTGGAGCTCTCTTGATGACCTGTTAACTTCAGCATCGCAGCACATACTACATGCACTCTTTGTTATCATTATCTATCTCCCCCACCCTCAACTGTGAGCTCCTTAAAAGGAAAAGCTGTTTTATTTACCTTTGTATCCTTATCCTGGCATAAAGCCTAGCTCACAATAATTGCCCAATTAATACTTTTCATTGAATTAATGAACTCATTTATGCAACTTATTTTTGAGTAAGACCTGGCGATGAGTGAGATTTAGCATGAAGGTGTAAAAGGGTCTTCCAGGCAGTGAGAAGAAGGTCAAGGCTCAATATTGTGACAAAATTCTATTTAAGGGAAACATATAGTTTGAGGTGGCTGTGCTTTTTGGCAACTAAGTCTAAAATGACAGGTAACAGCCTGCTTTTGAAGGAAGGAATCACAGCAGTAAAGTTTAACATAAAGAAATGTCATGCCAGTCCTTGCTTTATCATCACCTACCATTGATTGTATAAATGTAATGGGTGTATAAAAGCACAAAATTAATTCTGCCAAGTGTGTCTTTGAGGACTACATTAGAAGGGCCTGTAAAATCATCATTCCAAACTGTCTTCTGCTTCCAAGAGGTCACTTGGAATAGAAGGACCTAGGGAAAACAGCTGAACCTGGCGGGAAGCTGTGTTACATTGTCCACATAATAATGCTTTGCACTCATCTTGTTCTTCCTGCCCTGACATTACAGGAAGTAAAGCAATGAATGGCTCTGCAGCTAAACTACAGCAGTATTATTGTTGGCCAACAGGAGGTGCCACGGTGGCTGAAGCACGCGTCTACAGGGATGCCCGCGGCCGTGCCAGCAGTGAGCCACACATCAAGCGACCAATGAATGCATTCATGGTTTGGGCGAAGGATGAGAGGAGGAAAATCCTTCAGGCCTTCCCTGACATGCATAACTCCAACATTAGCAAAATCTTAGGTGAGTGCAGCCGCACAGCTGGAGCTGATCTTCTGTCCCATGAGTGAGAAGCAGGGGCGTGATGAGGCTCCTAAGGGAGACCGTGGTTGGCAGAAGTTAGGTGAAGGTCAGCTGGCTGCTGCCAAGAGCCTTTGCCATCCTCTCTGCCTCCCCTACTCCACAAGTGGCATGTAGAATGAGGAGTTATTACATCCACCAGCGCCAGAACAGGACTGGCTAACAAGTTATTTTAGAGACAAAACTATTTATACTATGTGTTAATACCATGAATTTAGCAACTCTCAAGAGGTCACTGCTAAACAGGAATCAGGGAGAAAAGCTTTATCTCCTTATATTATTCAGTATTCTTAAATTCATAAGTTGCTATGAAGCCTTGGAAACACTCATGGACCCTACGGTTTTCTGCTTTAGTGTTCCTGAGTTCATATGTCCCACTGAAAGCATTCATTAAGGACAAAAAATGAACCCCGAAATGGTGTGAAATTCGTGGAGTATAGAACAGTGATTCTAAAGATAACTTTAAAACTTGTCAAATAAATCTACGTTTATTTTAATAAGACATGACTAGTTCAAATTTCATAGCAGTGAGTCGAGCACATAGACCACAGGGCAGAGGCCCATTTTGTGGTAAATTGCCAGTGACTCTCCCGTTTCTCGGGATTAAACTCAAGCCTTTTTCTATTATTTTAAAGCTTGACTGGTGTAGATTATACAGTTTGGAATTATTGTGCTCAACATATTGAACATATTTTCTTCAACATACAGCATTACAGTCAACATGTTTCCTCATTAAAAAGAAAAAACACAGAAGGCACTGTTCTATTTAAGCTGTCATGATGTGACAAAATCTCAGAGGAAGCTGTTTAAGAAGCTGAAAAACATTAGAGACTTAAACTGTGGTTTTAATTTTTTAAATGTTTTGTTCAAAAGCAATAAATATTTAACCTGAGTAAATATCAGTGATCTGGACACACACAAATACACATGTTCTGTCACTGTATAAATAATTTAACTTGATTCTGAGACATTTTGAGGCAGTGACCTCTAAGAAAATTTAAAACATACATGAGAACAAATGTGATGAAATACTAAAATACAAGTTTTTCTTTTCTTTTTTTCCTTTTGACTTACTAAGGTGGATACTTATTACAATTTCAAGGTGGATACTTATTACAGTTTCAAGGTGGATACTTATTACAATTAAGTGTGGTTTTATTTTTAGAGCTTCAGAGATATGAATACAGGTGTTGTTCCTTTAAATTTAAGTACTTTTCAAACCAAAATGTTCTAATGCGCATATGCTTTTTTTCTAATAAAGATATTCTAACAAAAAATTTGGCCTTACAGTTGGATATCTAACTTTGAGATTTTCATGTACTTTTTTCTGCCATTTTATTAGCAATATGAGTAAGCTTTCAGATGGGCACAGAACCCCTCTGTTTCCATTTTGGCCACTGTAGGGAAGCTATATGATTGATGTGCATTCTGTGAAAAAAAATTATTAGGAGTATAGTAAGTATATTCATTAAAATGTAAACTTTTAAGCACACGCATTTCAAGAGTACCAAGAATGTTCTGTGAACTGGAGACTTTAAGCTGCTGGAAGCCAGCGGGGCACAGCGAACACTTTCTGCATAGACCTTTACACAAATTTTGTACAATTAAGAAAGAACAGGGATGGATGTGCTATTAAGGATACCAGGATATTGCTGGCTACAGAGAATATTTGTACAACTTTTCCATTTGTTTATGTATGACAAATCTCCACTGAAGAATAGTTAACATCCAATCTGCACAGCTGTTACCGCTTTATTCACCAGCGAGACACAAAAATGCAATTTGATACATGTAAAAAAACACGTCCCTTCTTCGTCAAGTGTTTAGATAATTCTTTATAAACAATATTAGTGAAGTGAATGCTTTTCCTTCTTCCTGTATAAACCTTATTAAAAATTTTTGTGCTTTCGTTGGTACAGCTTTGAATGAACGTTTATCATACCTGAAAATGGTGTATATAATTCTAGCCTGTACCTTCCGGTTCTAAAGCCATAACTTCTTAAGGAGAGTTTAAATTTTTTAATTCTACTAAGTTAATTGCATAGTAGGTCTTTATATGTGTAAGGATATCAACTTCTGATGACATCTTATTAAAAGGTAGCTTCACTAAATATACCTGGAGTGTGGGAGATGTTTGAATTTCTGGGACCAAAGAAGCTTTCCTGAGAATCATGTCATACTCAAAGGTATGCTTAGGGAGTTTAGGCTTTTAACCCTCTGGAGAGAGACAGGCAGGTAGATGGAGAAAGACCTTGGTGTAGGATATGACCTTGAAACAGCAAAGATATATTTTAAAACAATGTAGTAGCATAAGCCTTAAATTATTGAGATAATATAATAAATGTGTTATATGCAAAATCATTGTTTGCACTATAGTCTAAAAGACAAGTTGGGAGGGTCAGTGGTACGTGGCAATAGGAACCACTCACAGAATAGGTGAGGTAAGCAGTGGGAAGGTATATCTGGTTGGATTTGCCTGGAATATGTTGCTTGACCACTCCACTACTTAAGGATATGTTTATGTGTAGGATCTCGCTGGAAATCCATGTCCAACCAGGAGAAGCAACCTTATTATGAAGAGCAGGCCCGGCTAAGCAAGATCCACTTAGAGAAATACCCAAACTATAAATACAAACCCCGACCGAAACGCACCTGCATTGTTGATGGCAAAAAGCTCCGGATTGGGGAGTATAAGCAACTGATGAGGTCTCGGAGGCAGGAGATGAGGCAGTTCTTTACTGTGGGGTAAGTATTTCTGAATTTAGCCACTGGAGCTTTTCTTTCCCAATGAAAAGCTGCAGGATAGCTTCTGGCAGTGTATTTGGGAAAGAGAACAGGAGGGCCTGTGACCTACTGAAGGGGCCTGACTATGCGTCTTTGCTGTGTCATAAGGAGCCCTGCAGCCTGGCTCCCACTCGCATCAAGCCGAGCCTGCAGCCACTCACTCCCAGCTGATCACCTCTGTCATTGTCTACCCACCAATTTTAGATGCTCAGTGCCCACACACAAAGTTTCTGGTAGTTTATTTAAGCAGACACACAGGGAGAAAAAAAATAAAAACTAACCTTAAGAAATCCCCAGAAGCTTTCCAGCTTCTCTGGGTGGTGCTTCTGACTCTAATCACAATAGTCTGCTTTTGTTGTGGGATCTACCACAAGATAATTGGCCTTGACATTGGTTATAGGACCTCATTTTTGGCATAAGATCTAGAACTCCTGTTGCAGTAAATTATTCTGTGGTAGAAGCAGTAACAATGTAGATTTTCTTGCTTAAATCAGAAACTAGACATGTTTTTGATATCT
The DNA here is from genome assembly GCF_027406575.1 of Nycticebus coucang. Lineage (NCBI taxonomy): Eukaryota > Metazoa > Chordata > Mammalia > Primates > Lorisidae > Nycticebus > Nycticebus coucang. The sequence goes on from NC_069793.1 coordinate 48,360,715, forward strand.
TGAAGTCTGATTTCATGTCATTTTGTTTAAAAATTAGGTAATAGATTTCTGGTATAAATTTCGACTTGGCTGACTAGCTGTCTGCATTCAAAAGAGGCCTCTCCTAACCACAGTAGTCAAGATAAATGGGGGTGCAGATGCCTGTAGATTCCAGCACACCCAGACCTAGAAGCATAGGGGGGTGGCAGACCAGAGGGCCGTTCTGGAGGCACCAGTCTGAAGCAAATGGAATCGGAGTAGGGAAACACTTGGGAAAAGGTCCCAGAGAGGGAGAGAGAAAGACAGAGAGAGAAATGGAGTAAGCAAAAAGAAGCTGCATTCGCCATGAACTTGAAGGAGAATTGAAATGAAGACAGCCTTGCTTAAAGGTGAAAAAGAGGCATCTTAAAGGAGAGGTCAAGAGCTATTTATTTTTAAGGACACTCAAAAGGCAACCCCATGGTAGAAAATGCTGGTTTCAGAAGCATGTGTTGAAAAGGATAAAATTAATTTGGAATAGTAAATACAATACAAAAAGTTGATTAAAGTAATCTGGGTCTTGAGTCTGTGCAATACACTAACGTCTTCTAGGGAGGAAGATGAGCTTGGGAGTTAGACTGCTCTGGTTCAAATGTGACTCACTGTGCCAAGGACCTTTACATAGTGCTTAGGACAATATCAGTAAAGGAAAACTCTGCCATCATCATTACTATGTAATATGTATTTACTATGATGAGAAAACTGCACTTGATATCACACTAGATAATCAGTGAATTTCTTTATGCTGTGGCAGAATCTTTTAGAGGTAAAGAGAGGCTTAAACCACTTTATTATTTAAAGATCCTAATTAATAAATGAAGATTTGCCAAAGTAGGGTTAACAAATTCCTCTGTGTTATAAATGCTTGCGTTTTTTTTCAAATTAATTTTTATAGTACCAAAAAGTGGAATACTTTTAATTGGGCTATTCACATGATAAATACAGGATTATAAAAATACCAATTCATAGTACACTTTAGGTAATATAATCATAGGCAACAAAAAACAAATTTAAGACTGCACAGTAAATATCCCCTTTTAATCCCATTAGTGTATAGCTAAGATTGTGTATAATTTCTTTTGAACAGAAAATCAAAACTTTGAGAGCTTTTGTAATCCCTGCCCTTCTCCTCAGTCATGTCCTCTGTATATTTAGTGATGCGTAGTGAGTCTCTTGTCACAACAGTCTGGAAGGCTATTATTTTAGTTCCCTGATTTTCATTTGAGAATCTGAGTTGTGGTAATAATATTTAATTTAGTTCTCTTTACTAAAGGGTACATTAAAACAGCTCTAGATTAAAATACCTCAAAATATTGGTATGTGTTGCATATGAAATGGAAAACTAAACTTCACATCCACCATTTCTTTAGTGTCTACTGTGCACTAGGTGTTTTAGATAAATAAATCACGTAATTCTCTAAATAAAATAAAGAAATTGAGGTTTATAGAGGTCCTGTGGCTGCTAAAAGGTGAGAAAGAGCAAAGATTGAAATCTAGGTCTTGGCCCCTGCCATACCAGATGACTGAGGAAGTGTCCTCACCACCTTGCCTCAAATGTGCCTCATTGTCTATCCGAGCACAGTTAATGGTTGTGCCGTTGGAGAAAGAACTCTGATGACTTGGAGAGAATGAAGAGTTTGGTTGTGGTATGTGGTGCATAAAAGGAGCTTTGAAATTTAGAGACTAAGGATCCTGTTCTGACGGGGTAGGGGAGTCCTCTGTGGCAGGATCACTCAAGACCAGTGGTTCTCAACCTTCCCAGTGCCATAACCCTGTAATACAGTTCCCGTGGGTCACGACCCACAAGTTGAGAACCGCTGCTGTAGACTGTGGAATAGGCTAACTAAAGTACAGGCAGTGACCAGAATGTCTGATTTTTTAATCTTCTGTGCCAAGCATTTTCCTCATTCCAGCTTTGCTACATAAAAACAACTATTATTTATGCTTAAGGAATGGTATTCTCTTTTAAGGAGTGGTATCTGATAGATTATTAACTCCCTGAGGTTTGTCTTTGGAAATTGATCTTTATTAGATGTGAGTTTGCTACAAGAGGAGTAGGGAGAAAAAATTCAAAGATTGCTATTGACTTCTTCATGGAATGGGGGTGAGATCAATTTTTATAGCTGATTTTGAAAAGACATGCATAACTTTCAAACCAATAAAACTGCATGCAATGTTCAACATTTTCTTGCATTTTACTGACTACACAGTTGTGGCTGATGAGTTAGATTTTTTACTTAGCTATTATGAAATGAGTCTGTCAATAGTATGGAATGTAGTAAGGTTAGCTCTTACCTTGGATTTAACCCCTTCAATTCACAGAAGAAGTATCAGAATTTTGTAATAATCCTGATAAATACTATTAATGTAGAAATGATACTCATTAGTAAATATAATAGTTACCATAATGTCTTAGCAAAGTAACTATGACCAAATGTACTTCCCTTTCTTTGAAACTTAGTGGGTAATTTATCTGTAGACTAATGGAAAAGTATGTAGGTGTATGTATACCTCCATGGGCTCTGCATCTGCAGATTCAACCAACTGCGGATTGAAAACATTAAAAAGAAAAAATTCCAGAGAACGTTACTTTGTTGCTGATGTGTCATGGTTGGGCCTGCGTCTATACTGAGAATGTACAGAACTGTTTACATAGCATTCACATTGTAGTAGATACTACAAATAATCTAGCAATGATTCAGAGTACTCAGGAAGATGTGTGTAGGTTATATGCAAATACTACAACATTTTATATTAGGGACTTGAGCATTCTTGGATTTTGGTATCCATGGGGGGACCTGGGACCAATCCCCTATGGTTATTGAGGGATGTCTACTATAAAATGTTAAATTTGGGACTATTTTTTTAGCAATGGTAATAGAAAATTATTGAATACTTACTGTAAACTATGTACTGTGCTGAATGAATTATATAGATTATTATAAATGCAATAAATTTATAAGGTATTATCATTCCCACCATAGGATTGAATAACTCAATGTTCAGAGATGTTAAATGATTTGTCCAAGGCTACACAGCTGGTAAATGGCAGAGCTGCAATTTAAACCAGGCCTATGTGAATGTGAAACATACGTCCTCTTTACCATTACACATACCTCTCAATTAAGGCCTACAAATTGTTCAGAGGCTGTATAGTGTACTGGTTAAAAGCAGCAATTCTGGAGCCAAACTGTTTTGATTCAATTACTAATTTTTCTTCTTTTAGAAGAAATAAATATGTACCTAAAAATATAATTCATAGCAATCCTTATTCCTTTGAATTCTCCACTTGCCTTTGGGAAACTTATTTAAATTCTCTGTACCTCAGTTTCCTCATATGTAGAATGACAATGATAATATTGACAACACAGAACCCTTCTAAAGATTGAATAACTTAAATACATAAAGTTCTTAGAACAGTGTCTTGTACCTGGTAAGTTCTAAATTAGTAAATCTTAGTATTCTAGAAAAAAAAGTGTGCCAATTCTTTTAGTATAATATTTTATAATATAAATATTATATTGTTATAATATTTATAACAATATAAATATAAATTATATTGTTTATATTTATAACAATATAAATATAAATTATATTGTTATATAATATTTATATTATACTAAAAGTATAATATAGTATAGTATTTTTTATATTATACTAAAAGAATTATTTTCTAATTCTTTATGCTGTAAGACATGATTTGAACATTTGCCACTGTTATCTTAATCATAAAGAGGTTGAATCAACCCTATAAGATACTTACAAATAAAATTAGATTAGCATACCTTAGCCATACTGTTTTTCAGTATTGTCCTCCTGTAACGAAACTGGATCAGCACCTCCAAATCCTTCCTGCAATGTTGACTACTGAGGTGTGTAATGTATAGGCTTATCTCATAATGAAACAAACTTTATTGCCTTTATTTATAGACTTTGTAAAGCTCTGCATGGACACCAAACAATGGGGCTTTCTCAACATAAATATGTAGTTGCTTTGCATTTGGCAAAGCTAGACTGTACTCCAGAAATAGTTTTGTCATTTGGAAACCGTGCAGCAATGCTGGGCTCTGTCAGAGCCAGCTCAACTCCTTTACTTAGACTGGAGGGAAGGTTCTTAGCCATCTCTATTCATGTCTGTGCTGCATGTACACACTTTTACAAACATCTACAACTTTTTTTTAAGTGCACATTTATTAGTTGTAAAGCCCAATACCTGCCAGCTATTCCTGTTTGCGAAATCTGCAGTGTTTGAATTTTGACTTTGAAATTGATCTATAAAGGAAGGAAAAGTGCTTTTTAAGAAAGTAATTTCTGATAGACAAAGCTTCAGCCTGCTGGCTGGATTTTTCATTCTGTTCATTGATTAGTCAATCAATGGGCAAGGGCCCATTTGAAAGCAGCTATGTGTTCAGCACTGTCCTGTACTGATACAGTACATGAGGCATTATTTCTGTGCTCTTAAGTGTTCAGAGAATGGTCTAGATCAGTGGTTCTCAACCTTTCTAATGCCGCGGCCCTTGAATACAGTTCCTGTGGGTCACGACCCATAGGTTGAGAACTGCCGATCTAGATGGAGAAGCTAGACACATATATGAGTAGAGCAGTGAACAATAGTTTGTTCTTTCTCTGTATATCTATATGCACACATGCTCACAGAATATATAGAATAACACTGTATATAACATGTAATGAACTTCTCATTTTGATTGTATAGACAAGAGCAAATCAAACTCCAAGGAGGAGATTACTATGCATTAGGGCCAAGCATAGGGCATCCTTGCGGAAGGGACTTGAGGTTTGGGTAGGTCAGACTGGTGGAAGGTCTCCTGCTTTGCCTACAGGAGAGCCTGAGGACATGAGAGAAAATGTGAAATGTTCAATAATAAAAGAGGCCAGCCCAGGAAATTTCCCCCAGCCATAAAGAAAATGTCAGATGGGTAGAGAAGAACATTATTTTGGAAGCCCTTGAAAGCCAGGCTTCTTCAACTGTAATTAGCTATACACAGTTAATACCTAAGTCTCTTTTTATGCTGATAATGACAATAAGATAGCTAGACCTGTGTGACAATAAGCTAATGATTTTGTCTGCCTAGGATCAGTTATAACATAAAAGAGGTCTTGGACATTATATACGTCAAGCAGCCAGCCATTGTAGGGCTCCTCTCTAAGCTCTGCGTGGACTCTGCTAGGGCTAGAGAGCTCACTACTTCCCACAGGAGCTGGATCCTTTGTGGAACATCTCCCAGTGCAAAAAAGTTCTTTTAACTGAGTTGTATCTGCCTTTTAGCTACTTTGTAAATTAGTTCTAATTCTATTATTTGGTCTCTCCTAGAACAAATTTCTCCTTTTTAAAATGAGGATAATCACTCAAACATTTGAAGATGTTTATATTCCTTTCTTTTCTCTATCACTTTCCCTCCCATACATCTAGTCTCATTATAGCTTTTTTTTGTGTGTGTGTGTGTGTGGTTTTTGGCCGGGGCTGGGTTTGAACCCGCCACCTCCAGTGTATGGGGCCAGCGCCCTACTCTTTTGAGCCACAGGCACCGCCTATAGTTTTTCTTTTCTAGAATAGGTCACCTAGAATTTTCTAGATGCTTTTTTTCTCATTCACTAGTTCATGCATGCATTCATTCATTCTGTGTATTCAGAAGATATTTATTGAGTGCCTCCTCTGTTACAAGCATTGTCTAGGCTCTGGAGCTATATCAGTGAAAATTCCTATCCTTATTAAGCTTATATTCTAGTGATTAAAGTCAGACAATCAATACATGAACCAATAAATATAAAATAGTGATAAATGCCTTAGAACAAAGTAAAGTAGGGAAAGTGTAGGGAATTACACAGGATAGGGGGTGACATTTTAAATGGGGTAGCCATATAAAACCTCACTGAGAAGGTAACATTTGAACAAAGACCTGAGTAGGTGAAGATTTCTGAGAGGAGGAAGCAGAGGGAATAGCAGCTGCAACAGTCTTGAGGCAAGATTGTGCTAGCTCTTTCTAGAAATAAAGAGGTCAGAATGACAGGGACCCGACAGATAGGACAAGTGATGCATGTCTGAGGGGTGACAGGGAGCCAAGTTGTGAATGGACTTACAGGCCATTGTGAAGACTTTGGATTTGACCCTGAGTGACATGAAAGGCATTAAAGAGTAGTCAATAGAGGAAGAGTGCTATGATCTGACTTAGTTTTTGAAGGGATCACTGTACTATGTTGAGAATTGTCTGAAGGGAGAATGGCCTGCAGCAAGGAGACCAGGCTCCTAGAATAAACCAGACTAGCATTGACGGGGGCTTGGACCATGTTTGTACGGGTGGGATTAGTAAGAAGTAGATGGGTTCTCAATATTTTTCTGAGGAAGAACCAACAGGACTTGCTGATACACTGGATGTAGCATTTAGAAGAAGTACAGTTACCAAGTACTGGCCTGAGAAATGTGAAGAAATCATTAATGAAAAATGGGATGGCCATGAAAGGAGCAGGTATATGGGGAAATGATCAGGAATTCAAGCTTTATACCTGTAGGGTTGAGATGCTGTTTAGACATCCAGATCAAAAAAGCAGTTTTATAGGTGGAGGGGGGGTCTAGAATTTACGCATGAAGTGCTTCCTGGGGAGGTAGTAAACAAGAATGGAAGTTTCAGTGTACAAGCAGAGGGCTTAGGCTTATACTGGATTCTGAATCGTTTCGGAACACATGACGGCTGGCAAAGAACAGGGCCAGATATGGGGAACTTGGTCAATGTGATGATAGGAACACATGAAAGTTTCTTCCGATTGCTTGTAATTTCTCCATGAAATTAAAACCCATGTCCTTAGCTTAGACTGAGAATGGGAGAGGAGTTGAACATTTGAGGAGACTTGAGAATGTAGGAAATAATTGTCTAGGAGGCTAGAAGGAGTGGGCTAGGAAAATGTGTGGTATGATGGTCGAACAGCACCAGCACCAAGAGATGTTCATGCTCATACATTTAGAGACCAGTAAGCATGGTAGTGTGTTTTCTCCAGCCATGTTCAGCTGTGCGGCTAAACAGAGTAAGCAGAAAGTAAATTTAACTGAAGTTTGAGTTTTGGTGTCTTGGAGAGTGGAGAGTATCTGCAAAGGAGTGAGTAGCCACGGAATTTAAACTGGGTAAAGACGGAAGTGAGAGCACAAGGGGGGATGGCGCAAGTAAGTGAGGATGGTGACAGTAAGTTGAAGGATTAATAAATTGTAGCTCCTCGATGGGTGGGGGTTGAGCGTAGAATCATGAACTAAGGTACTAGATGGAGGAAACTTGATGAGATGTAGTGGTCAGAGAGTGGAATGTTTAAAATTGAGATTAGGGCTTGGCAAAAAACACGTGTACAGGGGTGTTCTCACTCTAAATTTAGGCACAACCCAAAACAGTTGTATGTGAATTTGGGACTCTTCCCGAGGTTTGACTACCTTCATTTCCTCAAAGTGGGGAGTAACCCTGGGTTCTTACCATTATTAGGTGTGAACACTGGCTGGGGCTGAAAGGTGCCATGTCTTTCTTTCTTCTTCACCACTCAAGAAGTAGGCTTCTGCAGATCATATGTGTCTCACTCCAGAAAGTAAACAATTGATGTTTTATTTGCTTATTTTTATCGTCCCATTAGCAGCTTAATGTCCAAATACTGTTCACATGTAGAGCTAGAAGATTTTAATTCTGATTCACATTGCTAAGTGCTTTTCTGATAGTTCAAGCTTGCCTTTCTCACTCCAAACTTGATATCTAGTAGAGAATTTTTGACATAGGGAAGAGTTCAGCTCCTAACTGTGGTACATGTATGTCCTTCAACAAACCACTAGAACTCTCTGAACCAAAATTGGTTACTTTATCTGTAAAAGAGGGAATGTACTACTTATCGCTTGGACTTATGCAGATAAAAGAAGATAATGTGAGAACATCTAATTATAGAATTCAGCACATAATAGGAGCTCAATCTAAACTTATTTAATAGATCTATAGACATTGATATTCTGGTAAAAACTACAAATATGAGCAAGCCTTTTTGTGGAAATAAAATGTGCCATTTAATAGTTTGTATTGGTATGTAGAGTTTATATTATAGATCAGCTTGCTTGCCAAATTAGAGAATCTGTAAAATGGGTTAATATTGCAGTAAAAGTTTTCACTCTACACTAATAATGTGATTAAAGCCAAAACGTTGTTATTACATTGCCATATATTCGGTAAAAAAAATTAATGCAGCATTCATTGCCTCAGGGAGTTTAACACGAAATTTAATTTGTATTAATTTGCCCAAAACTTAGGAAGCAAGTATACTGTTTTAGAATTTGGTTTGATGAGAGGCTAATATTTTATGTTTCTCTATATAAATTTAGGTTCCTCTATTATCTACCTCTATTATCTTTTTAAGCAATCAAAAAGGTCACCATGAGCGTCATAAAAATTGGATCAATGTCAGGTGCTTAGTGTCCCAACTGGGTGCTGACAGACTCTATAGAAGTCAGGAATTTTTATGAGACGTAGAGAACTCAGTGTACCTGTATATTGCATATCTATAAAGGAAAGAGTGATGTAATTCAAGTCAGGTGACAACCTAGTTTCAAATTTTGGCTTTTCTAGTTACTGAATGCAAGGTCTGAAGCAAGATCTTACTTGGGAATAAAAATAACTAAGGGGTTTTTCATGTTAATTGAATGAGATAATATGTAAGAAAATGTTTTATATATTATGTTGAAAAATTAAGGAATCATTATTTTGCTCTCTAGTGATTGAAAGATGTCAGTAAAGATAGTATGATTAGATATGTCTTACTCTGTCACCCTGAGTTGAGTGCCATGATGTCATAGCTCACAGCAACCTCAAACTCTCAAGCTTAAGCAATTGTATTGCTTTTGCCTACCACGTAGCTGGGACTACAGGCACCTGCCACAACACCTGGCTATTTTTTTAGAGATGGGGTCTCGCTCTTGCTCGAGCTGCTCTTGAACTACTGAGCCCAGGTGATCTACCTGTGTTGGCCTCCCAGAGTGCTAGAATTAGACGAGTGAGCCACCATCCTCCACCCCATCATATCTCTTCTACCAGACTGGAGGGCATGCAGGTCTTTGTGAGAAAATTATGCTCTTTATGGACATGGCAAAGAACAGCTGGTAACTAATTACATCTTCATAGAGTCAAAATATTTTCCTAGTAGAGTGAGCTGCATAGAAAGTTTCAGTGATAATGTGTAGGCTCAGTAAGAATTGTCCAAGTAATGATGGACCTGAGCCATGAGCACAAAAAGGTGAAAGGACCTTCTAGAACTTCCCTGACCTCAGCTTTTATAAATATATGGAAACCGAAGCTTAGAAAGGATAGTTACAATTACATTTTAAAACAAATTTCAATTGTAATTTACTGTCCATAAAGACTAAGAAACACTTGGTGAATACTGCATACAAGAAAATAGGTGAGAAACAGAGTAGCCATGTCTCCCTTCAGGGAGAAAGACCAACCTTCACAAAGGATCTGTTAAATTTATTTGAACCAGGGTAATATTGTGAAAGAATGATCTGGTGTGACCAGGCCTTGGCACTGGATATAGAGCCAGCATCATGTCTGGTGTCTGTTACTCAGTTAAGAGAGTTTTCATTGTGCTTTGCTCCTGGCTGGTCCAATCCCATCCCTAGTTTCAGCCCAAGGCTTTAGGAATAATGACATCCAAGATAAACTTTTTCTTTCTTTTTTTTTTTTTTTTTTGCAGTTTTGGGCCGGGGCTGGGTTTGAACCCGCCACCTCTGGCATATGGGGCCGGCGCCCTACTCCTTTGAGCCACAGGCGCCGCCCACCAAGATAAACTTTTCATGAAGTTCCTTCCCTGTAAGTTCAGTCACATAAATAAGTAGACATTTACAAGGATAACAAAGAAATGCTTTGTTAAATCTGACTCTTTCAGATACACTAGGTCCTTTCTCATCTTGATCTTTCCTTTGTATAGTTCTCAAACCAAGGTGAAGGTGACACAAGCCTGCTTCATGGTATCATGATCATATGTCTTATGCCACAATTCCATTTTTAAAAATGTTCTGGAAGATCTTAAAAATTGATCTTACATGTAACTTTGTGGGACGACAACAATTATTCCTAATGTCCAGTGTTATCTAGGCTTTGCCATATTTGCCATGTTAAAGGAACCCTGCCTTTATGTTGCATAACGGTCAATAATTGTTCCATTTATATTGTTTAGCCCCCAACCGAACATCCGAGAGACTTACAGGACTCCTCCAGGGGATACCTTTGTCAGATATTTTCATTTTTCTAGAATGTTAAATGGGGCCCTCCTTTGGACAGTATAGGAGATGAATTCTAATGCCACACAGAAGAACATATACAGAGATATTTCCCCGTTTGTGTTTGTTTGTTTATTTATTTATTTTTAAATCTATACAGGCAACAGCCTCAGATTCCAATCACCACAGGAACAGGTGTTGTGTATCCTGGTGCTATCACTATGGCAACTACCACACCATCGCCTCAGATGACATCTGACTGCTCTAGCACCTCAGCCAGCCCAGAGCCCAGCCTCCCTGTTATCCAGAGCACTTATGGTATGAAGACAGATGGCGGAAGCCTAGCTGGAAATGAAATGATTAATGGAGAGGATGAAATGGAAATGTATGACGACTATGAAGATGACCCCAAATCAGACTACAGCAGTGACAATGAGGCCCCGGAGGCTGTCAGTGCCAACTGAGGAGTTTTGTTTGCTGAATTCAAATACTCTGACATTTCACCCCACCCCCAACAAAAAGTTCTTAAAGAGCCCGCATGCATTTGTGGCTCCACAATTACATCAGCAGAATGGTCTTAATTGTTTCATAAAGTGTGAGACAGATTAAGTTTTCTCTGATTTTTTTTCATGAACTTGAGTTTTGTTTTTTTCTTTTTTGTCATTGTTGTTGTTGTTGTTGTTTTAATTTAGGTGAAGACATATTAAATATGAGACACCAGGACTTGAAAACTTATCTCAACCCATAGCTGTCTTACAAGTCTTATATTTTTGTCTTACTTTTTTTTTCCTTTGGATGTGGATAAAGGTTTAAGTTACTGTTTTAGATGGGGTTATACATTCTCACTCAGGTATGCTGTGCCGGCCTACAGGTTGTGAATGTGTTTTTATTCTGAATTATTTTAGAAAACAACTGAGGATTTCATATTGTAAAACACAACAAGTCCACAGCATGTGCAGCTTCATGTAGAGCATATTCAAAAGGCCTCGGAATTCCATTTCCCCATGTGTAGAGTTAAACTTTGAATGTGCCAAACTTTTCGTAACTTTTGAATCTTAATATTTTGAAAGTCTTAAAGAAGACACTGCAAAGTCTTAGACAATCTTTGGCATCTTAAAATAAAATAGCAAACCAACTTTTTTTTTTTCCAGAAAATGGTAAAGTACTCAGGAATCTGGAGACAAGATATTGTAAGGAACGAACAAGGTTGCCACAGTGCATGTACCCAATTGTGCATGTACCCAATTGTGTTTGCCTCTTGACGTGCCATCAGTGTGTGAAATAGTATGACGGACACACACTGGAGCGGTCACCACGCCAGATACTGACATGGTGGTGGTCTCTGCCTGAGGCCACCTCTCACTACATCCATGATCCCTTTGCCTTTAACCCTGACATTCAGTCTTAACACATTTTCTCTTAAATAATTTATTCATTCCAGAATGTCAAGGGTCTGCGTACTATTTATTTTAAAAAAATGTTGGTGGCATTAATTTAATAATTCTTATTTTTTACCTTCCTTCCCGAAGAAATTTTTAGTCCTTCTCACCTCCTTCTCCTGCTAGATACAAAAGATGTACATAGTGATTTTATGTCCCTAGGGCATCTGGAAACATTTCTGAAACCAAGATACTATTGAATACCTATATATTATTGTTTTTAGACATGAGTGTATATCTGGCTGCAGGGCTGTGTATGTGGATAGAGGTGTGTAGTCTTACACTTAAACAAGTATGCCCCCGAGGTTCACTGGGACCTCGAGTCTTTTGCCAGAATTTCCCCTTAATTCACTTCAGCACAGTGGTAGGGTCTGCGTCAGTGGCATCTCCCCCTGAATTCCATTCAGCAGTGAGGTCGACAATGTGACTGCCAGGCAGGATTGTCCTGCAGCCAAACCTGAAGCCCAGAATTTATGGGCCAGGTATGAGTCTACAGTGAAGCTGTCATGGGCTGGCACCTCCACACTGAGTTGCCTTGTCCCAGCTGGCACCTCCAGGGAGTTCTTTGCAAAATCCCCAGGATGCAAGAGGCAAAGATAGAGGCAATTAGTCATAATAAATCCAGAGAATGGAAGAAAACCTTAGGGAAGGAGAAGGGGGGAAATACATTCCCTGTATAGGATGTTCCTACTGTTAACTCTGGGGCAGCAGAAGAGTTCCTCTGGCTGACTCCCTGTATCTGTGGCTGCATGGGGACATGCCCACGTGTGAACAAGATGAACTGAACTTGTCACACAGGATTTCTCTGGACATATGCTGCTGCTGAGCTGGGAGGCAGTGAGGTTTCATCCTCCATCTCCTAAGTACAGGGAGCTCTGCCATGCCACTTTGACCTTCCTAAACCAGGACTGGTCGCCTGTGGGGGGTTGCACCGAGGTGGCTCAATGGGAGAATGTTAGTGGATGGGACAACCCAGAATATGATCACCAGGACATAGGAACGACCCCATCAGATTTCTTGAGCCATTTTGACACTTGGAAGAAAATAGTGTACCTTCATATTTATTTAAAGAGTGCTCAAGGCTATATCTAATAGCAATAAATAGGTCTAGCCAAGATACCACCACCTATGCTGTTAGCTGGGAGTACTCTCTATAAGCTGATTAAGGTACTGATAGGAATGTTTTGTTCTTAATATTGGTTGGGGATTAGAACTTTGTTTTTGTACATTTATTTTAAGTGAGGAGGAGGTCATTTTTCTTAAAAAAAAATGAATATTTATTATTGTCTTACTGATACCCTTGATTATATACCTCTCCTCCTCAGCTTGTTCTCATGTTTTTTCTCTTCCTCTTTGGCTTTTGCTTTTTGCTCTCTCTCCTTTTTTTATTTTGTTGCATAGGTAGAGTGTTGTATGGCTAGCTTTGTATTGTATGTAATTAATTTTGCACAAAGGCAAACATTTAGCATAGTAGGTTAATTTTGTTTTTATGACCATGCCAAAATAATATTCTGGGCTGGTGGAGAACAAAGACTGTTCTTTAGGACCGAAACTTGATTTTGCTCATAGTAAAAAAAAAAAAAAAAAAAACGAAAAACACACACACTCACAGATGTTGTTTCGTAAGTGTTATAAGCACTGGATATAAATGGTATTTTTTATCACTTCTGACTAATGTGAAACTGTTGTACGAAAACTACATGAACAAAAGTCATCTGTTTCGACTCGTGTGGGCTTGCCTCACAGTTGCCGGATTTGAGTCATTTTTATGTCTTGTTATTTCATTTATTTATGCAAAATACATGTGTGTACGAACACTTTGTTTTAGCTCCAGCTCTGCCTCGGTACTGGGGTTCAGTTACTTCTCGCCATGTTCTTAAAAATGAAAAGCTATTCAGGAACGATCTGACTGTAAACGCCTCTTTCATTGGATCAAACAGTAATGCTGTATCTGAATTTAAATTTTGCCTATAAGCAGTTTATTCTATTTATTAGCCAAGTTTGGCTCTAAATATCCGTGGAAATTAAGAATGACAATCATACGATCACTTCATTGTATTTTCAGTGGGGCTTAAACAAAGTTTTTATGACGTTACCATCTCATTTTAGATTTTTTTAATTGTGTAAATATAACATAGAAATAGATTTTATTTTTGGGTCATGAATACTTAGATATAAGTTATGTATTTCCTGTTTGTTCTCTATCCATATATGTTGGTCCAAACTAGAAGTTGATGAGTCACTATTCTTCATAGGGACGGTGAATTTTCAGCTATAGTGAGAGAGCAGTGTTTGACCTGTCGCTGGGACAGCAGAATGCTTCACTGGGTTTCCCATGCCGTTCAGAACCCACTGTCCACAGACCCAAGACTTTTCTCTTTTATTCACATAGAAAGTTGATGAATTGAACATAGTAAATTTACAGTACATCTAGGAGAGAGTTAATTTGCTTTGTGAATTCACATAACCTTCTACGCTAGTTCTGTGACCACTTAATAGCATGAAGCATGAATACCATTATAAAGGCAAAAATCTGCCTCTGAGATTGGCCATTAATAAACGTCCCACCATGCCAGTTAGGTTAAAGGATGTTAAGCAACTTTTTTTTTTTTTCAGTATTCCCTATTTCATAATATCTTCAAATCAAAAATAAACATCATCTCCACGTTGTTAAAGAAATTACAGGATCAGGGGTTATCCTCGTCACTTTAGAATAGGGACACTAGCAGATAGTCCTCTCCTAAAATAACGGGCCAAATGGAATAGGAAGGAAGAAAGGAAGGCAAAGAGAGAAGAAGGGAGAGAGGAAAGGTGGAGCTGCAGACGAGAGCAGCCAGCCTGTCAATTTCTCTGCTGCTTTGGCAGCAGTGAGATGTGAGGCAGTATCTTTTTCCAGGAAGGTACAGAAGCTTTGTCGTTTTCACTGCATATCTAGCTCAACCTTTTAGGAGCACATCAGTTTGCTTCGTTTGCTATTTGATACTCTCCAGCCTTGTCCTCAGGCCTGGTTTGATTTGCCAGGGTCCGGATATCAACTCACAGGCCAAGTTCTATATTCAGGTGTGGGCTCACAGTGCTGTTGAGCTTCTCAAATTCTGGCCTTCCATGAACCAGAGCTCTACGAAAGCCTAGGGGTGTTTGAAAAGGGTGTGATGGCTCTAGGGCTGAATTTAAAGGCTGCTTTCTTTTTCTTGTGAAGCCAGGCTACATCTTTGGAGCACACCCTCCTGAGCCAGGAGCGTAGACTCTAGCTGAAAGCAGGGGTTGTTTGGGGGAGCCCATCTACCTTAAGTCGGAAAGCAGCCTGGTCACTTGAACATCACAGCTGAGGCCACTTCTCTCAATTTATGCATTTTGCAAAGAGTTGACCTCTACCAACTCATCTGGGAAAGGAAAAAGAATCACCTAGTAGTTTTAAATTATATGAGAAGTCCTGTACCAAGTGCCAACAACTGCAAAGAAATGCAGCTAAAGGAATGTATTGAAATTATTTCTGGGTCTTCCTTTTTCATGAGAAAATGACAAAAATGGTTTTTGTAGCCTCGCCTGATTTTGTACATGTCTGTCTAAGGATCAAGTTGGCACTTAAGCTCACTTCTCTAAGTATAATAATATTGTATGACCTCATTTGTCCCTTTACAAAAGCACTTGCATCATTTCCTTAAGTCATCTGCTCCCTGACATGTTTTCTTCCTTAATAAACAACTGTTATTCCTGCCGATGATGTTCTGTTTCTGATGCCATATCCTATTGAGCATGTTCCTGTGCTAATATCATCGAAAATATTGATATGCAAACACATTTCCTTTTCATCCCCATCCCATCTTTTCCTCTGGGGACAGATGGCTTTCCACAAGCTCCTGAACACGTCTTGGGAAAGCCGGTACCTCTAGGGCAGAGGCGGGAGTGGGTGGGAGGGGCAGAGAGGTAATGCTTAGCACAGATCCTCTTTTCAGTGGCAATATGAAAGCTGGAAGCAACTCAGTGGCGTATCTTGCTCAGTAGTTTCTTATTCCTGAAGAACCACACGCAGAAAGTAAGGCCTCAGTGCTGGTGCTCTTGGAGTATGGGGAATGTGCAAATATTTAACTGTTGTGTATGCTGCACGCTGCAGATGTGCTCGTGTGCATTCTCCGTTTGTCTTCCTTTGTCATATGTGTTTTTGCTTTTTTGAAAGTACAGTCTTTATGGTACCCTTCTCCAGCTTGTAGCAAATTAGAATGCTTAGCATTTATGTTCATTCTTTATTGTATTTGCCATGTAAAATTTTTATTACCTTAGACAAGCTTATAAGCTGTTACTACATAACTTATCTTACTGTAACTCTTTTATTTCCCAACGTTGTAATTTGTTTGTGATGTATATTGTGAGATTGTATTCTATGTTAATTTAATCAGCACAATTCACTGACATGCTGGACTGACATGCTGGCTGCTGTTTCAAAGTGTAAAGTTTGTGTGGGCTGTTGGGACAACTGCAACTCTGTTGTCAAGGTACTGTGCTTTGGTTCCTATAGCAACACTGTGGGTGTGGCCCTTGAGACTCTAAGGGCACTTCATACACCCTCCAGCAAATTTTAAGTGCAGATTTTCTTTGTAGAAATTCTATGTATAATGCAGGTACCTACTTGGCCCATGGCTGGTAACTGTTTGGGCAATTAGAAAAAAAAAACAAAAACCATAAAAACTAGTGTCTATTGCTGCTTTGAATATGTTTGAAAGTCTGAAAATGTAAATAGTTTATCAAAAAAAAAATCTTGTACAGTCCAGTGTAAAGTTTTTAAATGACCTTAAGGGTCGCCATCACATCTTTCTCACACTCTCCTCTTGATAATAATAATAAAAAAAAGTTTGCTAAGGATTAAAGAAATGGGAAAAGTAAAAAAAAAAAAATCTCTTCAAATTTAAAGGAATGAATCATTGTTCTTAGCTTTGTTGCATACACAAACTTCTTGGATTTCGTTGTGCAGTATTGATGTGACATAAAACTCAACATTGAATAATCTTTCAGTGGTACTTTTCAAAGTCTTCCCCTCCTCTGCCTCATAATTAAGGGAAAAGACAAAATTGAAAGACGCACTGTCTTTATCTATCTTGGTGTATGTTGGCACCTTAGCTACTTTTTTTTTTTCCTTTTTGCACAAGGTGCTTTCCTGATATGTTAAACATGCCATCTTTGGGTGATAATGTAAATGCCATGATGGGGCTCCGGCCCCTCAGGGGAGTGTCTATAAGAACTGCCTATTTATGCTCATTTACCTCAAGACTGTCCTCTCTACCCTAATCTAGTTGTCATCACTCCATCTTTTGTACTGCTGTTGACACTTACAAATTAAAGATAAATTTTGTTTTATGACCTCTGTGTATGGCCTTGTCTGTGCCCTGCAAACGGTTCCCACCGGGAAGCCCAGCTAGCCCTCAGCTTGCCCCCTGCTTGCTGCTGGATTCTCCAGAGCTCTCCTGCTCTCTGCCATTGCTTCTGCCTGGCCCAGAGATAGGTCTCCGAAAGCCTTCCACCCTCTTAGCCTGGACAGACTTGCCTGCTTTTTTCATTTTGGAGCTTCCATGGCTGCAGCAGGAAATGCTTGTGGATTTAGAAGGGAAGAACAAGACTCAAGGTGGATGTTTGTCAGG
This sequence comes from Nycticebus coucang, assembly GCF_027406575.1. Lineage (NCBI taxonomy): Eukaryota > Metazoa > Chordata > Mammalia > Primates > Lorisidae > Nycticebus > Nycticebus coucang. The sequence continues at coordinate 48,378,054 of NC_069793.1, forward strand.
AGAAGATGAGAGTACTGCCTGTTATGCCCAACTTCTTCGCGACAGTGAAACAGTGTAGAAAAGCTCAGAGCACTGCTGGGTGTGAACAGATCTTAAGAGCCAGCCTCTCGTCCAGCGCCAGCTTCCGCAGGCCTCGCAGCCAAGGGTGGGAAATGCTGGGCTTGACAGCTTTTACCTCCACTGGGAGCAGTTGGCTGCTTCCTCAGTAGCCTCTGCCTCAGAAAAGAAGGCTTCCATCTATTTGTCCCGCAAAACTCTGCTGCCAGTGATAACTGCTTCTAAAAGGTTTCTAAAGCTATTTCACTGTGCTCCAGGGGAGTGCTGGAGCTGGGGTAGTGGGCTGCAGAGAGCAAACCCCTTATAGGAGACCTGCTGAACCAGCCGGACCAGGATTGTGGATTCTGGAGATTAGTAACCAACACCTGGAGAGTGAAATTGAAGTGTTCAAGAGAACGTGGGGTAGCCCAGCAACGTCCTCTTTGAAAAAATGCCTTGTTAGGGAAAAGCCAAGGAAATTTCTTTGCCCTAGTCAAAGCTGCTGTAAGTTCTAAAAACCTATTGCTCTAGGACCCTTCCTCCCACCTTGTGGGTTTTTTGTTTGTCTCCTAAACAAACAAAAAACTGTCCCTTGCTGTGTCCCGCAGGCTAGGGTACACTGGCCTTGTGATAGCTCACAGCAACCTCAAACTTCTGGGCTCAAGCTGTCCTCTTGCCTCAGCCTCCAGAGTAGCTGGGAGTACAGGCATGGGCCACCACACCAGGGCATCTGGCTGAATTTTCCATTTTTCAGAGATGGAGTCTTGCTCCCACTGATCTTGAACTCCTGAGTTCAAGCAATCCTCTTGCCTTGACCTCCCAGAGTGCTAGGATTACAGGCGGGAGCCACTCCACCTAGACCGTCGTGGGTTTTTTCAAAGCCCAGGGAAGCACAGGCACTGGAAAGAACATACATTTTGGAGTGACACTATCCTGGCTGTGCCTTTTGCCAGTTGTGTGACCTTCTCCAGATGACTCCCCTGACTCCTCCTCTATAAAATGGAGTAACAATCCTTACCTCTCAGTCTATCAGGGGTGGGGGGTTGTGGGGGGGGGTTAAATGAAATGGAAGGTGTGAAATACGTAGCAGCAAGGTGTCCAGCAGGTTGTCCCCAGCACACATAGGCAGCTGCCCTCTGACTACAGGGTGTCTGAGCCAGCAGGGGGCAGAGGCTGGTGTCAGCGCTGAGCAAAGTGGGGGATGTGCCTGAGGCCTTCACTCGGGACCTGGTCCCATGTGGGATGTCCCTAGCTTTTCTCACTTCTAGCTTGTGCTCGCCTCTGTCATTGGCCTACTTTCTAAACCACAGACCTGATCCGCCCGCCCTGTCTCATCCTCTCCTAAAATGTTCTGGCTTTCCATTACGGACAAGAAAGATAAAGTCCCCGATTCCTGTCCTGACAGCCAAGCCTCAGTGGGCCTGTCAGTTTTGCACACCCTCAACTTCTCACTGCTTTTCTCATACCCCTGGCCTGTCCACCACCTTGGGCATTTACTTTTTCTTTACCTAGAATAAAGCTGTCCCCTTCTCTGTTTGGGAAACTCCCACTCTCAAATGCCACTCAAAGATCATCACCTCCTGAGGCCTTCTCTAACCCCAGTTTCAAGCTGTCCCGCAGGGGGTTCCTGTGGCACTTTGGTAATGTTTTCCATGTTGTAATGGTGTGTTTCTGTGTCTCTTTTCTGCTAGATGATGTGCTACTGAAACCAAGGACTGTGCCTTGGTCGCCCAGCCCACAGCATAGTGCCAGGCGCCTAGTAAGTGCTCAACACTTGTTTGTGGAAGGAATATACAAGTGGTGGCAACTGGGCCTCCGCGCATGGTGGAGATGCCTGTGAGTATCAGGGTCGTAAATGGCGGAGATGAGGGAGACTTACAGCCACCTTTGTATTCATTATTTCATTTGGGGAACATTTTTAATTAAGATGTCTCTATTCATGTTGGGAGACCCGTTTCAAGTCAGCGTGACAAGGATAAGCACACTGAGAGTGTCTACGCGTTTAGGACGCCTCACGCTGCTGGATGCCAGAGGCTCTGAGCATAGAGCCTCTGCTTCTCCTAGACATTGTGGCTGGAGCATGGAGATAGACCAGAAGCTTTCCGTGACATCCCAGATACCAAAGATTATTCTTCATTCTCTGAGACAGGGGGTTCTGGGAGGCCCAAACCCTGGGCCTTCCTCATGGAATGGGAGGGAAATTGGCTACCTCTACATACTGGGGGAGGGGAAGTGATTCCATGAGGCTGCATCACAAGTCCTGTTGAAGTAAAATCCTTAGTATCTTCTCCTTCCTCTTTGGCAAAAGAAACACAAGGTCCAGGTGATGACTCTTCACCTTAACAGTGCTCTAGAGCCCTGCTTACTGAGCATCAGCATTACCTAGGACCCATGAACGCCATCCTGGGAGGCAAGCAGCTAGTGTCTGAGACTCCAATAACTGTCCTCTACCTCCTCTTTACCAAGAACATGTCATTGGATGGGTACGGTAAGCACCATTGTCCTTATTTGAATTGTGAAGACCCAGAGATAGGACACGACCTACCCAAAGTCTCACAAAGATTAAATGGCAATGCCAGAACATACACTTGTGCTTTTTCATTCTAAAAACAAGGTTGACTGTATTGCTTATGGATGTGGTGCCGTGCCCATGCTTAGAAAGTAAAATCTGCTACACTCTGACACCTGCTCTCAGCCCATTCTCACAGGGCCTGGCAAACGTCACAGTGTTGATGTATCTATGCAAAATTCATTTGGACCCTCTAAATTGAGAGAATGAAGCCCTAAGCTTTGGCCCATTTATGCTAATACTAGCACGTGGTTACCATGGTTTAGAGATCCCTGGGGAGGCCAACTGTGGGCAGGAAGCTCATGGATGCAATAGAGCTGGGACACTGGTGGGAGAGAAGCAAACGTTACAAGCCAGATCCTGGCGTCAAGTTTTGGATGTTTCTTTTCTTTTCTTTTTCTTTTCTCCTAGAAGCAGTCCAATTATGTCTGGAAACATTCAAACTATTTAAACTCCAGGAGTGTCCAACCTTCCACTCTTTTTTTCTTTGCTGCTGCACATTGGAAAAATAAGAGTTGACTGGGGTCACACGGGAAATACACAAACACTAACAAAAGCTGATGAGCACAAAAAAGGTCCGTGCTTACTTTTCATGCTATCTGATGCCACAGATAAGCAAAACAGTCCTCAAATAATCTGCATGTGGCCCCTGGGCTGCAGGTGGGATACTCCAGATGGAGTGAGTCACCCAGAGTATTTACAATAGAATTTGACTTATATTCATTTCTGAAGATGCCTGTCAAAGAAACTAATGTCACTAATCAGCAAAATACCAGTCTTCCCCCCCTTTGGCAATATGTTACTTGTACTGATATTTCTGTCAACACTACTACCATGGCTACAATAAAAGATGTTTTAAAATGGCAATGGTCTGTGTTAGGAGTCGTGAGTATTACACAAAAATAATTTAGCATTTTTGAGACTCAGGAAATAATAGTTTAATGTTCTAACCATCCCTACTATGACTTAAACCCAAAAAGTTTGATTGAGAAAAACGTTGTCTACCTTAAAACAATCTAAAGGTTCTGACTTTGGATAAACATTAATCAACTGGTGGATATTATGATACATACCCAAACAAGGTCTATAGAAACAAGGACAATTGTTAGTACATTCTTTTCTTTGATTCTTGTATTTCTATTTTAAAGTATTTTTACATGTTAATTTCAATAAAAACTCAGTATTTCTATCGTAAGTGTAATTGTATGAAAAGGATAAATGAACTGGGATCCTTACTGTGAATTGCCAAGTGTAGAATTTTGACATATAAGCAGGAATTATATGACCACGGAAGAATAATAAAGATTCTGATCCATGGATAAAGCAATTATCCTTCCATGATACAGCACTACACTGCCCTGATTCACACTTGAGTTAGAATGTATTTAATTGCAAAAGATACTCTATATTTGGATAGAAACCCTTATGAAATCATGTAAAGACATTGCCCATTTTAAAGAAAGTAATTCACTTAGAAAAGGCACTTGTTTGTGAATATTGAAAATAACAACACCTGCTAAATATCTGGGTTCAAGCCACTGGAGAAATGAGATAATCAGTTCCTAAGCAGCCATTTCTCCTTAGGCCTGTGGGTGCAGCTCCCTTGTTTCCCCACCTACAGAGGTAACGGGGACACTGTACAAATGCCAGGAAGGCAGGTAGTCAATGCGTTGGGGCATGTCAGCCAAGCATGCCTGTCCTGGACAGAGCTATGGAAAACATTAATGGTTTTGGACTTTAAACTGTGTCAGATAAGACATACCAAGGGATAAATACCGTGGCTATAAATACAGCCCAAGAAACTGGATCATTTTTCAGGCTGTTGAATTTCAAATGCCTGCCAAACAGAGTGTAGTATCTGAAACTCTCTCTTGTAGCAACTCTGCTGCAAGGGGTAATGAAAGTCCAATTAATTTAAACAAGAAAATCTAGAAAGTGAGGACCAAAAGTTAAATTGTTCAATCAAAACTTGGAATTGAAATTAATTTCATAAATTTCAATATGATGTTAGGAGGAATATAAGTTTCACCCTAAATTTCATTCAGTGCCACAATAACGATAGACTAGAGAAATACAGGGCGTGCTACAGAAGATTGAATGTTGATTAATTTCTCTACTGTGTCCTGGGGTTCAGACTGCTCAGATATGTGAATTGTATCCGGAGTGGGTATCTGGGAGACAGATAATTCATAAAGTTAAAGACACCTGGGAAACTCTTCTTCCAAACCAAACCAAACAAAACTCTAGTGAGTTTAAATACTGGTTTGGTTTAGTTTTATTTAGATTAGATTTTATTGGTTATAAATGACTAAAACCCAATTTAAACAGCTTATGTAGCAAAAAGGGATTGAGTGGCTAATATAACTGGAAGAGTGCAAGGGCAGAATAGCTTCAGGCCTGGCTGAGCACAGGTGTTCAAACAGCGGTACTGAGACTTGGTCTCTGTCGCACAGCTCTGCTCTGATTGCCTTTTCTCCTAGGTCATCTCTTGTTGTCAGATATTCCTCTGCAGCTCCAGATTTATATTCTCTCAACTTTAAATTCAACAGAAAGAGAACTTCTCTTTAGAAAGTTTCCTATAAGCATACCTGAATCGAGTTTCCTTGGCCTGGCTTAGATCACATGACCACTGCTAGACCAGTCACTGTGCTCCAGGAAATAATGCCCTGAATCCCATACAATGAGTGAAGGGGGGGCTAGCAGAGGGAAATTAGTCACCCAGAAGGAGGAAAATGGGTACTGGGCAGCATATCCCCCAGATCCTGCATAGGGTTGGCTTTACATGTAAACCAGCTGAAAAGCCAGACTCTTACTACAGAAGGGATAGCCCAGGTGACCATGTCGCAGAGTGGAGACTCCCATATTATTCCCAGCCGGAATCTGGCTCTACCTGTTTAATCTTTAGTGAACTATAATCTTCACCTGTTGGTTCATGGCAATTATCACACGGAGTTGCCATTCCTTGGTGCGTCTTATCCTCCCATTATAGAGCTGGCAGAGTCTTGTCCTCATTTCTTTGGCACCAGCAAAGGGCTGGCACAGAGCAGACACTCACTGAGTCTCTGTTTAATGGAGGGATGGTTCTAGAAACTCTGCTGCTGTGACCAATAATAAACTTCACAGACCTAGGGATCCTCAAACGTTTTAAACGCAGTCAACCTCGATTTTTCTTGCTTAAAAATAGTACCTTTCTAGTGCCCGGCCTGCTTCCGTGGCATTAGTAATTTCGGCTTCCTCTTCCTCCTCCTCCTCTGCCTTCCTTTCATTTTTCTTGCTTACAGTCTACACAACTGTTAATCCCAAGTGGGAAGCTCCCCTAAATCACCCATCATCTTAAGTCCTCAGGTGCCTTAGAAAAATCTCCTTGCCCCTTTAATTTTGGCTCCACTTATTGAGAAACCTCGGGTTAAAGCAGTGGTTCTCAACTGTGGCTGCTTTTTGAAATTACTAGCATGCTAAAAATCCTTTAAATATTGCAGAGCTTTTAAACACTTGAAATATTCAAAGGTTCTGATGTAATTGATTTGGGATTGTTAGAAAAGTATCCTCGCAGGTGATTCAGATGGCGGTTAAAGTTGAGAACCATCAGGTCAGTGGTTAGCAGATCTGGGAGAGAAGAGGGTGGTGCCGATCTGGGGAAAGCATGGGAGAAAAGGCAACAGTGTCGGGGTCAGAGTTAGGCGAACCAGGGCTTCTGACTCCACACCTAAGCTGCTGTGTGTTGGTCAACTAGTCATTGGACCTCTCTGAGCCTTATCCTCGCTATCTGTTAAATAGGAATAAGACTACTTACCTCAGTGTTGTTCTGAGGATTATATGAGATGTTTTTGTTTATTCTAGAAAATTTATTGAAACACCTACTATGTGTCTAGTGCTATTCAAAGAAGACAGGCCAAGGCGCCTGATCTCACGGATGCAAAACCTGATTTCAGAGAGTGGGTAATGTCCTGAAAACAGGTAAAGCAGAACGGTGGGGTGAGAGTGACTAGGATGAGGCCACTTTGAGAGGGTGGCCAGGGATTCTCTTTGAGGAAGTGACATTTGAACAACAGTCTGAATGATAAGAAAGATCTAGGGAATTTTAAGATCATGCAAAGGGAATTCCAGGCCTCAGTACTAGCAAATTAAAAAAATCTGGCAATGTCACTGGAGGGTAGGTATTCTTATTCCATGAACAGAAGAAGGACCAGAGTCCTTGGAGCATAGGGTGTTGGGAGAAGAGACTTGGGGGAACTGGATTTAGAGAATTCTTACAGACCAGGCTAAGGAGCTCCACCTCTACCCCCTTGCCCCCAAATTTAGTGAAAACAGGTGTGATGATTTTAAGCAGGAGCATATTATAATCTCTTTACAGGGACTTTAAAAAAAAGACCATCCAAGCAAGGTGGCTCATACCTGTAATCCTAGCACTCTGGGAGGCCTAGGTAGGTGGATTACTTGAGCTCAGGAGTTTGAGATTGGCCTGAGCAAGAGCAAGACCCCACCTCTAAAACTAGCAAGGTGTAGCGGTGGCTATAGTCCCAGCTATTTGGGAGGCTGAGGCGTAAGCCCAAGAGTTTGAGGTTGCTGAGTTTGAGCTATGATGCCAGAGTACTCAAAGTGAGACTCTGTCTCTCTCTCACACACACACACACATACGACCATCTGGTTGCTGAAAGGTAAGACTGCGTACTTTAAAAGTGTGGTCGCTATTGTTAATATTTATTCATTCAGAGCACATTTCTTAAGCATCCAGAATAGAATAGGGACTGGAAAAAAGAAAACGGCTAATGCTATACATGTATTATTTAAAAATAATTATCACTTGGTTTTTACTTTTGTGAAAACTATTCATGAACATGATTTTAACAGTCAAATAGGTATGCAGAGCTTGATGCAAAAAAGAGCAGTCCCTTAACCATCCCAGGTACCATTTCCATTTCTTCAGAAACACTTTCATTTCTTCTAGCTGATTTTTGAGATATTTACCACCAACCCCTCGTGCACCCAATTATCTTTAAATAAATATCCTATAGAGTTGCTTCCTGTGGCAGGTTCAAACCCAGCCCTGGCCAAAAACTGCAAAAAAAAAGAATTAATGTTGAGTTTCCTACCATGTGCCCTCACTGTGTATACTTGCTTTGCAGTCGTAGCTCCCAGCTGAGGCATATAGACTATTACGGTGGTTTTCTCCTTCCTACGTAAGTTATTTTTCCAATAGTTCAGAATTTTATCTAGTTTCCTTCTTTTATGAAGTTGTCTATGTACTAATCACAAATTTAACCCTTCCGTTGGTGTAAATATGCTCTCAGTGTATTCACAAACACATTAGTCATTTCTCATTTTTTTCCTATTAAAAGCCTATTTTCTGCTCCACTATCCATATTTTGCTTGATAAACCTATTGTACAACTTTGGTCTTGGGATCTTCCTTCCCCACTACACTTCTCTTGTGTTAGATACCTTGTTTCCTAGATCCCCTGGCTTTCTCTTTTTTTGTTTATTCTCTTGTTTGGTTGGAGCACATCCTGTGCTTCTTGAAAAAGGGTGCATGAAAGGTACATTTTTCTTTTCTGCATAAAATACGTTTATTTTACTTCCACACTTGGTTAGTAATTTGGCTCTATAGAATTCTACGTTGGAAATTACATCTCACTAAAATGTCATAAATAATGCCTCATCGTCTTTTAGCTTTCAGTGTAGCTGTTAAAAAATCTGCGGCCGTTCTGATTCTTGTTCTTTGGTTTGCAACATTGTGCAAATTCTCATAAGCAACTGTTCGCCTTCCTCTCTCTCTCTCTCTCCCCCCCTTCCTCTCTCTTTCTGTCTTATAACTAGTACATTTTGGTTGTCTTCAGGGTTTTAAAATTTCAGGATGATGTGTCTTGCTGTGGGTAGATATTTACTCATTGTGCTAAGTACTCATAATATTCAGTGCTGAAAATTATCTTGATTTATTTCTTTGACAATTTTTGCTCACAGTTTTCTCTATACCATTCTCAGAAATGCATAATATTCAGATGTTGAACCTCCTGGGTCTAGTTTTTTAATTTAATTTTCTCCACTTTTTAAAAAATTTTTTTCTCTATGTTTTGGGAAAATATTCTCAAACTTTATCTTCCAAATGTCAATTGAGTTATTAATTTCTGTATCCTATTTTTTATTTCCAAATGTTCTTTATTCTCTCAAAGTTTCCTCTTTACATAATAGCATACTGTTTTATTTTTGGAGCCTATAACTTTTCTTGTTCCTTTGAAAATATTAATTACAGTTAGAATTTATTTGCTTTTCCTTACATAATCCTGAATTCCTCTTAGTTGCTTCATTTTTTTTATTCATTCATATGCCAGCAACTGGAAACTTGGGATAACTTAGGAAAAAAACAAAGATCCCACAACTTTGTGCAGCTTACATTTTGGTTTCTTATTTTCTTGTCTTTTTTAGTATCAGGAACTTTCCTAATGGGTCTGATGTACCTTGGCTCTCTGTTTATTTTTAAGAGTAGGGTACATAAAATTCACTGGGAAGTTGTATGTGTGAGAGAGGTACTTGTCATTTAAAAATCTTTATTCTAAGTGACATAGCTGGGCTGTTTCCATGGAGAACTTCTGATGTAAGCATCTGAAGTCTTCTGAAAGATTCACCTGGGAAAGATCTCCCAGTCCCTTGCCTGGTAGGTCTAAGCCTGGCTCCCTCTGGGTATTGAGTAGGGAACTAGTCCCAGTATTAACTTCCATCTATCTCCTCCATTTTTGGTGGCTGGGGTCCAGAGATTCTCTGTTCGCCCTTGCAGAGACTCTGTCTCTGGGCTTCTGCTCAAACAGGGCAAGGGCATGCATGGCCTTGTGTTGAGTTGGGGAGAGAACCTGTCTACTCTGTAAACAGACTTTTAATCAATTCCTCTGTTTTAGCCTCACTTTTACTTTTATTCCTGGGTTATTAGTGACAATTTCTGAGCCTTTACACTCTGCAGTTGAGAGATTCTCCAGTGTAAGTCATTTGCTCTGGGACTGCCTCCTGCTGGCTAAAGCTTCTGCTTCCTTGGGCCTGCTAACCCAGTTAGATTTAACAGCCTGCTATACCACTTAAAATTTTAGTGCTAAGGTCTTCTCTGCTGTTCTCTTTGTCCTCTGGGTTTGTGCATTGAAAAACACCCCGTACTAGTATTTTAGTGATTCTTTAGGAGGAGGCAGAGCTAAAATATATATGTTCAATATGACATTTTTAGCTATCCTCTGGAGCCTTCGTAGATTTTTTAGAGGGTGAAGAACTTAAAATTCCATCATACTTATCGGGGTCCAGATACACAAGTAGACATTTTTACCTACACTATTAAACTTAATCCCCACAACAAGGAACTTCTAAGAAATGGAAAAGGCTTAGAGAGATTTACTTCATCATGATTGATTAATCCAATTTAGAAATAATTAAACTACTCTGTACTTCAAACTGTACTAGATACAGAGGATGAACGCGTGAATGTTGGCATCTGACATTAAGGATGAACCTGAACTTTGGTAGTCGTCCTAGACTCTTCCACTGTCCTTGACATATTCCACTGCTTTTATCTCCTCAGTATTTCTTAACTGTGCTGTCGTCTGCTTCCTGGATAGCTCTGCCTTGGTTCAGGGGTTTGAGATCTTTTTCTGCAACTCGCAGTAATGTACAACCTGGACTTCCTGCCTCCTGCCTCCAAGCCCATCACCCCATCTGCAACCAAAGTAGTTTTTCTAAACTGTCAATCTGATCATACCACTCTTTCGCTTTCTTAAAACCTAAATGTGGTGGACATTGTTCACCCGTGTCCCACACAGCTGCCTGGCAGTCATTTGCACACAGGGAAGCACCTAATTCCTCTCCACATCCTCGGCACTTAGCTCAGCATCTAGCATCCTACTTAGCATCAGTAAATGTTTACTGAACTGAACTAAACACAGTAGTCCAAGCCATCATGAGTTTGCATTTCACCACTTAAACAGATTGGAATCCTGATGGATTCCAACCCAGATGTGAGTGATTCCAGGCCTCCAGATGGCTTCCTTGTTGAGCCCAGTGGTGGCAGCCGATACCTTGCAGCCTTCCCCCTCCTCACTCTTGGGGGGACTTCAGTGAGTTCCTTCCCTTTTCCCTCCTGGCTTTCCTCTGCTCACAACCTGGGTCTTCTCCTTCTCTACTCCTAAAGACAAAGCACCTAGTGTTATATTTTATCCAAATGCCAGAAGGGTGGGAAGGGGAAGAGCAACAGCCTCTTCCCCTTAGCCAAAGCAGGACACCCTCAACCCTGACCATCTGACCATCTTGGGGTAGCCTTGGAAACCCAGCTCAATTTTATGCTTTGAGTCTTCTAGAGTTGTCCATGCATTTAACCTTCACCATGGGAGCAGTTGATTAGACTGTTGGGGGAGGGAGAGGGGAGAAGGGTAGAAAAAAGTTTATTTGGCTTTTGCATTACCCGTGTAGTATTAGATGGGAATTTCCAAGAAATTATGTGGCAGTGACGTTATAACTTTCACACGATGGCTGGAAGCAACATTATAAAAATATTGCCTTACACAACTCCATATGGACGTATGAAATTTCATTCCATTTTATACATGTAATTAAATGGCCCACATAATGAAGTACTGTGTGTGCAGAGAGGGAGATACCTTTTGTAGCTAAAAGATAGCCGGGCAAGAACAGGACTAGTTTAAAATGAGAGTAATCCAGCAAGGATGGCTTGAAATGATTGTATTTTATTTTCTAAGCAACTTAAACTTGTTATTTTTTCTCCCTTAAAGATAGTCTTCTGGTTGTTAGCAAGACAAATACATTGAATATCCTTCTGCTAAAATACTCTTCCCCTGTTTACTAGAGATGGTAGAAAAATTTCTGAACCTGGAGTCAGAGCTTGGTTCAAACTTCAGATTGCTACTCACTAGCAGTGACCTAAGGTAAGCCAGTGCCACTCAGAGTGTGGCCCCTGAATCAATAGCAGCAGCTGGGAGCTTGTTAGGAATTCAAATCCAAGGGTGCCCCCTCAGACCTGCTGAATTGGAGTCTCTGAGGATGCAGCCCTAAGAACTTGTGTTTTAACAAGCCCTCTAGATGGTTCAGATGCTCACGAAAGAGCAGGAATCATTCAAATTAGCAGTCTTATTTTCTTTCCCTCTAAATGGACATTTTGTGGTAAAAACCAAAGCAAAACAAAACAGCCACCCCCTGAAAAAAACAAAACAAAAAACAAACAAACAAAAAACTCCAAGTAGCTTTAAAGAGGAGGAAATTAACAATTCCCATAACCAAAATCCAGAGGTAGAACTACCTTCCAATGAAGCTTGGTCCAGCACCTCAAACAATGTCACCCAGGATCCTTTTATTTTAAATTATCACTATCCTGGCATAATGAAGGCTCAAAAGAAATTTCAGTTGGAGTTATAGGCCAGGTACAGTGACTCCCATCTGTAATCCTAGCTTTATGGGAGGCTAAGGTGGAAGGATTGCTTGAGATCAGGAATTTAAAACTAGCCTGGGTAACATAGCAAGCTCCCATCTTTACAAAAAAAAAAAAAAAAATGAGCCAGGTGTTGTGGTGGGTGCCTATAGTCCCAGCTTCTTGGGAGGCTGAGGCAAGAGGATCACTTGAGCCCAGGCGTTTGAGGTTGCTGTGAGCTGTGATCATGCACTGGTAACAGAGTGAGATCCTGTCAATAAAAGAAAAGAAGAAAAAGAAAGTTGCAATTCTTAGACCTATACATTTTAGAGCTACTATTCATGTTATTTACATATGTATCGAGCACCAAGCCATACTATTCACTGTGTGGGTGTTGAGACATGATGTTATGCTAATCTATACTCTGCAAATATCAACTTGCTTATGTTTCCCCAACCATTGTGCTACACCTTGCCTGTCTGCATTTGAATGAAATGTTCAATTTTTTCTGACCTGCTGTTTTTGTCCTGGACTGTCAAGGGAACTCCCATTTATCATTCAGAAACTACTTGAATATGGGCTATATTTAAAGTTTTTCCCAGCTCCCCTGCCAATGACAATCTCTGTCTGTCATCCACTCTTTCCTCTGCCTGGTCTCTCCTGTGTCATTGTATGTTTGTATGACCTGCCTTCCACCCTTGACAGTGAGCTGCTGGAGGGCACATCATCATCTGAAAACCTCTAGCACCTGGCGGGGGACTTGGCACAAGGCAGATGGTCAACAAATCATATTGAACTGAACCGACCCTTCTTTTTTTTTTTTTTTTTTTTGTAGAGACAGAGTTTCACTTTATGGCCCTCGGTAGAGTGCCATGGCCTCACACAGCTCACAGCAACCTCCAACTCCTGGGCCTAAGCGATTCTCTTGCCTCAGCCTCCCGAGTAGCTGGGACTACAGGCGCCCGCCACAACGCCCGGCTATTTTTTGGTTGCAGTTTGGCCGGGGCCGGGTTTGAACCCACCACCCTCGGTATATGGGGCCGGCGTCCTACCGACTGAGCCACAGGCGCTGCCCTGAACCGACCCTTCTAAGGATTGTGGGCACCTGTAGCAGGCTGAGCCCAAGCTTAACACCGCACAGGACACAGTGGTGGTTACCAGTTGTTGTTCTGTACTCTGTGGCATGCAGATTAGCCTAACATCATGTCTCAACACTGGCCTAAGCAACTCATAAAAGAACAATTCGTTCCCTAGTAGGTGAAGGGATTCTATGATTGTCTAGACCAGGGCAATGCTGTCTAATACAACTTTCTGCAATAATGAAATGATAAACAACAACAACAAATAAAAAACACCTGTGACGGTGGCCTCTAGCTGCATGTGCCTATTGAGCACTTGAAACATGACTAGTGAGACTGAGGAACTGAATTTTTATTCTATTTGATGTTACTTAATTTAAATTTAAATATATGAGTCTATGGCTACCATACTGGACATCGCAGACCTCAAGAATGGCTCAGAGAACTCAGGTGAAAAGGAAAGTGGAAAGGTCATTCAGGAAGGAGTGACATAAAAGCACGTGTGGGAAACTCCAACCTATCATCCTACTGGCTCCAGAGTGGGCTCAGGGCTTCCTCCCCCAGTTCTATCCACTCATTCTTCAGACAGCCAGAGTTTAGCATGAAGTGAGACAGAGCAGATGCCAACAGCTCTTTCAAAGCTGAATTCCATTAATCAATCCCAAAGACATTCTATGGGGCTGGATTGGAATATGATGAATTATGTCAGGAGATAATCATATTTCTAATCTTTCCTTTAAGAATCTTTTTCCCTCATCCCATGGAGCCCATGAATCAAACAGGTTCTGTAACATTTTTCCTGGATAGTGTTCCTCTTTTAGAGGCTCTGTGGGAACCTCAGAGGTGAATCCACAGAGGCAAATATTTCAAGAAGAGTCTGCGTGAGAGTGCTCAGTGAGGCATGAGGGTGAACTCAGCCCTTGGGGTTCTGGGCAGGAAGCTATCTAGTCTGAGTCCTTCACTGAGATCCCCTAAAACAGGTGATAAAGAAAGCAAGGACAGCACTTTGGGAAGACCTTTGCCACCAAGGCCTCCCAGCCACATGGACAAGCACAGGCCAATATCAGAATGTCCCCACCCTCTGTGAGGAGGACCAGACCTGTCTGGACTGGGGCTTCCCAGATAGGTTCACTTTTCAAAGGCCATGGGACTGAGCATGTAAACTGCTGAGGACTGAGCAGTCATCCTGGATTGCTGTAGGGGGACGGGACAGGGAACTGGTAGAGGCCAGGGAGGGAAGGGTGGGACTGAAGGCAGGTAGAACCTGGGGTCAGGGCTCTGGGAACCAAGCAGAAGTGAGCCAGAGCTGAGGATGGGGGTGTGTGGGGGAGGGGGTGAGGTGGGTATGGTGAGAGTCATGAGTAAGCCAGGAAAATGAATGTCCATTCCAACAGGTCATTGACTATAACAGCAGCTTTTGTAGAAAAGAATAAAAATAAAAACAGATTAACAAGGAATGTACACACTGACTATAAGAAGTGTACAAATATTTGAAATGTGAAAAAGTACATCTCCTAAAATCAAAGCTCTATGAGCTTTGTCTCCAGGAATGCTGTAATGATGCGTAGTCTGGCTTAGATTTCTGGGTTGAAAAAGTTTACATCTGGGTTCAGCCAGAGAGGGTACCTGATTGATTAGAACTATCTGCCAACTGTGTGAGAGGGGGCTATTGTATATTTTCAATCTCTGACTAGAAATAATGTTCTTAGTAGACATTTATGGCTTGGCATGGGATATGAGACAAGGCAGGTTACTTAACAATTGATAGACATTTTCTTAATGTGAAGGAGGGGGGAGGTTACCATTTACAAACACAATTGCCATACTTAGAGAAGAGATCTAAGGGATTGAAAAGCTGTTTTAACCCAAAGTAAGTAGATAGGATGAAGTAATAAAGATAAGAGTGGAAATCAATGACATTGAAATGTATAAATAATAGAGAAAGATCAATGGAACCAAAAGCTGGTTCCTTGAAGAGATCAATAAAATTGATAATCCTCTAATGAGACTGAAAAAGAAAAATGAAGATAGTACAAAAGTTATAAATGTCAAGAATGAAAGAGGGAAAGGAGAATAAAGAAATATGAAAATCTCTTTGACTTTTTGGTCAATGAATTTTAAAACTTAGATGAAAAGGAAAAATTTTTAAAAGACAAATTGCCAAACTAACAGAATAAGAACAGAAAAATATGAACGGTTCCATGTCTATTAAATAAGTTGACTTTGTAATTAGAAGCCTTCCCACAAAGAAAATTTCAAGTCCAGAGGTGTCATTGGTAAATTTTCTAAAATATTTAAGAAAAAATTAAACCCAGACTTACCCAGCTCATTTTAAGAGACCAGCATTATTACCATGATGCCCAAACCAGACAAAGCCACCATACAAAAAGAAAAACTACAGACAAATATCCTTCATGAATACAAACACAAAAATCTTTAATATCATCAAATCAAATTCAACAATACATAAAAAGAAAAAAACTCATTACCAAATGAGGCTCTATCTAGGAATGAAAGGTTGGTTTAATATTTTAAAAGCAATGAATATAATTTACCATTTAATAAAACAAATGTGAAGAACTATATGATTATCTCAATAAATAAATAACTTTTGAAAAAATTCAACCCCATTCATGTTAAAAACTCCTGGCAAACTAGGAAGTGAACTTCCTCAGCCTGATAAAAGGGCATCTATGCAAAACCTACAGCTAATGGTAAACTATAGGGCTAAGATCATAAAGGAGGAACATTCTGAGAAATTGGTAGTTGACAAGACAGAGTCATCCAGGGACAGAGCTGAGGGACAATGTGCCTTCTGCAGTATAGTGAACTAGTTGTTTGTACAAACCCTTTCCCCTGGTTGCAGGTGGTAAATGAATGAAAGGGGCAAGGCCAGTTAGAAGGCACAGAAATAGCCTGGTTGGGATGGAGGAGTTGGCTGTGCATTACGCCGACTAAGCTCCAAGGAGGCGGTATGCAATATCAGTCTGGTCAAGAGTTCAGAGTTCCTATGAAAGAATCATAAAATCTTACATTCTGATACATATTATAGATTGTATTATATCATGCTCATGATTTACTTGACAGGACAGATTATGATACCTTTTTTATAGCAAAGAAAAAGAGGTGACATGACTTAGTCAAGGTCACATAGCTTGTAAGTAGATTTAAACCCAGCTCTGTCTAACTCTGAAGGTCATGTTGCCTCTTGGTGATTAGAAAAAGATTAGCTCTTGTCATAAAAAAAAAAATGCAATGCATTGATTGATCTATCATTTTCACTTGAAAACATGGAAAGCAGAGTATGCTTCTTAGGTTGCTCATTTATCAGTGACAGACTAATAGACATGGGACACTCTGATTTCCCTAGAGACTAGAGCTTTTTGCCCACTGACATTACTAGTTGCATAGCTAACAGCACTCAGAGTCTCAGTATGCTTATCTCTAGAATGGGAGTAACAGCTCCAGTTTTGCCCACTTGATATAATGCTAGGACAATACGTACTGTTTTAAAATGAAGAAATGTCTGAAATATTCCAACTACTTGGGAGGCTAAGGCAAAAGAATCACTTAAGTCCAAGAGTTGGAGATTGCTGTGAGCTGTGACGCTACAGCACTCTACTGAGGCGGACATAGTGAGACTCTGTCTCAAAAAAAAGAAAGAAAAGGAAATGTCTGAAATAAGGTAGAAGATCCTGCCACTTGCACTAGGCCACTCTCTTACAAGGGAGGTGCTCCACTGGCTAAGGCTCTCCTGAAGGCCAAGGCCTGAGGGTCCTCAGTGCCAGCACGGATCTGCCCTGTCCCCAGAAGGTGCCCCACACATCTGTGATGCTGAGTGGGTTCTTGGTGCTCAAAGAGGTACCACTGGGACCTTGTCTTGCTGAATCCCTGAGGCTTCAAAGGACATGGTTTCTTTTAAGATTATCTATGGGAATAGCATCTTAATATTTTACCAAGGCTTGCTTCTCTGACGAGAAGGACTGATTTCTCCTATTTATGGATTTTTTTAGAAACAACAAGAAAAATTACAACCATGTGTTGTCAGCCCAGGAGATTTATTATTATGTGAAATAATGTTTGTTATGACAAGAACAGTCTAACCACCAAAGGCAAATAAGGCCTCAGCTCCAGGCTTTCTGAGCTCTCCCCTTCTTTCTTTCAGCATTAGGCCACGCGGAACTGCCCAGAGTGGGAAGCCCAGTCCCGTGTCTCTGTTAGTGGATGGACATGGGGTCCCCAGTGGATCTTCCCTAATCAATAGTCTGATTGTGACACCACCCCAAGCCCCATCCCAGACCTCTAGACACAGTTTTCCCATCGCCCTGTATGTTCAGAAACAGGAAACTTCCCTCAGTATCCCCATGGCTTTGCACGTGCTGTTCTCTCTAAATCGATCCCTCTTTCCAGAATCTTCATCTGGTTCGTTATTATCTGTTCTTCAGACAGACTTAACCACACTTCCTCAGAGAAGCCTTCCTTGCCCTTCTCAACTCCTTTTATACACTCTGCAGCACCATGAATCTCTCCCCCCAAACCCTTTTCAATGTTGTATTTTTACATTTGTTTTTGTGATTCTCCCATTAGTATCTGTCTACTCAACATAAACTCTCTGGGGCCAGCGACGATGTCCTCCTTCCTTTCTCCTTTCTACATGGCATTGTTTTCCTCACTACACTTAGCTCAGGACAGGAATGAATTTATAGTCCCGAGTGTCGGCAACTTTAGCTAGGTTGTGTCAGAGGTATTCTTTCTGCAGACTACTCCCACATTAGTCGCCCAAGTGTGGAATAGGTGGGGGAGAAGGACCGGAGCTAGCCACGGGCTGGACTTCACCAGAAGACAAATCTGAGATTGGCTGCCATTTTGCTAACACGGAGGGAAAAAAGTAATTAACTATCCTAGAATCCGAGAGAGTAGAATATTTCAGGGTAAAGGTTAAGCCAACTCTAGACTACCCGGGCATCACCATTTAAAAATGCATATTCCCTGCTGGACGCAGTGGCTCATGCCTTAATCCTAGCACTCTGGGAGGCTGAGGCAGGTGGATTACTTGAGTTTAGGAGTTTGAGACCAGCCTGAGCAAGAGCGAGACCCTGTCTCTAAAAATAGGCAAGCGTTGTGGTGTGCACCTGTAGTCCTAGCTACTCAGGAGGCTGAGGCAAGAGGATTGCTTGAGTCCAGGAGTTTGAGGTTGCTGTGAGCTGTGACCCTATAGCACTCAACCCCAGGGTGACTGAGAGACTCTGTCTCAAAAAAAAAAAAGAAAAAGTGCATATTCCTAGGGCACTTCCCTGGGGAGTCTGGGTCTAAGTTTAGTTAATCTGACTCAGGTCAAAAAACTATGTTTATAAACTCTGTCAGGTTATTCTAAGGGAACATACTTTGAGAGGCTCTGGCCTAAGGCAATAAGGCATGTTTTTCTTTGTTTTTGTGTTTTGATTGTTTTTTGTGACCCCATCCCAGTATCTCTTTGAGAACCACTTCTCTGGTCACAAAGGACCCCTCTTAGGAAAAAAGCCAGATGTAACAGAAAGGCATTTGCTGGCCTGTGTGTGTGCACACATGCGCGTGCGGGCACGTTTGTGTATGTGCATGAATGTACTGCATGTTTCAAATAGGAGCTGGGTTTGATTTATAAAAATACTACATTAGCACATTATCTTGATTATTGAGTTTTTTTGGCACCCCATGAAATTTTGCCGGTGAAAAATTTCACCTGCTGCACTCTAGTCGAGTTCCTTAGGGAACACACAGGTAAAGTATGTGGAAAGCACTCACATACTTCAGCACAGTGTGAAATGCAGGGCAGCCTCAGGAAAATGCCACTCCTAAAGCCTTCACCGTGATTTCAGCAGGATAAGGAGCGCGCAGTAGAAGCTCCCAGACAGGAGCCCCAGCTCTGCCTTGGGAATTAAAAGATGATGTATTTGAGCTGGATTTTGAAAAAAGTAGTTTTCTAGGCAGAGAAGGGGAAAGGATCCTTCTCCCCCTGCCCCCCCCCCAAAAAGGGAGATCAAGACGTTCTGCATGGCCGGAACCAGGATGGGTGGAGGGGACTGGGGAAAGATGAAGCCCTCAGTGGCCAAGTCTGACCCTGGCAGGGCTGGAAGGCACTAGTTATGAGACTGGAGCTTTGTCCAATGGATGAGGCTTGGCCACAGGCATCTGAGCAATTGTTGACTGTCCTCTGCAGAGGGCAATGTGGTAGCCTTGGTTTCCTAGACCATACAATGAAAATCATAACCTTAAGTGAGATGTTAAATGTGAAATTTGGAACCTGTCAGCGCCATGCCTGTGCATAATTGTATAATAAGGTTCCCTATGATCGTCCAGTCCCCTCACCTGATGTTGAGGTGGCCTCTGCATACAAGTTCATATCAGATGGGACAGCCAATGATAATGTCCCTGAGAAAGGAACTTCACCCAGCTGGCAGTGGGAGGAGATGGCCACCCCCCCGGCAGAGCATCCTTCTTGTCCCCAAGCATCCTCCCCTCCTCTCCAGCACTGTGACTGTCTGCAGCCCCTGCTCCCCCATACCCCTCCACCAGGGCCTCCATTACCATGCCACTGTTGCAGCCCATACCTGCACGAGGGCTAGACAGTACAGTGGAGAGAAAAGGTGGGACCCGCTTCTTCAAAAGGGAGACACAGCAAGATGTGCCAGCTGGAGGTGAAGCCTATCAGCTCTGGCATAGTGAGCCCTGAGAATGATGTGTTGACTGCTGCTGGCTGTGCATGGCCACCAGAGTGTGGCCCTGCCCCCGCGCGGTGCACAGCCACCAGAGTGTGGCCCTGTCCCCATGTAAGCCTTACTCCTGCTCACTCAGTCCTTTCACACACTCATGTGTCACACACTCAAGTGTTGGCTGGTCTGCTCACTCATGTGGGCACCCAATAAACGTGCCACACTTGCTCAATGCCGCCTACACTCCCTTGCCACCCACACTCAGGGGTGGCCAAATACCATGACTGGGGAGCTGGAGGGATAAGGGCGAGAGACGGGGTAGGGGAAGGACAGGGCCTTTGTTTCTCAGGGAATGTCTGTCAAATATTTTGGTTGGAGCTACCTCGGTATTTTTCCTTCTTCCTGTTTAGATGACTCTCTGGGACTACTTCATTCATCCAAGTGTTTTTCTGCCCCTTTAGGCTTCTTCCCTGATTTGTCCACAGCACATCCTGTGTCACCGTCAAGGCTGCAACTCAGCCGCATGCATCAGATCTGAGAGTTCCCAAACCTTACCTGACTCTCACAGAGGATCTTTTACGATTCTCACCACGTGGACAAGGAAACTGAGTTTCGAATGGGTGAACTGCCCTGTACAAGCTCATAAAGAGAATATCTGCAGTTTGCCTGCCTGGCATACCATTCTCCTTTCTTCCAGTTATAGGCCTCTATTTGCCTTAGGGACTTGCTCTGTCATTTCCTGGCTCCCAGGTCTCAGCTTTCTGATCTGTGAAATGGGAGTGATTACAACAGCATGCAGGACCAGATAGTGGGAAACCTGGAAAATTGATACTTCTGTGTTTCAAGGGTGCATGCTTTAAATATTAGTTCTGTGTTCATTTAGTTTAAAATGCAGGCAGTCTAAGATTGAGGCTAAGGTTTCCGCTAGGAAGGAGACTCTGGGCCCTGGCGGTACTCTGAGGGACTGTGGTGCCCAGGGCCCACTGGTATGGCTCAGGGAGGTTTCAGAGGTCACGGGAGGCCTCTTCCTTCTGTTTGAGGGCCCTTGAGTAGCAGAAGAATCTGTTTATATTTCTTCCTTTGTTGGAAAACCTAAATTAGCATCACATTTCTGGCTTATTCTGGTGAAATGTTAGTGCCCCTTAAATAATGGGGTCCTGCGCCATGGCCTGGCTGAGCTCTCCGGAGTTCTGTTAGCTGTGAGAATTAGATAAGAAACTGCATCCAGAGCAGCACCTGTGGCTCAAAGGAGTAGGGCACCGGCCCCATATACCGGAGGTGGTGGGTTCAAACCCAGCCCCGGCCACAAAAAAAAAAAAAAGAAAAGAAAGAAACTGCATAGAAGATGCTGGACACATAGTAAGCGCTTTATAAAAAATGGTACTTGAGCCCTGAGTTTAATCCCCCATCTCAGGGCAGACGGGGTCTCAGGCCCAGCACAGCCAGGCTGGCCTTGGCCCCCAGTACAAGGGGGCCTGTTCACAGACACTGAAGCCCCAGGGCCCACAGTGATCCTGCCTCCTGCCCAAAGGGGATGGTCTGGCTGCCGAGTTCCCCGAAAATTGGTTCCGCATGTTGCGGACATCAGCCCGAACGTTTGCTCAGCACACAGCCGTGAGAGCCCTCGTGAGGGCCCTCCGGGGAGGCTGAAACCCACATCACCCCAACATCCACCCCCAGCCGCAGGCTGCCAAGCCGCTGCCCAGAACCAGCCCCGCGGCCAAGCAGTGGGAGAGAGGGGTCTGCGAGCAGGGGCTCTGCCCTTCCCTCCAGCCGGGGCCCCCCAGGCAGCAGCCCTGCCGCCACCTGGTGGCTTCCTGGGGAACTGCACTAGCATGGCAGCCCCTCTATTGCCCTGGCCAGTGGACCCAGGGGCTTGCTGGAGGGCTGAATCCACCAAAGATGGTCCTTCTCCCATTTCAGGAACTCCCAGGGCAGGGAAATGCGGTTCCCAAGACTGTGCTATTTTTAAACAACAGCATCCGCCATGCACATGCTCTGTTTATGGCTGATGTTCTGAGCCAGTGAGAGGAGCTGTGCATTTAACCAAAGGCAGATGCCAAGATGGGAATAATTAGGGTGGGCTGGGCCTGTCTATTCCCAGGCCTGGTGGCTGGGCGGGCAGAGGGCCGGCAGGCCACCCCGAGGCTGAGGTTTCCACTAGCCCAAGGAGACTCTGGGCCCTGGCTGGTCTCTGAGTGGCTGCGGCCTTGGGGCCTCTCTGGACTGACTCAGGGAGGTTGAAGGGGGAGAGGGGAGGCCTTATACTGTATCTCTTTTTTAATGCCTTCATTGTTACCAACAGCCTTTGCCAAGAAATAGTGCCTTACAGTCTATAAAGGGTTGGCATTATTTTTCCCATTTTGGTAATGAGGAAGCTGTGACTTGGAGCTTTAAGAGTCTCATTCAAGGTCATCCAGCTACTGAGGTCTTCAAAACTTTTGGAGACTTTTTGCCAACATGGGAATTTGACAGATATCCCACCTTCCATGGCTTCTGGTCATTTTCAGGACAAAATCCCTTCAGGAGCTGTTCAACTTGTCCAAGGAAAGCGGGAGCCTACCTTTACAGTGGTCGTCCTCCTCTGCCCTGCCCCCTCTCCTTTGCTCTTTAGACATCCCAGACTTGTGCCAGCCCCATGTCACCTCCTCTAAGAACTTATTTCCATGAGTTCCCACTCAGAGTTCTCTTTATTTTTGGTACCACCTGAATGGGCCCTGATCTCAACAATCCTTATCATCTGAGTCCAGGTCTCATGACCCCTTGACTAAGGTCATCTTTGTCCTGCTTTCTCTGCCCTGTAGCCTGTGGCCTGATTCAGAGGAACTTTGTTATTGTTGAATGAGTATGTGAGCACCTCCCAGCTGCTCAGCTCTGTGCTAGGTGGAGCAGATTTAAGAGAAGGGGAAGGCTCTGCATGATTTTTTGAGGACTCTAAAGTCTCCTTTGAGTGAAAATTATCTAAAATAAGGCAGGCCATGTGAGTGACCTTCCAACTAGGCCTGTGAGGTCAGGAGAGGCTTGGCAGGGGGCCTCCCAGAGGAGGATTTCCACTTTCCACTGTGGTGATGAGGGAGAACAGATTGAGCCTTGAGAAATGGGCACCACTGCAGCTGCAGCAAGGAGCCAGCAGGCTCCCCACCAGGAAGGGCCAGCAGAGATGACCCCAACCCTAACGCGACCTATCTTCACGTGGGCTTCTAAGTCAGACCTGCTCCAGACAGGCTGCGTATCAGAGGCCTTAACCTCCAGCCTATCCTGTAAGGCGGGAGCCCAGGGCATGTGAGGTGTGGACTAGGAATACTGGGCGCTTTCCTACCCCACTCTCTGTCTTGACCACCGATGGCTGCCTTGGTTTCCCTGATTAGCCTTTTGGTTCTCCCAGGGTTTAGAACCTGGCCTGAACCAGCAGCACCTGGTATAGTCTCAAGACTGAGTCATGCTCTGGTTATCCTCCTGTCTCTCCAGTGTGCCTGAGTCTGACCTTGAATGCCCAGATTGCTGCCCTTCAACCTAATCCAAAGAGCTCCCACTGCCTCTGCCCTCAGCCATCTGGGCCATGGCTCAGGACTAGGTCAGCTTCCATCTCCTTGACCGACCTGGACTAGTTTATTCCCCCTTTTTCTAGTCATCTGGGTCTGGTCCCCCAGCATGTTTGTACCTTGGAGTAAGGGCCAGATTTTGGGAGCCTGGAACACCAAACCAAAGATTGTGGATATTATGTAGTGGCCTGTTATACCATCCTTGTGGGCTGTTGTGGCACACTGTTACTGGGCAAGGAGCAGCTGGAGGTCCGTGCAGAAACCTCAGGGTGAATGAGGAGGAGGAGCAGAAAGCCTGAGCAGAAGAGTAGGCATGTTCTGAAGGGTACAGCCCACCACAGTCAAGTGTAAGACACAGGGGACCTAGGGGAACATCAGTCCCATGTCCTTTGCTGCACAGGTGGCAACACCCTGGACCAGAGAGGGGAGACAACTGCCTGTTGTGACATAATATCCTGTCTGTGTGCAGCCATGGTTAAATGTCAGGAGGAGTGTCTCAGGAGCTCCTTCATTCCTGTCCTGGAGGCAGCATGGTTTGGAGGCTAAGGCAGTTGTATTGAGGCATTAAATTATGGATTGTTCTTGGTTTCTGTCCCAGCATCCCTGTTCACTAGCTGTGTGACCCTGGGCAGGTCACTTAGCCTCTCTGAGCCAAAGCCTTTTTACCTTTCAGATGGAAGCCATGCTACCTTGTCACAGGGATGTTATCAGTATTTAATGAGACAACTCTGAGCCGTCAGAGTGCCCAGCACAGCACCTGGCACCTAGCAGAACCAGAGATCATTAGAAAGAGTCAATAGCTTGGTGAATGGACCAGAGAGGAAGGGGCCCAGAGGAGGGGCGTGAGGCAGGCAGATTGTCCAGTGAGCCCCCGGTCACATCCCAGTCCATAGGCTGAGAGAACCAATGCAGTGGGCAGCAGGCCAGGCTGCAGGACAAAGAATTCACCCTCCACCATCTACAGTGGCCTCTAGAACTGCTCCTCCCCCCATCCCAGCTGTGCCAGGAAAAGCTCCAAGGCCTTTGAACTGCTCAGGCCCTGGACTCCTTGCTGGGCTACGGCTGGAGAGGCAAATATTTGGGCAGCCAGTGGCCTTGTGTGGGGTTTTCTGTTTTCCCTGCTAGGCCAGCCTGTGCCAGGGGGTGCCCAGCTGGGAGAGGGCCCAAGCTACGCGTAGGCGGTGGGCAGCCACGGAGCCCGCAGCTCCCAGGTGCTGCCGGCGGAAGCCCCTGGCCCAGGACGGAAAATGCCACTTGGGGCCACACAATCCATTCTGTTGTAACCCCCGGCGCTGGCGTCACCAGGGCCTGTCCAAAACCTGTGTTGTGCAGGATACTTCTGTGTCTGCCGCAGGAGCAGGGGGAGCGGCGAGGGCTGCAGAGACCCATAAAAACAGCCGAAAACGTTTCATTTGCTTTCTCACTTTTGTGTTGCAGACCGCTTGGCTGCTCGTGCCAGCTGGGAGCTGGGGCCCAGCGAGAGCGCAGAGTTATGGGGCAGCGCTAAGTGCTGTGTTTGTATGAAACTGCCAAAATGTTAGTACAAAGTGGTAGGTGTTTGTGCTGCAGATAATAACTGATGGGCTCCCGGGTGGGGAGGCGGACGCCTGGTTATTATGGCCGCAGCCCTTCTGAGAGCTGCAGCAGCCGCCTCGAGAGCAGCGGCAATATTTCCCTGAGCACACAGGCCCCGCCTGACAGCTAAGGGGCACGCCTGGGCCTCATGAATCAGCCCCCAGAGGGTGGAGGCCTCTGGCGTTTGTCTGATTCTTGGGGTTTGTCCTTACTGGCCAAAAAAGCTCATCCCTCAGAGTGTTCCAGAACCCACTGTGCCAGGGAAGGACCAGAGGCCTGTTTGCAATGCCAGGTGGTTGTATGTCCTGCTTTGGGGAATCTGAGCAAGCTGTCATCTAAGGAACACGGAGTCGTGGGCAAAGCGGAGGGGATAAGGGGTGGGGATAGGAAAGGTTGGCGTGATTGTAACCAGGAGAGGATGGTGGCCCCAGGCTGAGAGTCTGGGGGTTCTCTGGAAGGGAGTGAGAAGGTGGACCTGACTTGTAATGTCTGGGCGACAAGGAAACTGTTCTCTGGAACTGTGTCTCTCTGCTGTGCCACTTCTTAGTTTCTCTAGGAGGGGATCAGACAACCCACAATTGCTGGAAGGTTCTCAGGCACTGAGCAGTCTCACCCCACCATCACTGGTATGTGTGTTTGTGTGCACATGAGACGCCCTGCAGCCTATCCTTGGGGGCCCGGGGGTGGGGAGAAGGGATCAAGGAATTTGTACAATCTGCTAGACATTGATCAACTGAGTCATCATTCGTTAAACCCACGGGGTGCCTGTTTGTATAATCTGTTAGGCTTTGATTGATTCATGGGTCCGTTCATTAAATGTTACTGGGTTCCCACACCTTGCCATGTTATCATCTGGATGCTAAGGATAAAGCAGTGAATAAAACCAGAACCTAAAGATCTCTATCCTAGTTGAGGCTGTATCCAAGTGCAGAGAGATAGACAAGACACGAACAGATGTGTGGACATGTAATAAACACATCAGATGAAAAAGCAGGGTAGAGAAAATAGAAGAGAGGGAGCTGGGGGAGTGCCGGGGTCAGAACAGGGAACAAAACAGCCAAGTTCCCTGCAACTTGTGATTTGCAGTGGCGATGGGAAGTGCAGGAAGGCAGCATTTGTCCCACGCATGTCATTGCTGAGTGCTGTCCCAGAAAGACGCTGGGCACTTTACATGTTATGTCAGTTTCACAGTATGCAGCCAAGTGGGAGGGTGAAGAGTCTTTATGAGGCTTTGGGGACAGAGAAGGGGATCAGGGCGTTGAGGCGCTGGGAGGCTGCCAGTGGGAGGGGCTGGCTGGGATTTGCACCCAGGGCTCCTAACTCAGAGCCCATGCTCTCCATCCCTTGCTTCTGGTGTATGCTGGTTAAACTCCCCAGCTTTGGGGTCAGACAGATATAGCTTTGAACCTTGCCACCCCCCTGTTACCAGTTGTATGATGTGCAGCAAGTTAATTTACCTCTTTTAGCTTTAGTTTCTCCATTCCCAGTAGGGTTGTTGTGAACGATAAGTAAGAAATTTCTCTCTATAATGTATACAAAGCCCTTACACGATGCCTGGCACAAGGGGACCCCCAATAACTAGCTAAGCTAATATTGGCATTCTGATTTTCTTTTATGTACAAGGACACTGGTCAGCTAGGTGTGATCACCCTGCTCCCTCAGTGCCAAAGGCTGCGTTTGGCCCTTGTCACTGAGCAGTCAGTCTTTAGCAGGACTCTGCAGCTGTCCTGAGGGACCCTGGAGCTTCTGGCCATGTCTGCCTGGATATACACATTGCCAGTGTGATGCCTGCAAAGTTCTCTGATGGTACAGCCTTCACCCAGGGCAAGCTACCCCTAGCTCTGAGCTTGTGCCCTGTTCCTAATCACTGCCTTTTATAAACAGGCAAGGGTATGAGGGCAAAGACTAGTGAACTGTCCAGATATTTATTTCTGCCCCAAGAAGGGAAAGGGAGGGGGACTGAATACAGAACTTTCCAAGGGCTGAGGGAGTTCTGCTGGGGGGACGTGCCTATAGCCTGGGCACGTCCTGACCCCTCCCTGGGCTGTCCCCTGCCCGTTAGCAGCTAGTGTGGGTGTCTCAGAGCAGAGAGGAGGGTGCTCCTGAGTGTACCCCTGAGTTGACCCATAAGGGACTGGTGCTTATTTGCTAAATTTTCTGACCTAGTGACTCTAAAACAGAGACTTCAGTAAGTTATGACAAATCCAAAATACAAGCCAGAATAGAACACTATTAGAAAGTCCATTTTCAGCCCAAGAAATTCCTCCACTCTCCTTAAGTGTGGAAGCAATGGGATGGTGTGAAGAGGTTGAAAATTGTCCCCCAATATCTGGCCCCCCTTTTAGTAACAATTTTAATGGACACGTGTCTGCTAAGCAAGGACTTTATTTCCCAGCCTCCGCTTAAGTGGGTATGATCACACAACTACATTCTACCCAACAGGTCTGGGTGAAAGGCATGTGAACAATTTCTAGATTATGCCATTAGGGGACAGAGTGAGCCCTTTCTCCTCCAGCCTGCTTCCTGAAACACGGAGGTGGTGTCAGCCATTTGGACCATATGGTGAGGGCAAGCCCCAAAGGATGGCAGAGCCGCAGATGGAAGAGTCCTGGGCCAGCAGCAGCACGAGCCTGGCATCAAGTCTGGATTGCTTGTTACATGAGAGAGAAATGCTATTCTGCCTTGTTTAAGCTGCTGTTGTTTTGAGGTTTTGTGACAGCAGTAGACCCTCTATTCTGCTTTTCACATGACTTGAGGGTCTCTCCATCTTCTCCAAAGAGCCAGTGCTCAGGAGGGTCTGCTGAGTCAGAGAGCAGAATAGACAATAATACCAGCACCAGGAAGCATCCTCTTACCTTTCCACCAAGACATCCCCCCATGCCTACCGTCTCATGGATGCCTTACAGACAAGGCTCAGGCAAAGGCAGAGGTTGGGGCGTGTTATACTTCATTCAGCCCTCTTCCCCCTGCCACAGGGCTTCCTGTCCTTCTGCAAGTGTGTGAAGTATGTGTGTGTATGTGTATGTGTGCTCACGCGCTGCAGGGAGGGCTTCATACTTGCTGAAGCCCTTTTCCTTCTGGGCCTCCTCAGAACAAGGAAGCCCCTGGGCCCCAGAGATACCTTTAGGAACATGAAGTTTTCCAGCTGGGAGCGTGAGGTACAGTGCTGCAGGAAACATGTCTGGGGACCCAACATTGGCTGAGAGCTCTAGGGAAGGGTAGAAGGACACCAGATTCATGAGGCTGATTCTGGCTTCTTCATCTGCAGGAGGTGGATTACCAGGAGAATGAAAGGAATACTGCAGTCAGGGTGCTCTATAAAATGTTAAATGCTGTCCAAATGCTCATGAAATGGTTAATGAGAATAGAAAATCAAGGGCTTGCCTGGTTTGTGCTGGACTAAAAAAAAAAAAAAATCAGAATAATTGATGTGTAACTATAAAAGGTTCTGTCCCCTTCAAGCATATTGCCTGCTTTACCTGTCTGGGCAGTGTCCAAGGAGGATAAGGTGAAAGAAAGGTGGGAACTTGAGGCCTTCAGCTTGCTATGTAGCCTTAAATGAATCATTTAGAATTTAACTGCTAAGAATCAACTGAAATAGTAGATTCATGCTGAGGTGATTATTTATTTATTTATTTATTTATTTTTTATTTTGAGACAGCATCTCGTTTTTCACCCCTGGTAGAGTGCGATGGCATCATAGCTCACAGCAACCTCAGACTCCTGGGCTCAAGCAATTCTCTTGCCTCAGCCTGAGTAGCTGGGTCTACAGGTGCCTGCCACAATGCATGGCTGTTTTTAGATATGAGGTCTCACTCTACCTCAAGCTGATCTTGAACTTGTGAGCTCAGGAGATGGGTCCACTTGGACTCCCAGAGTGCTGGGATTATAGGCATGAGCCACCACTCCTGGCCCTGAGGTGATAATTGTAAAAAATCTTAACTGTGTTTATATATTTTCTAAATTGTTGGATAAGATTTTTCTAATTCCTGCTTAGTATTTTTATATCTCTTTCATGAGTGAAATTGGCCAGCAATTTTCTGTTTTTTTCCCCTACCGTTCTTCTGTGGTTTTGGTAAGAATATTATTCTTCACAGAGGGGTTAAGGAGTGTGGCAAATTGATGGTTGATCCTCCCTCTCTGATATCTACAGTTTTCTAGACATGATCAGGGAGCCAGATACTACATTTTTCAGCTTCCATTGAGCTAAATGTGGCCCATCCATGTGGTTAAATTAACACCAATGAAATTCAAGTTTAAAATAAAATTGCTTGCTCTAGACGCTTTCTTTCTCCTCTGCAAGCTGTCAGACAAATGTGTCTATGGCCAACCTTTAACTATGCACATGAGGACAATGTCCTAAAGAATGATCAAGCAGTGAATGAAAGAGGAGGATTTTCCTGAATAACTTTGTAAGGCAAACCTACCTAGCCAGCTTCTGGTGGGGGTGGTAGGGAAGTGATGGTGGTTTGGGTTATGTTTCTGTCAACTGACTTACATCTTTAATTGCCTAATAGTCAAGAACATGGTTGAAATTAGTTAAGAACTACTTTACAGCCTAATATGTCATCTATCTTTGTAAATGTTCCATATATGTACTTAAAAAGATGTGCATCAGGCAGCTATGGGGTATAGTATACTAGTTGATTGAGTTGTTCAAATGTCCATATCCTTTCTAAACTTTTTTCTGCTTGTCTATCAATATGTAGAGAGATGTGTTGAAATTTCCCACTATGAAGTTTTTTTTTTTTTTTTTGAGACAGTCTCACTCTGTTGCCCATGCTAGCGTGCTATGGTGTGTTATCGCTCATAGAAACCTCAAACTCTTGGGCTCAAGTGATCCTCTTGCCTGATTCTCTCAAGCAACTTGGACTATAGGTGCCTGCCACAATGCTTGGCTAGTTTTTCTATTTTTAGTAGAGACGGGGGTCCCACTCTCACTCAGGCTGGTCTTGAACTCGTGAGCTCAAACAATCCACCCACCTTGGCCTCCCAGAGTGCTAAGATTATAGGTGTGAACCACCATGCCCAGCCAATAAAGTTAAGTTTTCATTTTCTCTCTTTTCTAGAAAGTTTAAAGCTATTTTATAAGTTTCATATAAGTTAATAATCTTTATAATTTCCTAAAGATCAACCCTGTTATTGTAACGACCCCAATGTTTTTTTTTTGTTTGTTTTGAAGTACATTTGTGTATCAATATAGTTACCCTAGATTTATTTGGTTAAGCTTGATCTAATGTATTTTTTCTACCCTTTTACTTTCAACCTTTTTATATTCTTATGTTTTAGATATGTTGTATATGTTTCTTACACATCATATAGTTAAATTTTTAGTCCAATCTGTTAAGCTCTGTATTTTGTTGACTTTGGTCCTTTTATATTTGTTGTAATTATTGATACATTTCTTTCTTTTTTTTTTTTTAGGACTTTTTTTTTTTTATTAAATCATAGCTGTGTACATTAGTATGATCATGGGGCACCATACACTTGGTTCATAGACCGTTTGACACATTTTCATCACACTAGTTAACATAGCTTTTGTGGCATTTTCTTAGTTATTTTACTAAGTTATTTTACCAAGACCTTTACATTCCACATTTACTTATTTTACTAAGACATTTACATTCCACATTTACTAGGATTCACATATACCCTTGTAAGATGCACCGCAGGTGTAATCCCATTAATTCCCCTCCCTCCATCTACCTCCCCCTTCCCTCCCCTCCCTTTCCCCCTTCTCCCTATTCTTAGGTTGTAACTGGGTTATAGCTTTCATGTGGAGGTCATTAGGTACATTAGTTTCATAATAAGGGTGAGTACATTGGGTACTTTTTCTTCCATTCTTGAGACACTTTACTAACAAGAATATGTTCCAGCTCCATCCATGTAATTATGAAAGAAGTAAAGTCTCCATCTTTTTTTAAGGCTGCATAATAAATTGTGGTACATTTCTTTCTTACAACATATTCTGGACTTTTCTCTTTGCCTCACCTTTTCAGTAGGTACTTTCTCCTGCTTTGTTACACTTGTTTTTTATGGCCATTAATGGTTTAACTTAAACACATTTTTTTTCATTTCTTATTGTAAGTTATACAAGTATACGTTTAGCTTTATTCTTTTAGTTATTGTGCTTGCTTTTTACTTTGTAGACTTAATAACATTAAATGCTATGTAACATGTCTTCTCAATGGTGCAAGAAGCAACACAAGAATGTTGAAATATTCTCATTACAGTCACTCTTTTCTTGACTTACATGGTATTGTCATTGGGTATTTTAGGTATGTCCTTTTTAACCTCACATAAAATCATGTGTCTCTTAATGATGGGCTTATATTCTGAAAAGTCATCATTAGGTGATTTTGTCACATGCAAACTTCAGAGTGCACTTGATCCCAGATGGAAGAGCCCACTCCACACCTAGGCTACATGGTGTAGCTTGTGCTCCTAAGGCTACAAACTTGTACAGCATGTTGTTGTACTAAATACTACAGGCAGTTAGAACACGTGGTAAGTATTTGTGTATCTAAACGCAAAAGAGGTAGAGTTAAAATATGGTATTATAATCTTATGGGACTACTGTTGTATATGTAGCTTGTCATTTACCAAACTGTATTGTGCAGTGCAAAACTATATTGTATATTCTTATATTACTGTCATGGTTGTATATTTTGTAGAGAGACAATGTCTAGTTCACATTTACCAATTTCTTACTTTTTATTGTATCACAGTATTATTGGTGCAGATTTATCTATTTAGACTTGCTTGATTTTTTTGTGTTTCTGCATCTGTAGGTTCGTAACTTTTCATCTGGAAAAGGGGTAAAAATCTTTTGTGCTATTGCTACTCTGATTATTGCTTCTCTTTCATACCTTTGCCAACTGCCCCTTCTCAGTTTAGCTTTCATATCACTTACCCTCTCATATTTTCCAGCTCTGTGGTCTGAACTACATTCGCATTAATTTCTTTGGCTCTGTCTTTCAGATTACTATTTCTCTATTCAGTTGAGTCTGATCTATTGTTTAGCCCATCGATTGAATTTTAAATTTTCACCCTTTTAGTTTTTAATTTCTAAAAGTTCTGTGTTACTCATTTTCTTTTCCGCCTGGCTATTTTTGATAGCTTCTTTGACCTTGTATCTTTCAGCTCCATATTCTAGTTATTTCTTTATTTAATATGGGATTATTTTTATAATCTGTTTGTAATCCCATTATTCCAAGCTTTTGGAGGTCCAAATCTGTTCCATAGGTGTGGATTCCAGAACCAGAGCCAAGCCCTCTAATCAGCTGCAGGTAACCTCGGCACAGTGGCTGAAGATCTCTGTGAGTACCTCAGCGTCTTCATCCGAAAGTTGGACACAAACTAGCACTTCCTCAAAGCGCTGCAGTGAAAGTTAAAAGAATTTATACATGCAAGGCACACAGGGCCTGTTCTGCAGTGGGAGGTGCTCAGTGTGAGCCATTTGTCACTGGCCCAGCCTGAGCACACAGTGCTGGGCAGGGGTCATGACTGAACAACCCAACTCTGTCCTTTTGAGGACAGTTGGGTTTAGCTTGGAGAGGGAACCACATCCCCGTCAGGGATTTCCAGGTTGTATGAGACTGAAGCCCAGCTGGTCTAGCTGTGGGCAGGGGTGCGTCACGGGAAGGACTGCTGGGCTTGTAGTCACGCACTCATCTTTCGGTTTCACATTTCTGCATCCCCTTCTCTCTGCAGGAGTATCTGCTTCCCATATCTGGGTCTTGCATGTGGCTCTGGTGCGAGCTTGAGCATAATCTGACCCTGTAGCCCATGGCCAGTGTGCCAAGTCCAGGGAGGCCTTCTGATGGGCCCTGCTTGCCTCAGGAGCTGCAGCTTATGGACCAGTGAGCTGATGTCAGGGAAAGGAGGATGGTTTAACCTGGCACTCAAATGGTGCAGGGAGATGGTGAGGGAAGCCTCTCAGTGCAGGGTGGAGTCAGAGAGGCCACTGTAGGCGCCCCTCATTGACAGAGAGATAGTATGAGAGGCACATGGCCAGGGCCTGACCCTGGAAGAGGACCATGGAGGAAAAAGCCCCATCTTGGCTCTGCTTCCCAGGGCAGCCTGCAAGAGCCAGGAGCTGAGAGGCAGGCTGGGGTGGACCCAGGTCAGAGAGGAAAGCCTCCAGGCCCTGTGTTCAGCAGGGCTCATCACGGTTCCGCTGAAGACCATGGGCCCCCACCTCCCTTGGAGGGACAACTGCCCAATGTGTGTGAGGAGCTGTAGGGGCAGTTCCATGACAGTTCCATTACCTGGCGGTGGCCAGAGGCTGTGCTAATCCAGATGTGTCATTGGCACCCCACGGAGCTGCTGGCTTCAGAGCTGCTGAAGATGCTGACAGTGTCGGCCCTGGCTCAGGGCCCCCCTCCGTGAGCACCTGTACTTCTCCAGATATACCTCCTGCTTGTTGGAGGTTGCCTGGGCAGGCCATGCACTGGCTGCATTTAGACACTATGGTGTGGTGTTTTTGACAGTGGTGGTGATCATTCCATCATCCAGATGAGCAGCCAGAGAGCCAGATGGGGAAGAGGTTGCCTAAGGTCACAGAGCTTGTAAGGGGCAGAGCTGCCCTTTGGAGAGTCTCATAATCATAGGATCTATATTCCATTCGCACTGTGCCTCTGAAGGGTAAGACCCAGAGATTGCCTGCCCTTGGTGATCAATCACCTTTTCATTTCATTTCAGTTCCTTCTTAAATACAACATGTTTACTGAGCATGCACTATGTGTTAAGACATAGGCATTATGCAAGGCACAAAGGGAGTCAAATGTGAACCTCACCCTTACGTTGCTCATGACCCATTATTTGCCAAGATTCCAAAGGAAATGCTTAAAACCCTAAGACTTCTCGAGTAGAGCCCAGCATTTATTCCCTTGGAACAAATCTGTTCCCTCCTCAGTGACTCTTCAATGGCTCTGTGTTGCCTGTAGACTCAGGCGTGACTACCTTAGAGCTTCTCAGGCCCCACCTGCTTCTTCACCCTCTTCTTTGGTCACACTCTCCATGTGCCCTGGCTATGCCACATGGCTGTCAGTTCCCTGGTCTCTCTCTTTCTTTTGCCTGAGCACCTGCTGTTTCCTGGAATGTTCCTTCTCTTTGCTGCCTTATAAACTCCCAGTCTCCTCTTAGAGAGACCAGATGTGCCCTCTTCTATGGGGACACCACTGCCATCACATTCAAAAAACAGAAAACCGTTCTCCTCTCTAATGCATTGCCATACCTTGCACAGAGACTGTTGGGGGTGGAACAGTAGACCCCCAAAAGATACATCTACTTGAAACCTGTGAATCTGACCTTATTTGGAAAGAGAATCTTTAAGGATAGGCCCTAAATCCAATGGCAACTATCCTTAGGAGAGAAAAAATGGAGGGAGATTTAACATAGACACGGAGGGGACAGCCAGTTGAAGATGGAGCTAGAAATCGGATTCATGTGTCTATGAGCCAAGCGATGCCAAGGATTATGGGAACTACCAGAAGCTAGAGGAGAGGTCTGGAAAAGATTCTTCCTCAGAGTTTCCAGAAGGAACTGACTCTGCTAATACCTTGATTTCAGACTTCTGGCCTCCATAACTATGAGAGAATAAATTTCTCTTGTGTTAAGCCATTGACTTTGTGGTTATTTATTATGGTAACCCTTAGGAGACTAATAAGGTGTTGTCCAAATAGCACTGTGATCATTTATTCTCAGACCTGTCTCATCTGCCTGGTGGTGAGTACATCCCTGTACCCAGCCCAGCAGTCCATGACATAGAGTTGGTGCTTAATAAAAGTTCATTACATTGAGTTTCCAAAGGAAATTTTTCTGTAAGCAGTAATTGAAAAGGATCTGCTTCATGCAATCAAACTTTGCCAAGTAATAAATGAGATGGCCGGTTAGCATTGGCCTATAGGGACAAACTAGATTTGGTGGGTCAATTAATAAATCATCAAATGCCTCTGGCCCTGAGTCCACATCCAGATAGATGAGTGAAGCTTTCTCGCTCCTCATTAAAGGATTTTAAGAACTAAATCCATTTGGGAAAAGAAGAAAGCGGGTGCTACAAAAGTCATTTTTCTATGGGCCACATGCACATCAGCTGTGGGGCAGGATTGTGTTAAGCTTTTGCACAGAGACATGTCCCTCAGGAGGCAGAGTCCAAGGTCTGCGGAGGCTTGTTACAATTTGGGGGAGCTTGAGGGATGCCTGTCATTCTGCCCTCGACATCTCTGCACATTTCTTCTGTTAAATGATCCCTAGAATTTTCCTCGGGAAATCACATCTGAAAGCTCTGTGGTTTGGGTGGGAATAAAACTGCCCCCAGCCTCAACTACTTAGTGCAATGCATTTCTGAAGCCATTGTGGTTGGTTTGGGGATGGCCACATAATTCACAAAGAGTCAAAGACATAAGAGACACTTTTGCTGAGAATTCTGGGACGAAGATATGTGCTTTTCCTCTTTGTATGTAATCCTGGATGCCTGCAGGTCAGAGCTGTTGCCCGGGTTGTTACCATGAGAAATCTAAAAAGACTATCCTTGAAAAATGAGTTCTGATCATGCAGTTGGAGCTGGTCAAGTTGCAACTAAAACTCCTCCTGACGTTTTAGCTTTGTGAGCCAGTTAGTTCCCTTTTCTCACTCTAGTTGGGGTGGAGTTTCTTACATTTATAACTAACAGGTAGAGTCCTATTGTAATATAAGGGTGATGTAGTAGATCTAGTTCCCCCCAAATGCAGGCAAATGAAAGAGTTTCATACAGCGAAACAGTTCAGGCTTTGTACTTGGGGAGACTTGGTTTCAAATTCCAGATCTATCAATTTGTTATGTGATCCTGAAGAAATATTTTCCTGAGCCTTAGTTTTCTCATCTATAAAGTGTAGTCTACAGATAGCATATGCAAGTCACTTAGCATGGTGACTGGCCCCGTACACCTTCTATATATGCTACCTTAAAAGGGAAATCACTCCATTCTTTGCCCCCTCTGACAACACCAATTATCCTCTGGACTTTTGAGTTGAAAACTTAACATTTTTTTTTATTTCTGTCCTACCAGATTATTTTTATTAGGTTTTTAATTTTTTATTATTAAGATGATAAAATGAGAAGATTTAGAAATGAGAAGAAATAAAAATCATCTATAGTCCTATGACCAAGAGTTAGTCACTACTGTAATATTTAATATGTAGGTTGCTTACAATATACTTTTTTGGACTTGACAGAGGTTATACCTCCCATATTGTCTTGGTGTGTGGTCTTCAAAAGTTATGGAGGTGGTCAAGGAAAAATCTGCATAAGGGCTGTGGGCGGCAGGGGGAAGAGGATGGAGAAGCTGACCATGTTCCATTTTGAGGGCTTCTGGAGATAATGCCAACTGAGATTAGTGGGGAGGAAAGGGTGACTGTTCTGGGTCCCAACAGACCCCACACCAGAGACCCAAACAAGCGGTACCTTAGAAAATAAGAAGGAGAAGTAGGATCAAGAGAAACTGTTATTTTGATCTAATGTGCAAACCTGGAGGTAACAGGTAAGCAAAGCATGGCCCATAAGGAATTTCTGTTCCTTTTAAGCAACTTCTAGCTCATGTTTCTCCATTCCCAGAATTTAGTTCTCATTCTCATGATCAAAAAGGCGGCTAAAGCTTTAGACAGCATATCTGCATTCCAGGAGGCAAGGTAGAAGAACTTATAAAGAGGGGAAAGGGTATAACCCAGCTACCTTTTAAAGGTTTAAGAAGCCTTATCCTTTTGCTTGCATCCTTGGCACTAAGCCTGAGGGGCTCTTCTGCCTGTAAAGGAGTATGAGAGGTGCAGTCTTTGTTCAGAATACTAAGAATACAGAGGTTATATTACCATGAAGGAAAGGGAGCACACCATAGGTGAAAGGGGACTGGATTACTGGCCACCTCCTTAATAGAGCCGATATTGCACCAGGATTATGCTGTGGGGCACTGTGAGGCTGCATCAGGAGCCGCGCTTGGCCATTCAACCCAGCACCAAGAATGTTCCCTGGGGTTGATAGCTCTGCTAGTGACACCAGGTCAGGCCCAGGCTGGTGTCAGCCACACCTGAGCAGCCCCCTGTTTGACCTTCTCCTCTTCCAAGTGCCTTCTCTCTAAGAGGCTATCATAGCCATCCATGGACAGGAGCCATATATGTGTGAGGCCATGTGAAATTTTGTGAGGCTGCCACTGCCCTGGTTCTCTATTTCTTTCCCTGTCAGTGGCCTTGGAGATAATGATTGGGCAGAACTTCTCTGGCTGAGACTTCCCCGAATTGGCTGCAAGTGAGTTCTCTGGCTACTGAAAACACTAATACACCAGCTCAAGATGATAAATGGTGACAAGAGATGACAGAGACTGATTACATGTGAACAGCCATGGGTGTGGGATTCTTCCTAATCTAGGGTGAGAGAGTGAAAGAGAATCTCATGGTGGATATATGGGACCTTGGGTTGGGTTAATGGGGTCATAAAGAGAAACGTCATGGTGTAGAGAACATAATGGATATATAGGAAAAGATTTTTTTCCAACATAATTTATATATAAAGAATAATTTTTAAAAAAATTTAATATGTTTAAATGTTTTCTCTTATTATAACCTGAAAATAATTTGTGAGCTTCCTTTAAGGGTTTATATTTTATTTATCTTTTGAGTCTTAGATAGATGCCTATTTCAGTGCTTGGTACATGGAAACTAACACATATTTATCGAACTAACCTGACATCATCATCTAAACATCATTGTTACTGATGACATATAATAACAGTTTATAGAGTTGCTGCACTATAATTTATTTAACCCTTCTATTTTTAGATCTTAGGTTTTGCATTATTTGTATGCATATAATATTTTACTAATATATGAAACATAGTCATGGATATCTTTGTTACAAAAACTTCCTGCCTTTAAGACCATTCTGTGTAAATCCATCCATCCATCCATCATCTACTAGTGATCTATGTCTTCTGATTCTCCAGGATTCCTGGGCTAAAGGGTAGATTAAACACATTTGTCTCAAAAGCTACCTGGCTCTGGAGGAAGGATCAATGGAAAGAGAGGAAGAGATTTCCTGATGGAACTTAATGTTTTATGTAAAGAGAGTGGAGAGAGAGAGAGAGGGACAGAACAACTTTATGACAATCTCACACTCTGTGTCACCTAAAAATAGTCCCATCTTTATTCTATGGGAAGGAAGATTATATCAAAACTAGAATATTGGTGATGGATATTTTTACCACACCTATGACCATGTTCTTGGTCTGCTCCCGGGGAGCTGAGAAAAGACTAAGCTGAGCTCTCAAGTGTGAGTGCCTCTTCCTGTCGGAGGGCAGGAGGGCACAAGTGCAAATGGAATTGAATTAGTCTCTATTCCTGGAAGACAAATTCACTGAGGAAACTCCTGTGCTGGGTATAGGGTTATTTTGCCATTCACTGGCCTTGGCTTTGGACCTGTGGATTAATTCACAGGATGAAGGATGCCAGAATATCTGCTTTTGAGTGATTTGTAGTTGGCAGAATACCCAGAGAATGGAGCATTCACTCCTTGGCTTAGTAATTCATCTCTCTCCTAACTCTAGGATGCATTTCAGTCACCACTTTTATCTGGTTGGTTTCATGGTCGCAATTCATTGTCTCTTCTGCCTAGAGACAAGCAAAAGCAGTGCACGGTTCAGTATGAAACCAGGAAGGTCTTGTGAAGCTGCATTGGAACCCTGCAGTCAGGGGGTCAGAGGAGGCTCTTGGAATGTCTCACCATAGGGGATCCAAGGCTCAAGTCTAGTCTGCGAAAGCTTGAACTTAGGTTGAACAATGGGCTCATCCAGCATCCCTATCCACCCATATTCACTTATTAATCAGTGGCGATGTGCCAGGCAGTGTGCTAGGCTAGACAGTTAACTGATTGAACATCATTAAATATAAACTCTGACCTGGGTGCTAGAGGGATAAAAAGAAGACAGAGATTTTGTCTTCAAAGCCTGACAACCTGGCAGAGGAGCCAAACATGAGAATAAAAAAGAACACTCAGGTATTGTTGAGCCTCTGATGACAGGGGACAGATGCAGGAGGATCCAGTGGAGGGGTGGTGACTTAAGGCTTGGGATGGTGGAGGGGAGTGGGTAAAAGGCTTCATCAAGAAAAGGACATTTCTCATGAAAGAGGAGTTGGTGTTTACGGCTTGAATGGGGAAGAGCAGGAGGTGGGGAGTGAATGGAGACAGAGTGAGCAGCCTGGGTGAGTCGTAGCATTTGGGTACAGCTGGAGCATGGGAGGGACGCAAGTGGGGTGAGAGGGAAGACAAGACAGGGAAGGGAGAGGTGCTGGAAGCCTGAGGAGGGTCTCATGGGCCAGGCCGGAAGTTGTGCAAAGCAGGGAGCAATAGGAACAAGACTAAGCCACACTTGGTTTTTTCCTGAGTTGGTGGGAACTTTACAGCACCTTGTTAAACTCTGACAAGAGGTTTGTGATGTGCCCCAGTGATGCCAGCTCAGGGCATTCAGGATTCCCTGGCTCTGGGCAGGAGGGCTGCTAGAGGAAGGCAGGGCTGCGAGGGTAGGTGGTAGGGCAGGGGAAGGGATGGTCCTTGTGGTCTGAGGGTCTAATGAGATGTGCGGGGGCTGCAAGTAGGTCTGGGAATGGAGGTCTGTGAGATCTTCTGCTTGGATGAAGCCAAGACAGGCCCACAAGGGAACGGACCTCTGATCAACCTCACCCCACCTGGCTGCCCTTGTGGATTTATTGGACCCCCACCAGTCCCCACTGGACTCCCTTATTGTATATAGCAAGGGAAGTATTAAATGTGGACTTTGGACCTACCTTTGAATTCTAGTTCTATAGTCTGCATAACTTCATTGAGCCTCAGTCTTCTCATCTACAAAATGGGAATATATTATCAGCCCCTTAAAGTATATGATAATTAAATGATTAAATGGTAAGTGCCTGGTAGATTCTGTGGGTCCTGGTTTCAGAGAGGTGGGCAGGAGACTGCAAAGTTGACTTCCTAGGGATCACAATAGCTATGTCCTTCTGCCTGTCCCATGCTTCCTCCAAGGCCAGACCCTGAGGAGCTTTTGGTGCCAGGGCCCTCTCTGGGTGCTGCAGGCTGTACTGATTGAACTGCCTCCTTTACTAATCAGCCTGCTGCTGTGGAGTGAAGTAGGTGGGCCGAGGATGCACCTTGCTAATCAGTGTGCATTCTTAGCCACTGCAGTTGAATATTTTAACTAGGAGCTTTCCTCCCCTGGGCTGATTAAGTCAATCCCTGTCTGCCTGGGACAGGGTTTGTCATTGCAGAGGGCTTGGAAGCAGAAGAGACAGGCTTGTTTTTCAGGACTCTAGGCAGGGAAGTAAGTTTCTGATGAATGACACGTTCACCCATTTCCTTAATAACTCAGACTTCCATGTAGACAATAACTCTGGACCTATCACCTGCAGGTTGAGGGAGTGATGAGAGCCAGTTATCCATCCACTCATCCATCCAGCCACCCACCCACCTATCCATGCACCCTTTCATCAACCTATCCATCCATCCATCCATCCATCCACCCACTAGTGATTTATGTCTCCTCATTCTTCAGGCTTTTGTGGTCATTCTTTCCTGAGCCCTCACCCTGCCCCACTGGAAGAAATCTTAGCCCCTCCTGAGTTTTCTGCAGGATATCTAAGGAGCGTTTACAGTTTGGCCCTGGATTTTCGTAACCAGCACTTTTAGATCAAGCCTAGGGCCTTGCCTTTACACAACCAAGAAGCCCACTATAGTTTTTCCTCCAAGAAATAAGCAATCTTTCCTGAAGAAAAGTTTTCCACGGTCTCTCTAGATTACAAAAGTGATTGGATCATTCTAGCTTTTATCCTGGTACCTGTTCATATATCCATTAGTCCTCTAATCTAATAATCTCTTATTTTTTGACTTAGACAACACATATTACTGCGTGCCTTCTAAGGCCCAGGCTCCAAACTGAGCACTGAGAACATAGCTGAATAAAACAGACATAGCCCCTGTCTTCTTGGTGCTGACAGGATAGTGGAAGAGGAGATAGAAAATAAATATACCATACATATTGCAACAGAAATAAG
This sequence comes from Nycticebus coucang, assembly GCF_027406575.1. Taxonomy (NCBI): domain Eukaryota; kingdom Metazoa; phylum Chordata; class Mammalia; order Primates; family Lorisidae; genus Nycticebus; species Nycticebus coucang. The sequence continues at coordinate 48,419,004 of NC_069793.1, forward strand.
TGCTAGAAAAAAAAAAAGAAAGACGTGCTAGAGAGAGAGAGGATATCTGAGTAGACATCCACCTAACTGGCTATTTATTTCTTTATTTGTCTGTGTTTGCTCATTCATGCCTCCCTCCAGTAAATACTAACTAAACACTTGTCATTTGTTTGGCATCATGGTAGGCATTGGAGACTCAACTATAAAAATGACCTTGACCCTTCCCTCAAAGTACACACAGTCTGGTAGCTGGGAGGAAACAGACATGCAACCACCATTGGTACAGAGATTCCTGGACTAGAACAGAGAAATGCTCTTCAATCACTGGAAGCCAGAAGATAAAATAACTACTGTGTTTGGGGGCCCAGGGAAAGACTTCTTAGAGGAGGTATCATTTGAACAAGACGTGGAGGATGGCCGGGAGCTTGCCAGATGAATAAGAAGATATGGGTATTGTGACCAGATGGAAGGGCAGGCAGTAAGATCTAGGAGCTAAATGGAATGGGGTGTAGTTGCTAGTGACCAGAAAGTGTGTGCAGGGAGGAGGAAAAGTGACAGATGAGGCTGGCCGTTTCATAGGCTCTTAGGAAATTCTCCTGGAGAGGAGGCTAACAGCTATGCCTGCAAAAGGGGCATCAAAAATGGGGCTAGGACTTCAGGATACATCAGGCAGGAGAGGAAAAGCCTGGCTTCCTGGAGAGGAAGAAGAAAACTGTTGGAGGCATTTGGAGGCCCCCAGCCTCTGCACTTGATCCCTGCTGGGGTGTGTTTGGCTTCTGTATGAGAAGCCTGTTGCTGCAGAGTAAATTCGCCCTGGTTGCCTGCACTTACCTCCCAGAGTGCTAATGAGCTCAAAGCTTCAGGAGATGCCAGAGCCTGTTCTTTAGTGTTTGTTGAGTGGAGCTGCAAGGCTAGGTGGAGGCACAGCCAGTTAGAGACAAGGATGCCCCTGCTGAGTCTGGCACCTGGCTTTGCTAGACCAGCCACACAGGCCTGGGGGAGAAAGAACTCAGGGCAGAGGGAGGGCAGGGAGCTCTGAGGGAAAGGTGAACCTGCTAGACTAGAGATCAGGGAGGGAAGTGTTTTGAATGTGGCAAGTTTGTTCCCCAGGATTCTTGGAAACATCCAGGGGAATAGTTCATGTGGCAAGGTAGTAATATGAAGTATTAATTTTGCATTTTGACCCCAGGACCTACCTTCTTCTGGTCCACTAGACATGAAAGAACACTTGCTGGGTATTTTTCTTTTTGTACCTAAAAGGAGATTAAAATAAAGCAAAAGGAGAATTTACTCTGTGCTGGAAAAGAAACAGATGGGGTGTGTAATAGGGCAAAGTCTAGACCTAAAACAAAGAAGGTTAAATATACAGTGTCATAAAGAAGATGCGGGTTTTCATATTCTCATTTAATAATCCTCAGGTGAGGATTGCCGTCCAGGTCAGCAGGCACTTTGCTCCACAGGGACTCTCAGGGACTCAGCCTGCCTTCATCCTGCTACTTCGCCATCCTTTGGAATAATAACTTTAGCTGCAGGTCCAAGGTGGGTTACAGACATCCACATTCCAGCTTGTGGGAGGGAGAAGAGTATATTGTTAGCTTATATTATTTGGCAATTTTTCACTTCTTTTTGGTCCAGCTTAATAGATAAACTTCTCTGCCCTAGTTCCAATATAGGCCTTAAGAAATAACATGAGTTTCTGAGTGATACTCTGGAACCTTCTGATTTGGGCCATGAGCAGAACCTGCCCAAGGTAGTTCTGTCTCTGGAGCTTTGGGGTCAGGATGAAACATGTGCAACTGTCCTGAACTCTACCCTGATCTGAGGACATTGCAGCTGCTCAGAAGCCTGTAGACCTGTGAGCAAAAAATAGATACTTGTGTTTATTAGCAACTGAGTTTGGGTGGTTTTGTATGGCATCATTGCAGCAAAAGATGATTGATACAAAGTATAAATTGAGAATAAGCAACTTTCTTTTAAGAAAGCATAAAATATTAAAACTCAATTTCTTTTACTTTTGAAAAAGGATATGACCACACAACCAGGACTGACAATTAAGTTTATGAACTCACACTAGGAAAAAGTGCTACATATCTCATTGCTAAATATCACTATGGTCACCTTCGGAGTACTCTCCTTGGAGAGTACTATGCACAAACACCAGCACCCAGTCCACCATTCAAAGCAATTTTGGAACTCTTTTTCTGGAATAGCTATCAAAGCTGTCTTCATATTACCCTTGAAATCCTGAATGTTATCAAAACATCATCTGTTCAATATTTCCTTTATCTTCAGGTAAAGAAAAAAGTCACTGGAGGCCAGATCCGGTGAGTAGGGAGGGTGTTCTAATACAGTTATTTGTTTACTGGCTAAAACTCCCTCACAGACAGTGCTGTGTGAGCTGGTGCATTGTCATGATGCAAGAGCCATGAGTTGTTGGCCAAGATTTTTGGTTAAAATTTTCTTGTTTCTTTATTATATTTACTTGCTCTGCCGTGCTTCTCACAGTCAGACAATTATTTTGATGCACAATTGGACAAAGTTTTGCAATGTTTTAGTTAGTTTTACTCATTACTGGCTGTTCAACTCATTATCTAAATCATATGAAGGTGTATGTTTGAACTTTTCTTTTTTTCCTATGAGAAAATATTTTAATATGAAAGTAATACTTTCATATAGCAAAATTTCTACATACTTAAGAATATAATATATATTTTTTATTTATTTATTTATTTTGTAGAGACAGAGTCTCACCTCATTACCCTCAGTAGAGTGCTGTGGCCTCACACAGCTCACAGCAACCTCCAACTCCTGGGCCCAAGCGATTCTCCTGCCTCAGCCTCCCAAGTAGCTGGGACTACAGGCGCCCGCCACAACGCCTGGCTATTTTTTGGTTGCAGTTTGGCCGGGGCCGGGTTTGAACCCGTCACCCTTGTCATACGGGACCGGCGCCCCACTGACTGAGCCATAGGTGCCGCCCAAGAATATAATATTTTTTAAAATTGGTATCTTCATAGTAATTCTTTTAGAAATTTGGCAAAACAGTAATATGGTACAGAGGTCACAGTTACTTATAGATTATTGTTTGTTTGAACTTTTAATAAACGTTCGAGATGTTTTTCTAAGTGGATGACCTCTCTTTATCAGTGATGCTTTCCCCTCTCTCCAGAAAGATATTGAATCCATTTGTACACTGCCATTTTCTTCATGGGATTATCCCCATAAACTTGGACAAATATGTCCCCGACTTCCCTTTCACTCTTGCCAAGTTTAACAAGAAATTTATGACTATTTGTTTATTGTTCTAATTCAAGCTCTGACATTGTTGCAACAGCACACAAAAACATGCAATGATAATGAATGCCACTCACCAAAACACCGCCCCATGTAGACAGGAACATACTGTGAGACACTTATATAACAAGGTTATGAAACCTTACAAACTTGTTTGTACAGTGGTGCCAATGTAAGCACATGGTGGCAAGTTCATAAACTTAATTATCAGACCTTCTAGCTACAAGGGAAGTGGGAAATTATAGTCTGTAGTTGAATAATCACATGTTCACTTTAAAAGAAGATGGATGGCAAATAAACATAGAATATGTGCTCATTGGTCATTAGAGAAATGCAGATTAAACCCACAATGAGATGCTGCTAAATTACTACAAAAATAGCTAACATTAAAGAAACTGATCACTCTCTCTGTTGGTGAGGGTCTAGAGCAACTGGAGTTCTCATAAACCAATTCTGGGAAGGTAAAATGTATATCCACTTAGAAAAACAGCTCAAACATTTATTAAAGGTTTAAACATACACCTCCATATGATTTAGATAATCCACTTCTACATAGTTCCCCAAGAAAATGAAAACATATTTATTACTTATATATGAACAAAATAATTTTATTTGTAATAACCCCATCTTAGTCCATTTGGACTTCTATACCATAATAAACTGAGTGGTTTATAAACAACAGAAATTTATTTCTCATGGTACTGGAGGTTGGGAAGTCCAAGATCAAAGCTATCTGCTTCAAAGATGACACCTCTTGTTCTATCTTCACATGATGGAAGGGCAAAAGGCCTAAACAGGCTCCCTCAAACCCCAGTGTAAGAGCACTATTACCATTCATGAAGATGGAATCCTCATGACCTCATTGTCTCCTAACTGTCCCACCTTTTCATACTATTGCACAGGAGATTTTCAACACATGAATTTTGGAGGGTCAGAAGCATTCAAACCATAACAAGCTCCAAACTGGAAACAATTCAAGCAGGTTATCCTTCAACAAGTGAATGGATAACAGACTGTGGTATATCCATAAAACAGAATACTACTTAACAATAAAAAGGAATAGACCGTTGGTACATACAACACAAGAACAAACTTCAAAATAATTATGCTGATAGAGGCCTGATGACCAAAAAGAGCATATACTGTATGATTCCACATACATAAAATTTTAGAAAATGCAGTCTAATCTCCAGTAACAGAAAAGCATGTCGGTGACTTCCTGGGAGTAAGGGAGACAGGGAAAAGAAGGTAAGGATGACAAAGGAGCATAAAGAAACTTTTGGACTGATGGACATGATCACTGTTTTGATTTGTGGTAATGGCTTCAAGGGCATGTCATGTGTGAAGTTCATCAAATTGTACACTTTATTATATAAGTTCAGTTTATTATAACCTAAATAAATCTGTAAAACAAACAAGAAGTTCTTTCTGTAAAAGGAGTGGAGAGTGGATTCTTACTGGCAGATGGCACCAGAAAGGGGAGAGGAAGTGTTTAGATGCCAGTGGTGGAGTCTCTGAAAAATGATCTGTTGTCCTCCCTGGATCCCACTCTTCTCCTTTCAGACAGGTTTGGAGACTTGAGAGTGGGAGGGAACTAACCCCTTTCCAGCATAGAGCCTGGGGGAGTGTTTTCCCCTTATTCCATGAAGGAAGCATGAAGACATTTCCACTGGGAAAGAAGACAGTGGTCACAGGCACAGAGGCCTTGAGACAGTCTCTCTCAGTCTTGTCCTGACCCACCACAACTAGAAGATATGCAGATTTTTAAGATTCCCCCATGAGGGTATCTTAATCCCTCCAAGTCCCTTCAGGTCCTCCAAGAAGAAGAAGCTGAAACAAGAGACAGCAGCAAACTGCACCTGGCCCAATTCTCTACTCCTCCTATTGTGGGCAAGACTTTTGACTATACTTGGCTTTGGGTGATGACTTGCTTTGGCCAATGAGATGGGAACATACGTGATGCCCCTGGAGGCTTCACAAGTTGTGCAGTGGGACCTGCTTTCTCGCCACTCTTGCTTTTTCATTGCTCCATGAGAACATACCTAGGTTACCTGCTGAAGAGACACCAGAGACTGGTGCAGCAGGCTTGGGCTAGACTCACCCGGCCCCTGCCAACCACTAACTGCAAATATGTGCATAAACTCAGCTCAGACCTTCCCTGCCTGGTCCAGATTTTCAGAACTGTCCAGCCAGCCCATAATTTCATAAAGAAATAATAAATGTGTGTTGTTTTAGGCCACAACATTTTGGGGTGATGTGTTACAAACAATAGCTAACTGATACTATGCCACTGTCCTGATTTGTCCACTCAACTGTGAATAGACTAGCTCTCCCAAGATCTGGGGGATATGTTCTGAGATCCTAGTGAATGCCTAAAACTGAAGATACCACTGAACCCTATGCACATATACAGACAGTTCCTGGCTTGTGATGGCTCAACTTACGATTTTTCAACTTTACAATGGTATGAAAGTGATATGCGTTCTGTAGGAACCATACCCCATCATAATTAGAGAACATCTATCTGTACTATAATTTTTTTCTACACATACATACATGCCTATGATAAAGCTTAGTTAGACATAGCAAGGTATGAACAACAATAATGAATAATACAATAGAACAATTATAATAATACGCTGTAATTAAATTTATGTGCATTTGGTCTCTCTCTCTCTCTCAGAATTCTTATTTTCAGACCATGGTTGACCATGGATAACTGAAACTACAGAAAGTAAAGCCACAGATAAGGGGGGACTCCTGTGCTTACTCCGGCTAATGCTGTGTCCTGTCTTGACCTATTTCTGAACTTCTGGACAGTGGAAACCAGAGAGGGACTGGCCCCATTTGCACCCCGCTCCCTCCCCTTGGGGAAGGTTGATGGGCGGGGGGCCAGTCAGCTCAACATCCCTCACCCCAGAGGAAGCCAGAGTCGTGAAGATTCAGAGAAGCAGTGAGGATGTGAATTCCACTCAGGGAGACGTGCAACTTGATTACTACTCAACATTTGCAGTACCTAGATACTCTAATTAAGAGAAAAGGTCAATAGGTTAAATAAGTAACTTAATCAGCAAATTATGCAAAGTGCCACAAATCAAACATATTCCACAGCCCTTGAGATCGATATGGTATGCAAATCGATCACCCGAGATGGGGACAATTCAGCAATGGAAGGTATAACTCCACCCAGGAGGCTCAGGAGCCCAGCTGGAGCTGGAGAGCGCTGGGCAACTGGGCCCTGGAAATGGGGGGTGGACATTGGCACCCTTGGAAGCATGACCTATGAGGGAATTGCAATCTCTTCTTTAGCACCAGAAGAGGGTAAGGGTCACCAGTTTCTCATCTGTAGAATGGTGCATGGTGATGTGGCATAGAGCATGGGTTTGAAGCTATAGACCTGGCTTGGGTCCCAGCTCTGCTTCTGCCTGGCTGTGTGGTCTGGGGTAAGCCACTTAGCGTCCTGAGCCTCATGAAAGCAGAGGTGGAACAGCAGCCTCTCAAGTTTGGGGTATGTGTGTGTGCCGGACAGAGTTAGGGGTTCATGGTCATGGGTGCAGGGAGGTTTCTTTCCTTTGGCCATATGTCTGTCTTCTTGCAAAGCCTTGCAGCCAGGACGCTGGACCAGAGACCAGCAAAAGGACATGAAATCCATTTAGGACAGTGGCTCTCCTCTGGGGATGGTATTTGGCGTACATTTTTAGGTGTTCTAGCTGGTGAGAGTGGAGATATGCCACAGACATCTGGTGGGTGGAAGCCAGGGAAGCTCTTGAACATTCTATATGGTATAGGGCAGCCCCAACAACGATTAGCCTACAATCGCAATGGTTCTGATGCTGAGAAACCCTGAGTTAGGAAGATTGAAATAGCTTGTGAAAGACCGAGAAGGTGATTGAGGCAGCAGGAACATGAAAGGTGGTGGGAGTCCTCTGGAGTGATCAGGGGACCAGCTGACAGTCACCTGTCAGGGCTTCAGGAGTCCCTGAGGGCCCCTGACTTATCCTGGCCTTTACTAGGGGCCCCCAGGAGCTCCTGCCCAGCCCACAAAAGGAAGAATAGGGCTGCAGAGCTCTTCCCGGCCAGGAGACTTTAGCCTGGCCTGGCTGTGCTGAGAGGAGGCCACGGTGGGGCGGTGGCCCTGGTCTAGCATTCCCTCGCAGCCTGAAGGAATGTTGTTGAAATGGACCCTTATTTGGGCTTGTTTATATCCCCCAGTGGTGGGGCTGCCTGGCTTTTCCCAGGCCTTCCTCTGCTCAGGGAGAGAAGTGGGACCTTGGGGACCATCCCAGGCCTGGTGGGGAAGGAAAAGCAGCCATCCCCACCAGGGGCACAGAGAGGACAGCCTAGGGAGCCGCATCCCTCTGCAGGTCCTGCTGCTGAGGACCCAAGGAAAGGAGTGCAGGCCTCCTCTTGCCACCCATGTCCCCTGAGGGGGCATTCTACCAGGGGGCAGGGCTCAGAAGTGGAAGCCCCAGCTGTGACCTTGAGGGGAGAGGGGATGGAGATTAGCTGAGGCTTCCTCAGGGCAGAAGCTGGGGGACATGCTGGGCAGAGAGTGTGTGGGGCAGGGAGAGCAGTTCTCTTCCTTTTAAGGAGCTCCCAGTGTCTGAGTCCCCTTCTGCCAGGCCTGGAGACCCCAGGTCTCCGAGGTCAGAGTGCGTAGCTGAAGACTGAGGCCATGTATCATACCATGGAGTTCAGTGAGGGTCCCTTTCTTAGGTCCACCAGCTGTTACCCCTGCCTGCTACCCTCCCTTCCTAGTTCTCCAGCCACTTACAGTTGGAGCCATTGCAGAGTCCTCCCAGTTGCATGGTGGGGGAAACTAAGGCTCGTAAATGATTAGGGTTTTTCCCCAGGCCATATAGAGGGTCATTGGCAGGTCCAGACACAGACCCTGTGTCTCCTGACCCGAGCCCAAATCAGAGGGTGGCAACTTCAGCGCTGCTCCCTGCTCACCCTCGTGTAGGTCTCTCAAAGAAAGCACCTTCCAGAAAGTGCTGCATTTGCTAAGAACTGTAATAAATTACCCCAAACACTTATTACTCATGCAGTTTCTATGGGTCAGGAAACCAGCCTCAGCTTAGCTGGGATCTCCCCAGGCCTGAGGTCTCTTATAAGGATGCTGCTGAGGTGTCAGCAGCCCCAGCCTGAGCAGGGGTGGAAGTGGGGGTTCTGCTCCCAGGCTCTCTCGTGTGGTTGTTGACAGATTGGAGGTCCTCCCTGGCTGCAGGCCAGAGACATCCATTCCTTGCCAAGAGGGCCTCTCTAGAGGAAAATGTGCAACATGGGATCTGGCTCCTCTCATGGAGAGGTGGAGAGAGTGAGAGCACAGGAGACAGGATGGCCAAGACAGATGGAGAATCTGGTGGAAACCTGATCTTGGAGTGACGGCCCATCACTTCTGCTGTGTTCTATTAGTGGGAAGTGAGTGTTTAGGCCCAGCCCACCCTGGGGGGGAGGGGATTTCACAGCAGGGAACCCAGGAGGAGGGGATCCCTGGGGGCATTTCAGAGGAGGCTGCCACAGACACCAGCCAAGCAGTCAGGAAAGCAGCCTGCTGCTGGGGTGAGCCTTTGCTTTCCCCCTGGGTGAACAGTCCATTCACTTGCACACTGTTAGGGCAAATCCCAATAGAGAAGATGATTTAAATGGGACCAGGACCAGGGCGATTCCCTTCTCCCCTCCATGGTCCAGTTTCAGGTCCAAAATCTCCGTTTATGTTAAGTCCAAAGTTCTTTCTAGATGTTCCACTGACATTTTAAACTCTTCAAATGGAGACAAAAGCATCTGGTTGTGGATCAGAAATGTCACATTTTAGGGACTCCAGGAAAGTCACTCATTTCACAAATTTCCTCCTCTGTAAAAGGGGAGGCTGGTGCAGGGGAGTTCTGATTTTGCGTCCTCCTGTATTGAATCTTTTTCATACTGGGGCATGGAAGCCTCCTGCATTCCTGCTTCCCTTTTGCCCTTCAAGGAGTCTCACACCTGGCAGATGCCTGTTCATGGGGCTGTGGCATTCCAGTGATTTCTGGAGAAAGACAGGGAGGGAGCCAAGGAGGAAGAGGAGCAGCAGGAGTGGAAGTGGGCCTGGACCTCTAAGAACAGCTTCTCTAAGCCGGCCATGCTGCTGGGCTTCCAGGAGTCTGTCAAGACGCCTGGGCAGGCTGGAGGCAGCCCTGGGAAGGCCCACTTAGAAGGTTGAGCCTCTGACACCACCTGGAGGCCCGAGAGAGGGCAGGGTGCTGTCTGAACTGACTTCTCCCCCTATGTACTTCTGGTCTGGGAGCACACTTCTGGGACTTTTCGGCTGTGCTGCTTGCCTGCACCTCCAGCCCTTGCCCAGGGTAGGCCTTTCCTGTCCTGATTTCTTACCCACATCTGCCCTCTGCCCCTCTTGGCCTCACTACTCTGTACCAGCCCCTGGTGGCCATGGTCCTTGCGGGACAGTGTCTCCTGGTGCTGGGAGGGTGTGGGCCTGAGCTCTGCAGGCAAGAAGGTGCTGTCAGGCCAGCGGGGCAGGGGGGTGGCGGTGAAAGCTGCTGCGTGTGTCTCAAATTCATTTCTAATTCACTTTCCTTCTGAAGTGGTTTTGAGGAAGTGCGATATCTGAAAATGCAGCTAATGTAGGTCCTGTAAATAGTACATCCATAAGCTGTAATGGAGGGGGAGAGAGCGAGCAAAAGATGGATTAAGTGCCCACCGTGGGCTTGGGAAAAAAATCCTTTTGATCTCTCCCTGCAGCACAATGCCCTATTACCTTGTTGGCTTGCATCAGCCAGAGAGAGGATGTTTCTTATTGTGATTGCTGCAAATTGGCACCTGTTTCCTGGAGAGTAGCTTTCCCCTGAATTAAGTAGAGCACCCGGCTCCATCCCGCGTGATAAGGACCTCCTATTAGTGGGTAATGTCAGAGCTCAGCCGTCTGCCGCCTGCCTTGGGGACCCTGCAGCAGGCCGTACTCTCTGCACTCAGCCCCACCGGGCAGGGGTGGCCAGAGGGCTCCTCCACAATGGCCTCATCTTTCCTACCCAGCATTGTGCCCAGCCTCCTGAGGGACCTTTCTGATGGCTGTGATGGAGCACAGGGCCACTGGGAGAGTTTGTGCTGACATGTGTGCATCCTCCTTTTCTGACCTTAGGCTCTCCCAGTTCTCTCTCTTATTTAATCAATTTGTTCAGCTGATATTTACCGAGCACCTGCTATGTTCTGGGCAGTCAGTGGGTGCTGGGGATGCAGCAGTGAATGACACGAAGGCCCTGTCCTTACCAGGCTTGCACAGTAAGGTTCCACCATGGGCCACTGGTCCGCCCCCAAACCTGGGGTTACCTCGGACTCCTTCCTCTCCCTTAACATCTGCACCCAAGTTATCCCCTTATCTCCTTCATGATCTCCCCGCTTCTCTCTGCCTTCCCGGTCCAAGCCAGCACCTGTCCCTCAGTCTTGCGCACTAGTTAGTCTCCTATTTGCTGCAGTAAAAAATTGCCAAAAAGCTGGTGGCTTAAAACAACAAAAATTTACCATCTTACAGTTTTGTAGATCAGAGGTCCAGGGTCTCACTGGATTAGGACCCAGCTGTCGTTGACAGGGCTGTATTCCTTTCTGGAGGCTCTAGGGGAGATTCCATTTCCCTGCTTTTTCCAGCTTCTAGAGGCCTCCTGTGCACCAGCTCATGGCCTCCTCCTTCCATCCTCAAAGCCAGTAACGACGGGTCCAGTCCTTCCCGTGCCTCATCACTCTGACCTCCTCTTCTGCCTGCTCTTCCATTGTTTGTGATCCTTGGTATGACATTGTCCCACCTGGATAATCCAGGACAATCCCCTTATTTTAAGGCCAGCCGATGCACAGGCTCCATTCCATCTGCGTCTCCCTGTCTGATCTTACGTCCCCTTTGCCACACAACCTGACTTAGTCACGGGTTCTGGGGATTAGAACGCCAACATCTGGGGGAAATGGTTGCTTTGCCTGTTATATATCCCTAAGTGGTCTGACCTCAGCTCTTGTTCCCCTGTAATCCATTCTCTGAATACTAGGCAGCAGGATTTTTTTTCTCTTTTTGAGACAGAGTCACACTATGTTGCCTGGGTAGAGTGCCATAGCATCACAGCTCACAGCAACCTCAAACTCCTTGGGGTTGAGCGATTCTCTTGCCTTAGCCTCCTAAGTAGCTGGGACTACAGGCACCCTCCACAATGCCCGGCCAGGCAGGATGTTTTTAAAACACAAGTCAGATAGCCTAAAGCCCTCTCATTGCTCTTACAACACGATTCAGGTTCATTGCCTTAATGGAGGGGCCCTTCCTGGGGCCAGCCTCATCACCTGCTCTCTTGGCCTGGATCTCTGGGTTCCCTGCAGGCCAGAACTACTGAGCTCCTGCCCACTGCCCACTCCGCTATAGGGCCTTGGCGCAGGCTGTCCTTGGGTTTGGGTGCCGCTCCTCTGGCTCTTAAGTTTTAGGTCTCAGCTTAAATGTCTTGTGTGAGAGAGAGCTCCCCTCCTCCCTCTCTGAAGTCTGGGCACCCATTAGTCTTTCGCCTGGCACCCATCACCGATCACAGCCCTAATCACAGCGTGTAATTCCTTCCCATTGCCCCACCTCCCCCCTGCCACCTGCCCCAACTGTGGAGGCTGTGAGGGCAGGAACCTGACTTCCCTGTCTGCACAGTGGGGTCCCAGCGAATATTTACCGAATGGTTGAATAGTGAAGTTTACTAAACATTATTGAGTGAAAAAAAAGCAAGATGCGGAAGCATATGGATATCTCTTAAGTAAGACAAACATCTTGAATGGGTGCATAGCCGTATGTATATTTGTACAGAGAGAAAGTTTAGGAAGGACCAAATTTATTGCAGTGATGAACTCTGGGCAGGGGAGTAGATTGGGGGAGAGACAAAGGTGACTTCCACTTTTTACTTCTTGTTATTTAAACAAAAGAAAATTTGGAGGGAGTATAAGCATGGATAATGCTTTTTATAGCGGAAAAAGCAGAACTAAACAAAAAAAAATTTTCTTCTTGAATCTGATCATATGTTGTAGAAACCAAGTAACAATATGTATTTTTTTTTTTTTTAACTGAGACAGAGTGTCACTTTGTTGCCCTGGGTAGAGAGCCGTGGCATCACAGCTCACAGCAACCTCAAACTATTGGGCTCAAGCTATTGTCTTGTCTCAGCCTCCCAGATAGCTGGGACTACAGGTGCCCACCACAATGCCCGGCTATTTTTTTTTTGTTGTTGTTGTTTGTTTAGCAGGCCTGGTAGGCTCAAACCCACCAGCCCCAGTGCATGTCGCCGGCGCCCTAACCACTGAGCAATGGGCGCTGAACCAGCAATATGTATTTTTTTAAATCATGTCTCCTGAATATCCTTTGTATCTGCTTAGGCAGGTGGTGTTGCTCACATGACTCCCCGTGATGGTCCTGGGACTGCCCTCCCTGGCCTCCACAGGGGTCCTTGAGGGATAGTCTCAAGTCAGATCCCAATCTCCACACTCACCTAAAGCCCCGCCTCTAAAGCCAGGTGGAGTTCGTGTGTGTGTAAAGCCGGGTGTGATGTATGTGACCTACATATGTGTGTGGAGGGCTGGTGTGTGTGTGTATGTGGATGTAAGCATGTGTGGGTGTGGATGCAGGGCTGGGTGGTGTGTGTGGAGGTGGCAGGTGTGGGTCAGTGGTGCCTCCAAAGTCTGGCCTGACTCTCCAGTCTGGTCCCCATGTCCTTTTCCTTACACCCATGTGCGGTACCTGAGATCCCACTTCCTTTCCAGGCCTTCGTACGGCTCTGCTTTCCTGCCTACTTGGCTGGGACTGTGGATTCAGCCTTCAGCACCTGGTCCCACTGTGAAAGTTTCCATCTGCCCTTCCCGCTCTGCTCTCCCAGCAGAGCCGCTCCCCACCTCGGGGCCCTCCCGGGAGAGCAGGGAAATGGCTATGGGCGTGGCCTCTGGCTCCTCACTGCCTGGTTCCCAATCCCGGTAGGTAGTTCAGGGTTAGAATGCTCACCTGCCAAATCCCAGCTCAGTAAGAGCTGTGACTTTGGCGCCTTGGAAGCTTTGCACCGCAGCACTCCTATCTGTGATATGAATGTCTATACTCACCTCATAAGGTGGATGCCTTTAAATGCAGTGACCTATTTGAAGATCCCTGGTCAGAGCCTAGACCTTGGTGGGGCTCCCTAAACAGCAGTCCTAAGGACTGTGTGGTGCCATTAATGTGTCAGCAAGGTGTCCTGGAGTGGCCAGGGAAGTTTCAAGAGGAAGTAATGTCTGAGCTGAGTTTAAGGGACAAGGACATGGCTCTGGCTGGTGGGTGGTACCACTGAGCTTCAAGCACACACAATGGGAATCCAAAAAGAAACTGGCTGCTGGGTGTCACCGGGAGAGAGTGTGCCCAGTGGCCCAGAGGCCCAGAGTCTCAGGCATCAGGCCCGTCCTCTGCTGGAGGGCTGTGGGGACTCTCAGCCTGACATGGCTTCAGTCCAAGCTGTTTGGGTTTGGCGTGAACACATGATAGTACCCGAGAGGTGGCTGTGATTTTCCCCTTGAGTTCTCAGATGTCTTAAAATTGGTCCGAATAATTTTTTCCCCTCAAATTGTTCAAAACGTTCTGTTTCTGGCCCGAGTGCTTGGGTTTCACGTTGCCTCATGGAACGGGTCCTGGAGCAATCTTGGAGGTCTTGGGGAGCTTAGTGAGTCAGGGCACCCCGTCCACTCACCCTGCTCCTCTGCCAAGCTAGCCTTGGCCAGGAGGAGGGAAGTGGCGGGTGGGTGCTAACAGGCTGAGCTCAAGGCCCCTGCCCAGGCTGTGGCCAGCGCCTGTGGGCAGGCTGGGCTGCGGGCCCAGTGTGGGCCAACAGGCGCTGCCGGGAGTGAGGCCAGCTGAAGCCTGATACCTGGCTCCTGGCTTGGGGGTAGCTGCCCAAAGGGTGGGACGGAGGTGTGGGCCTTCTGGGCGGCCAGCCTGGGGGTGGCTCTGTGGCTGTTTGTGTTGGCTTCAGTAGAACAAGTGGGAGGAGTTGCTGATGGCATCTCAGGCTCCGCCAACCTCCCCAGAGATAGGGCATGTGCTTTGTCGGCATGGGTGGGCTCACGCACAGTCCCTAGTCGGCTAGCCCCTTCCAACACTTGCTTCAAAACAGAAGCCCCCAGGCAGGCATTCCAATGGTGGAAGAGGCAGCAAGGGAAGGGTGTGGGAGGGGGCAGGGGGGCTGCTCAGGCCAAGGGAAGTGGGATGGTGTGGGGTCTCGGGCTGTGATGAGTGGGACAGGACCCAGGGACGTGGATGCCAAGGTTGCGAGAGACTGTGGGAGGGCAGGGATGCTCTGATGACAGCAAACTCTGTACTCCCAGCTAGTTTGTACTCTGTGAGCAGCTGTTAACTCCAAACTCATTTCTCCATCACCCCGACAGGCAGGGCCACCATCCGGTGCTGTGCAACTCCAGGGCGCTATCAGACTCCAGGGCTCTGTGGGACCCGTCACTGGAGGAAAGGCCCAGTTCTCACTGAGGGTGCTGTGAAGGCTCCCCGGGCTTGTGCACAGGAGGTGCTGCCGTGGAGAAGTTAGCTCACCCCGGCCACAAAACCTGGGGTCTGTGTCACCCCAGATGCCACCCTGGAGTGAGTCTTATTGCTTCTTGAGCGCAGGAGAGGGTAGGGGGAGGAGAGGGGTCTTCTCTGCTGCTGCTGATAACCAATGGACAGTGCTTAGCTCTCCGTGGGGTGATAGGTCCTTGGAGGCTTGAGGCAGCTACTGTCTCTTGAGATCCTCCTGCCTTCCTGACTCTCATCTGACCGAGCACGTACGGACCTCAGATTCACACCTGACTTCTCCCTTACAGAAATCAACAGATCTACTTTGGGTAAACTGGAGATTTATTAAAAGGGTGTTGGGAGACTTGCAGAATGTGTAGAGCCTTAGAGCTCCTGGCCCCACAGCCAGGAAAGACATCCAAAATCATTTTGCAGAACTGACCAGTCTGGGGAGAGCACTTAGGCCATTACTGACACAGCAGTCAGCACAGCTATGTCACCACCAGCACCATGTACTGGCTGTCCCCAAACCTTAACCCTGGGTCTTCTGGAGCTGGGGTGTGGTGGTTTCTGCTGCTGACACCAGTGTGGATCCCAGGTGGCATCTTCTACTCCACTGCTTTATGCCTCAGTGTGATGTGACGAGTCAGGTGACAAAAGTGAAGTCATGAACTTGAGTTTCAGCAGCAAGAAGCCTGAGATAGTGGAGGTCTGGCTGCCATAGAAAGGGGTGGTCTCTGCCTCTTACTGGGACTCTGAGTGGGTAATTTCCTAGACACAGAGGGTACGCTCAAAGGTGACAAATGACCATTGCAGATGTGTGCAGAGCCCCTCTCAAAAGACTAGCACAGACGTATTCTTTTTGTCTCCTGAGGGCAGGAATGGGTAAGCCTAGGATACCCAGATGCCTGCTTTCCCCTCTAGCCTCCGTTTCCCCTTATTCCCACACAGTTTCCTCTGTGGAGACCTGCAGTTGGGTGTCCTGGAAACCTGTGGAACCATGTCCCCTGTCGGAAAGGTACCACTCCCACAGGAAGAGGCTCCATCCCCACCCTCCTCACTGGCCAGGTTTACATGTTTTAATTTGGGAATTTGAGTACATCTAAGCTTCAAGCAGGTGCACAGAAAGCTCTCCTCTGCTTGATCCTGCAGTGTGGGGGTGGCCTCAGGGTCTGTCTTGCGAGCATAAGAGAGGTGGGGCCCTCAGAGTTGGCTGAGCTCCCTCCCTGCACTGAGTTTGCACTGATAACAGCACGTCTGGCCCAGGCAATGTTCATCTTCCCCAGATAATGCAGGCTGGGGTCGCATGGAGAATGCCTACTAGCCCTGCTGGCTTGACTTTGAAACTGCCAGAAGTGCAGGGCTCTGTGCCTGGGTGGATCCCTCCTTAGCCAGCAGATGTGGTGTTCTGGCCAGGAGGGCTCTCCCTGGTGGAGGGTGCCTGGCCTTGGGGCACGCCAGGTGTGTTTTCTTCCACACCTACTCCTCTCCAACCAATATGAAATATTGTCTTCTTCCTCAGTTTATCCCCCTGCTCCACCACACAAACAACTTTCTTTTTTCCAGCAACATGTTCTGTTTAATTCCAAATATAAAGGTCCTTGTTTTTCATCAAACAAGTAGTGTGTACTCTATAAAAATTCAAGTAATATATAAATCTATAAATTAGAAAGTGAAGAGTCTTCTTATCTGGAACCCCACTTAGATGATGATGGTTAATTTTTTAAATCTACATATATAAAAGTACTTGTATGTCTATCTAAGGATGAAGAGAATCTGTTCAGGGAATAGGTCCACAATATGGTGTTGATTTTAAAAAGCCAGTTCACATTTAAAAAGCCAGCTTCCCACAAGGGACACAAGGGTGTATCCGTGGACAGTGAGCCTACTCTCTGGTTGAGACCTGTAGTCGGGTGTCAACCTGAAGGTGTCGCCTGCAGCAGGCCAGCAACTGAGGTCGGGCTCTTCATGGGGTAGGGTGGGGTGGGTGGGGGAAGGACGTCTTTCTCAGTCTTGGGGTCTGACAGCTATCGCCAAGGTTCTCCCATTTGTCGCAGGGGTGGGGGCCTGCCTGTCCCCTAGCCTCACCCTGATCTCCCTGTCCTGGTGTTGCTCAACAGGACTCATCATCCCCTCCCTTCCCTCCCTCTCCCACAGTTCCCAGAAGTAGGACCCCGGCCGCCAGCTGCAGCCTGTCCAGGTTCCCTATCGGATTATGAAGCTTAACATTTTTGTGAAGGAAGAAGAAAGCCTTCCCTCTGGAAAGCGATAAGAACATTCCATCCTCCGCTGGCTCCAGGGAGCCTGGGAAACAATCACCAAAGGGAGAGAGACTCCCCTGGGATGGGCTCCCCAGGGCACAGGGCAGGGCTGCCCTCTGCCGGCCCTCCCTTCTGGGCCTGCCCTTCCCCGCTTTGCCTGTGGTCAGCTGAGCCTGGGACAGGGGCCTGTGGAGGAGGGCAGGCCTCAGGCGGCAGGAATAGAGTCTGCTGGGTGCTGGGCTTATCCCAGGTGTCTATAGTGGGCATCAGCTTTCCTGACTGGGTTGTCTGATCTTGGAGCTAGGGAGTATCCCCTAAGGACAGCACTAAGGGAGGTGTTAATGAACAGTGGGGTGGGTCTCACAGCCAGGAATGACCTAGAGCCTGAGACGCATGAGGCAAGAGGAGCACAGCTGGCCACTTGATGGCTGGGGACCCAAGGGAGGCTCCTGTGGTTGGCACAGTAACCCCGGCACTGTCCAGTGAGTGTGCCCTGCCCACCAGAGCCTCTTCTTTCCTTCCTTCTCACCCTCCTTTCTTTCTCTATTTCATCCACAAGCGATATTTACGGATGCCTACGGAGTGCCAGGCCTTTAAGAGAGAAAAGGCTAGGCTGTGTCTCCACTTCAGTCCTTGGTCGTGGAGGACACATGCCTGCCCCAGGGCCTTTGCACTGCTCCCCCCTCATCCGATGCCCCTCCACTCTGGGTCCTTCCTTGTTGTCATCCTCTGAGTGATGCCTCCTTTGCCTCCATATCTAAAATGGCAACACACCTCCTTCCCATGGCGTGTACTGCTATCACTCAGGTTATACCGATTGATCACGTTTCTCATCAGTCTCTTCTCAATAAATTCTAAGTTCCCCGAATGCAGGAATCCTTCCACCCTTACTTCTGTGCCTAGAAGAGTGGCTGGGACAGAGCAGGCTATGTGGCTCAGGGGCCTGGCAGGAACCGAGTGACACGTGTACCTCCTGCAGGGGGTGGGGTTGGAGAGAATTTAATAGAAAGACTAGTGACTGTGTGTGGTTAGGGGAAATGAGCAAGAGGGAAGTGCCCCACAGCCCAACAGTAGGGTGGTTGCTGCCCCCAGGTTTGAGACAGGGGGTACCAGAACGCTGTTGGGTAGTTGTAGCCCAGCAGGACAGGAGTCTTTCTCTGCTCTCTCCCTCTGGTCTCCTGCAGTCAGACAGCAAGGGTGCTTGAGTAATGCAGTCCATGCAGCTCAGCCTCCTGGACAGCTTGGATCTGGAGGAAACATGGTGAAGACCCACACACAATGGACATCTGAATGATGGAATGAATGAATGTCCTTAAGAAACCCAGAGATTGGTGAAGACACATCCATTCCACTGCTCGGTCACTCATTCAGGTACAGTCATACGTGGCTTAATGCTGGGGATGCGTTCTGAGCAAAGCACCTGTCTTCCTTGTGCAAACATCGTACAGTGAACCTGTGTGGACTAGTCTCCCACGCATCTAGGCTGTATAGGATGCCCTATTACTCTGAGGCTACGGTCCTGTATCCTGAGTTACTATGCTGCATACTGTAGGCAATTGTCATTCTTTGGTGAGTACCTCTGTATCTAAACAGAGAGAAAGCACAGCAAAATGTGGAATTATAATCTAGGTGCCCCCTGATGTGTATGTGGTCCATGGCTGACAAACGTTGCTCAGTGCATGACCATGTTTAGTCATTCATTTGTTGAAGGTGCAGCTATTGAGGGCTGGATGGGAGTTAGGGTCTGTCAGTGACAGTGTGGAGACAGTCTCAGTCCTCTCTGGGCCCTGGCTCCAGGACAGCCTTGCTGGAAAGATGGACACGGAGGGCAGTGTCATGATCTGGAACAGCTGAGGCCTGGCCTGCTTGGCCCAGCTTGCTGTGTGCTGTGGGGCAGCTCCAGAGCACACCTGGTGGGGGCACATCAGGCCCAAGGCAGGCCGAGACACTTAAGAAATCCTTGGGACCTGTTCAGTCAGGCCAGACTGGGTGGAAGCACTGGGTATGGGGGACATCATTTATCACTTGCTTTTCTAAGCCCTGGGGACTTGAAGCTTGCTGATGAGCAGGTCACAGAGCCCAGAGACACTCAGCCTGTGTGCTCTGTAACCCTGTAATCACTGATGCTGAGCAGCAGGTGGGTGTGCCGGGCCCTGGCGTGTGCGGGCATCCATTTGACCTGCACAACAGCCCCCTGAATCCTGCAGTCCAGGCCTGCGTGACTGTTGAGGGACCTGACACTCAAAAGTTGAACCCTGGCATTTTGTGTCCAGAGTTGGTGCTGCTGTCCTTATTGTGAAGATTTTGGTGGCAGGTCTGTGATGGGGACAGGGCAGTCCTGTGAGGGAGGTCTGGGGACACTCTTGCATTTTCCCTGGTCATCTGGGATCCTCTGTGGGAGGAGTATTCCAGGGCAGGGGTGACTTGGCCAGAGACCAGTGTGGGCTCCAGGTTGGGGGTTACCGGCTAGGTGAGCCCTCTGACACACAGCTGTCGCCCTGCAGTGGCTTCTTCCCTGGCCTCCTGCTCACCTCCCCCCGCCCCTCACCACATACACACTCATTCTCTATGAGGATCATTTGCAAATCTCATGATCCTTTAGCAGCTCCTGTTGGCCTCAGAATGAAAGGTCCAAACTCCTCTGCATGGCCTGGAGGGCTCTGCAGGCTCTCCCTGTCACCTCACCCGCCTTATTTCTGGCTGTTTCTTCTTGGCCTCCTCTGATCCAGCCCACTGGCCTTCCTGCTGGTTCTAGAAGCCACATCCCTGGAATGGCTGAAGGATCATTGCACTTGCTATGTCCCCTTCAGGGAATACTGCTCCCCGAGTTCTACAGATGCCTCATTCCTTCACACCACTAACTTCACACCTCAGTTCAAATGTTATCCCTTGAGAATTTTTCTATATTATTCCTTATTTGGAAAAGACAGTTCCTCCATTAAAAGATAAGCTTCTCGAGGGAGGAAATGTGCTGGTTGGCTTTAAGTGTCCTTAGCACTGAGAACAGTGTCTGGTACATAGTATGTGCTAAATAAAAAATTCTTCAGTAAGACTTTGCCCTGCTGTTTTCTACCCCTGGTTCTTCGATCCTTCTGCCACATTCTTCATGCAGATAACTCCACTGATCCTCTAATTCAGAGCCCAAGGCCACTTCTTTGGGAAGATCTGCACTTTGACTCCTCCCACCCCTGTGCTAGCCCCTATCACTCCCTCGTCTTGTTCCACCCGCCCAGACTTCTGTTCTTGTAGCTCACCTTGCCCTGGCTAGTGCAATGCTGGTCTGTGCACCAGAAAGTCAGCTCTGTAAGGAGTGCTCAGGGACCGTGCTGTTTTGTTTCCTGCTGTATCCTGGTGCTTAGCACAGTGCCTGGCACACAGTAGGTGCCCTGAGATTATGTGTTGAATCATTACAGGGACAGCTGGGAGCCTCAAGTGACCATCAGAATAAGGGCACAGCCCTCCCCAGCTGCTTCTACCTTGAAGGGTCTGGAATTCTGTGCCAGGATCGTTTTATGTCTTTCCAGCATATGCATGAGGTAGGTGTGGTGAGCCTCCTTTATAGGAGAAGACAGAGGCTTGGGGTGATCAGGGAGCTCTCTCTCAGTTACACATCAGAGAGTGATGGAGCTGGAACT
The DNA here is from genome assembly GCF_027406575.1 of Nycticebus coucang. Lineage (NCBI taxonomy): Eukaryota > Metazoa > Chordata > Mammalia > Primates > Lorisidae > Nycticebus > Nycticebus coucang. The sequence continues at coordinate 48,439,691 of NC_069793.1, forward strand.
CAAACTCGGGCCCACTTGACTTGAATGTTCTTCTTTCTTGGGGGTCCCTTGAGCTCCGGTGTGACTGATGACAAGAGCAGGCAGATGACAAGGCAGCCGCCCTCCGCAAGATTCTTCTGTTCCCTATAGCCTGTATTAGTTAGTTATTACTAAGCAACAAATTAACCCTCAAATTAGTGTCTTGAAACAACACACTTTTATCTCATAGTTTCTGTGGGCCAGGAGCCCAGGTGCAGTTCAACTGGGCCTGAGCCTCAGGGTCCCTCACAGGCTGTAGTCAAGGCACTGGCTGGGGCTGTGGTCATCTCAAGCCTCAACCAGGGAAGGAGCAGCTCCCAGCTTACCCCCATGGCCCACGCTGCTTGTATCACTCCCATGGATTCTGCTCCTTGCTGGCTGTTGGCCAGAGGCTGCTCTTGGTGGCGCTTTGTCACACGGGCCTCTCTAACATGTCAGCTTGTTTCATCAAAGCCAGCAAGCAGAGAAGGCAAGAGAACTCCAGAGAAAGGGAAGTCACGGTCTTTATAACTTAATCACGCAAGTGACATTCCATCACTTCTGCAGGAGCCCTTTAATAGAAGCATGTCCACAACTCTAGCCCACATTGGAGGGGCGGGGACAACACAGGGAGTGAGTGCCAGCAGCCAGGGGTCACTGGAGCCGCCACACAGCCTGGTGCTGTTTGGGTAGCTATCAGAGCATGAATTCCTGCAGGGCAGCCAACCTGTCCTGATGGCCAAGCCTGCATGAGTGGGCAGGCTGGGCTCATGCGTTCAACTACGGACTTGTTTATTGAACAGACATCTACTCTGCACTTACTGTGTCCAGGTCTTGATTGCTGGCATCACAGAAGAGAGCTCCTTTCCTGCCTTGAAAGTGATTGATCTATAAGGAAAGAGGTGAGACTTAGAGCCTGTGCATGGGGACTTTGGGCTATAGCAGCGCCAATGCCCCTTTAGCACTTACAACGTGCCAGGCTAAGAACTTTACACATATTATCTTGCATCTGAACTTGCCAACAGCCTATAAAAGAGGTACAGTCTTCCCTCAGCGTCCCTGGGGGATTTATTGGTTCTAGGACCAATAAATCATATAAAAATCTACATACGCTCAAGTCCTTGATATAAAATTGTTTCATAATATCTGTGCACATCCTCCCGTATAACTTAAATCCTCTCTAGATCACTAATAATACCTAATACAATGTGAATGCTATGTAAATATAATACCTGTCCTACTGTATCATTTAGGGAACAATGATAAGAAAAAACTCTGAGCATGTTCAGTACAGGTGCAATTTGGGGTGGGGGGGATATATTAGATACGTGATTGGTTGAATCCATGGTTGTAGACCTCGGATATGGAGGCCTGACTGAATTACTATGATTACTCCTTTTTCTAGAAGAAGACATTGAGGCACAAAAGGGTAACTATTTGCTCAAAGTCACAGCTGGTGAGGCAGGGCCAGGATTGTGGCCCAGGCAGGCAGTCTGACTCCTGAGTCTACACACTTAGTCCCTGGCCTGTCCTGTCTATTGAAAGGCAGGCTCCATGGGCCTGGCTTGCAGCAGGAGGACAGGTGCTAAGGGCCGTCCTTGGGAGGAGATCTGTCCTTGCTCTTCAGGGCCCTGTGTAGACACTTTTTCATGGTATTATTTGGGATGGGGAGAGTGACTGGGAAGCCCACTCAGCAAGCAAGGGAAGAGAGTTGTTTTGGTTTAAAAGATTGGCATTTTAATAAACTGCTCTTAATTAACAGCACTTTGAAATTCTGAGTGGCGTGCTCTCCATCTCAAAACACGTGGGCGGGTGGCTTCTTAGAGAGCGAGATGCTTGTGGGTGATCTCCCTTTCTGAAACAAACCCAGACCCTCCAGTCACAATTTATTTTTCATTCCAAAAATGATCTTTACTGCAAATGTTGCTTTGGTTCAAGTGAATTAGAAATCCTTATTACACAGGAAGGCACTTCAAACGGTGCCCGGCTTGCCGCGCCTGCTGCGGCATCAAAGGCTCTGCTGGAATCTCTGATTACCACCCAGGCTGTAGCCCACTTGGGAGCAGGCGGCATCTGAGGACTGAGCGGGCACAGGGCGTGCAGAAGCCCGGCATCCTCCATGTCAGCCATGGTAACTCTCCAATTCTGGGGGCTTGGAGCAAGTGCTTTGGGCAGAAGGGACAGAGAATGGTGTAGATGACCTTGGCTGGTGCGTACTATGGACCCATTTTTCTGAGGCAGAAAGAGGCCAGTCTCGATGGGCCTGTGCCCACTCCCACCCCACAAGTAAGGAAACATCAAAACTCTTTACTCCCCTTGGGGACATAGGTATGTTTTCTTTGTTCTAGAGACAAAGAAGGGAGGCTGTGTTTCATGGCTGCCCAGTTACGGGGGTTGAGGCTGAGATTCACACTGCTCTGAGTCTATCTTCCCCTCTAAATTGAGCTCCTCAAAATCAATTTGTGTCACACTCACTTAATATTCTCAGCAGCTGGCCCAGGATCTCATTCATAGCAGGCACTGGGCAATGTCCTTAAAGTAATCAAAGCAGAGTCATTCTTTCATTCAACAATATTTGGCCTGCCAATTAAGTTCATGAACTTGCCTTTGTGTGCTTAATCAGCAGCACTGTACAAACAAGTCAGTAAGGATTAATAACCTTGGTGTCTCACAGTTGGGTTCATGTCCATGTGTGATGGTGTCTTGCTGAGCGATGCTCCTTAGTGTTGTTGTGTGTTTGTGTGTGTTGTTGTGAGAATGTTGGAGCTTGAATTCATTGAATCAGCAATGAATAGTCATAAGTTCCTTATTAAACCTATAAGAGTGAAAGTAAAATCAGGCACATGTAGTTCACGGTTATGGGGTAATGCCATGAAGAAAATGGCAGCATATGAATGGATTGAATGTTTTCTGGAGGGCAGAGAAAATGTCACTGATGAAAACAGGTCAGGGTAACCAGTCACGAGAACTGATGAAAAACTTGCAAAAATTAATCAAATTGTGCATTGGATTCATCAGCTGACTATGAGAAGTGTAGAGAAAAATCAGCAGAGAAACAGGAAAATCTTAACTGAAAATTTTGACCAACAACTCATGGCTCTTGCATCATGACAATTTATCAGCTTCCACTGTCTGTGAGGCAGTTTATAGCTTGTAAACAAATAGCTATGTTGGAATACCCCCCCTACTCACGACCTCCAATGACTTTTTTTCTTTACTAAGAGATAAAGAAAATATTGAAAGAAAGACATTTTGATGACATTCAGGACACCAAGGGTAATATGACAACAGCTTTGATGACCATTTCAGAAGAGTTCCAACATTACTTTGAAGGATGGACTGGGCACTAGCATGACTACATAGCTACCCAAGGGGAGTATTCAGAAGGTGCCTTAGGGATATTTAACAATGAAGTATGGGGCACTTTTTTGAAGATGAGTTCGTGAACTTACTTGTCAGATCTTATATTCATTGAATCTTTACCATGTGTTAGGTACTGTTTTTATCATTTTTCCTAGTCAGTCTTGGCTGCTATATCAACTTACTACAGACTGGGTGGCATATAAATGATGGAAATTTATTTCCCACAGTTTTGGAGGCTGTGAAGTCCAAATCCATTGCACCACAGGCTGAGTGTCTGGTCAGGACCTGCTTTCTGCTTCTTAGATGGAAGCTTCTTCCTGTGTCCTCACATGATATAAGGGCCAAAGGAGCTTTTGAGATCTCTTTATTAGAGCACTAATCCCACTCATGAGGGCAGGGCTCATCATCTAGTCACCTCCCCAAAGGCCCCACCTCCTAATGCCATCACCTTGGGGGTTAGGATTTCAATACACGAATTTTGGGGGACACAAACATTCAGACTGTAGCAATGTTGATAGCATTAAGCTGGTGTAGTGAATGGTGGCCCCCCAAAAGACATGCCCACAACTTAATCCCTGGGACCTGTGAATGTGACCTTAATTAGAAAAAGGATCTTTACGATGACATTATGAGAGCATTCTGGATGGCCTACAATAACTGTGCTTATAAAAGACAGAAGTGGAGAAGGCAGGAGAAGAGGAGAAGGCCACATGTAGCCAGAGGCAGAGATTAGAGTGATGCAGCCACAAGCCTTGGAACCCTTGGAGCCACCAGAAGCTGCAAGGGACAAGGCTGGGTTCTTCCCTAGAACCTTCGGAGAGACCGTGGTTCTGCCAACACCTTGGTTTTCAAATTCTGATCTGTAGAGCCATGAGAATAAATTCCCGTTGTTCTAAGCTCCTCATTTGGTGGAGCTTTGTTATGGTGGCTCCCAGGAGCTACCAGAGCTGGCACTGGAGGGTAGGATGATGCCTTTGGCCCCTCTCCCTCTCTCTGGGCATGCATAGGAGTTGTGGGTGTGGGGTATGTGGCTGAAGGGGCTGATAATCTTATTGCAACCTGGATCAGTGCCACTTTCCTCTGGAGATGTTTGACTGGTCCAGCATAGACGTGGAGGCAGGAAGCTGCTCTGCAGGCCCCTTAGCAACTTGGGCATCATTACACAAAAGCATGCTAATGAGTTGAGTCAACATAGTGAAAATGAGTAGCATACATACATGGGCCCCTCAAACCACAGCAGGCCATGGGGATGTATGGGCTAGAATGTCTGGTTAAATGCTGGTGAGGGTTGGGCACAGTGGCTCATGCCTGTACTGTTTTCTCTGCATTTTGGAAGACCAAGGCAGAAGGATCTCTTGAGGGCAGGAGTTCAAGACCAGCCTGGATGACATGGTGAGACCTTATCTTTGCAGAAAAATAAGAAGAATTAGCTGGGTGTGGTGGCATTTACTTATAGTCCTAGCTACTTGGGAGGCTGAAGTGGGAGGCTCACTTGAACCCAGGAGTTCAAGGCTGCAGTGAGTTATGATTGTGTTACTGAACACCAGCCTGGGTGACAGAGTGAGACTCATCAAAACAAAATGCTGGTGGGTTTCTCTGGAGCTCTGGTTGTTGAGGTCTCCTGGCTGTTAGAAAGGTGGTGCAGGATAGAGATTTGCCAGCTTTTTCAGAAGGGACTTTAGGAGACTCCAGCTCTCCTTACCCACCTTCCTCTCAGGGAGACATCCAGCTGCTGTTCCAATGCCTCAGAGAGTCAGCCCAGCTTCAGGCAGCCCTTCCTGGAATCCTCTGCAGAAAATTCTTCCCTACAAAGAAACCACACATATGCCTCTCCATGGTGTCTACTTTTGCTCCCATTTCACAGATGGGAAAATTGAGTCTTGGCAACATTCTAGAGCTATTCATACATTCAGTGCAGAAACAAGCATTCTGAGAGACTACAGAACCGAAACTGTCTGCCACAGCCATGAAAAGAGTAAGCACAACATGCTAGGGAGGGTTTGTGGTTGTCACCCTAGGTTAGCATCACCACTGGTCATTACAGTGAGCAGTGAGATAACCAAGCACTTAGCTGCAGTCCCTTGAAGACCAAGTAGGCCGCCTAAACCAGTGGCTTTCTCTCCATACCTCCATGGGATAGCAGTGTGCTGGGGGTGGGAGTTTTTCAGAATATTTCCTGAGCTTTTGGTCTCCTGGGTCCATCTGCAAGCAAGGATTCTGCCTGACATGGAGACTCCATCTGAAACCTGTTGCTCTTTCTTGGTAACCTCAGACATGCTATATATCAATACATTTTATAAATGCAATTAGTTTAGAACAGTGGAGAGATAAGATTGTATATGGGCCTGAATTCTGAAGGGCCAATCACCACTCCTTTCAAGTAGGCTACTGGGTGACAGAGTGAGACTGGGATACACCCAGGGGATAATAGCAACACCACTTCACCAGGAGCTGGGACAAGTCTGCTACCTTCCAGTGCAGAGGCCTGGGATGGCAGGGCAGGGACACAGTGGGACTTCTTCCTCTCCATCTAAGCTGAAATCCAAACCTCATCATCAGCTAGTCTCCAAGTGTGAAGAGGCGTCTGTCCTAAAGCACAGCGCCACACATGTAGGCCTTCCACAAACCATTGCTCGCTTGCCACAAGAGAACCACCATGTGGAGACCATAACTCAGCACCCTGCCTCCTTCATCAAGAAAAATCTTTGCTATGAAAAATATTCCAGCTGAACCAAATAATATGCCTGGTGACACAGCCAGTTTACATTCTGGCACAACCTTCTTATCTCATCCCAGGCCAGTAAAAACCAGTTCATAGTCTAACAGCGGTTCATGGACCACATTTTTAGCAGTCCTGTTGTAGCACGTGTAAGAAACCCCAAGAGGGAAAATTACCAGGGCCTGCTGAGGGGCAACCACTGGTCCCCTACTAAGCAGGCCAAGAGGCCACTGGAAGCAGGGAGAGAGCCCCTGCAGGCGCCAGGCCCCTGCACAGTGATTCTGCTGATTAGTAGCATGGCTCTACCTGGCAGACTAGGAGTTCTCCTCTGGGTGAGCTGGAGTAAGAAGAAGGCTGGTCAGAGAGATGAAGAGCAAGATGGAAGATTTCCTTTTCCCCTATAGAAATTTCTTTTGATTTTTCTGTAAAGCCTTAGCAACAAGGAAGCAAGTTCCTGGTGATCATAGTTTAACTCTTATGTGTTTGTGAATTTTATAGTTCTCAATCAATGTAACAGCAGAAGGCCTGTGGGCATCTCCTAGCCTTCCTGGAAAGTGAAGGCTCAGTTTCCAGGGTGCTGGGAAAGGCTGAGATGAGCACAGAGACCCAGTTCTTTAAGTGATCAGATCAGAGAGGCCAGAGGGCCCCAAAGGCAGGAGAGCTCCCCTTTGTGGGTTTCCTGCCAGTGTTGGAGGGGTCACAGCCTGAGAACTCACCAGTCACACTCCAGGGGTGGACAGGAGGGTCTATGACAGGGAAATCATCTATGAGGATGTAGGGAGGAGATGGCGGGATCCTGGGGTTTCCTTGAGCTCTCACCTGTTCGCACTGGAGCTGGTCTTAAAACGGTGCTGGAGAGGACCCAGGTTGCCAGCCTGCCCAGGAGGACCGAGGCTGAGTCCTCAGGGAAGTCTCAGACGGAGCTGGCTGGGGCTGAGCTCTGCCTGAGCTGTGCCTTTGGAGCTCAGTTAAGTGATTCCAATCCACTTGGTAGGCTTTGCAGGGGATACAGAACTGGCTTTAGCATACCCTGCCTAAAGTACTAACAAGAGTTATTAGGAGGTGTTCCTGCATCCCAAGCTGATGCTGAGAGCCTGGCATGTGTTGTCTCGTGTAAGTCCTCAGAGGAAGATGCGCATTATCCCTTTTTACAGTTTCAAAGGTGGAGCAGGAACTTGGACTCTATGGTCAGGCTCTAGACTGGTGGTTTGCAATAACGTTAGCACCACCTGGGGAGCTTTGACCAAAATACCCATGTCCAGAGTCCACGCTACATCAATTAACTCAGGATCTAGGGGTGAGACCTGGAGACAGTCCTTGATGATGATGCCCACAGACTGCACCCTGTATTCCATGGGGCTGAGAACCTTGCCTCTGGAGCCCATGGCCCTAACCACTGCACAGCACTGCCTGCTGCCCACTCGTCTCCACTGAAGCCTCCAAGTTGTGGGGACCCCAGAGCTTTTAATTTTCCCCACTGGGCCACAGGGGTCTCTGATACACAGGGACTAACACAGTGCCATAAGATACAAGGCTAAAAGCCTGGGGGAGGGAAGGAGCCCTCCCCGGGATCAATGGCAACTTTCTGGAGAAGGCAGGAGAGTTTGGGGAAGGGTCAGAATCAGAGAGACTGCTAGGAACTTAGCAGGGACCTCTAGTGTTTGTTCTTTCCCATGAACTTGATTCTCTGGTTACTGGGAGCCATGGAAGGTTTATGAGCATAATTGTGACCTCATCAGAAAGCCATCACCTTGCTGAAGCCCCCATAGTTTCTGTATCTTCTTACTCCAGGATTCTAGGATGCTGGTGTGGGAGGGATGCTGGGAAATAGAGTTTGTAGAGGAGGATAACACTCAGGGTGTAAACACTGCAGCAGAGAGCAAATCCTCGGGCTTCTGTCTACCTCCCCTGTCCATAGGAGCACAGATAGGTGCTCCCGAGACCCAGACCCCGTGCCTCTTTGCCTTCGGCCTCACAGTTTCTCCTGCCTGGAGAGTCCTCCCCTCTTTATCAGCCATGAGAATATATTCATGTTTATATACTTCCAAACCTGCTCCAGAAACCTGCACGAATGCTCCCAGAAGAGACGTAACCCCTTCCTCCTCAACCCTCCCGCAGCGTATTCCAGCTCTGCACAGACTACGTGGTCATTCTCATCGTCTCCAGACTGGATTCCCTGCTAGACAGTGAGAAGCTTGGGCAGCATTCCTGACACATAGTAAACACTGAAAAAAATAAGTCATTGTCAGGTTGAATTTATCTCCAAGATCAGGAGTCTTGAGATAGTAGAATTTTAGGAAGCACCACTAAACTTCCTACGGAATCTCCTCTCCCTCTGCCTGCCGCATCCAGCAGCCTTCTCCGTTCTCCGCATCTTCACTGCCCACCACCAAACAATTGTCTGAGAAGGTCCCAAAGACAAAGGGATTACCTGGGATTTTGGTATCAATCGCTTCCTGCCAGCTTGTCAGATTGGCTATATTGGATCTTGGGAAAAGGGGAGCTACAGCTCTGGGAGGTCAGGATGTGGCTGAGGGTCAGGGAAGAGAGATCTGGGCCGGAACGTGCAGTGTTTTGTGAGGGTGGAAGGGATGTGATCTCATTACTGCTGCCAACATTGGCTGTGTGAACAGAGGAGGGAGAGGGGCTCTGGTGGCAGCGGGGAGGGGAGCATTTGAGTCACATTCATCCTGGGGCCATTCATCAGATGGCTCAGGGATGGGCTGGGTTTGGATCCCAAAATGTGTGTGGGTGCACACGTGTGCAAGTGTGAGCTACCAATTTGCTCTGATGACTGTGGGCAGACCCAGGCTCCCAGGGCCAGCCAAAGAGGGGATTACTTTCTGGTTTAGTAGATTAAATACTGAGGTTTCTGTGAATTAAACCCCAAAGCAGCTTTGGAATGTTTTCACTGTCTCCACTGAGAAAATGAGATCTTTTTCATCTGCTAACACTGGGATAATAATAACTGGATCCCTGAGCTGCAGTGAGGATTAAATGAGCTCCTGTATGTCAAAGCCCTGGTCTGAGCTTGGGACACAAGCAGGCCCCAGTGAACAGTGGTTCTCAAGTAAATGGAGGCTCAGGGTGGGTAGAGCAAGTCACCTTGCTTTAATGCCTTAGAGACAATAGCCAGGGGTCTTTCACTTGGTGTCTTTCTGTCTTTGAGCTTTCAGTCCTGGGGCAGCCCAGTCTTTGGTCAAATGTGGGTTCTCTCCCAACCTGTCCACGCTGTGGCAGGAGACCTGAAGCAAGTTCTGTCATCTCTCTGAGCCTCAAGTGCCCCTTGGTCACAGAACTTATCTCACAGGGTCGCTGAAGGATTTAATGACCTCATCTGCCTCTTCCACAATTCCCAGCTTCTGTGCTGACCCTGGTGGTCTATTCCCCAGAGAGTGGCCAGATAAGCCCTTTAAAACTGAAGTCTGAACTTGTTATCTCCCTGCAGGCAACTGGGAATGCTTAGAGTAAAATCTAAAGTCCTCACCGTGGCCGCCACACCTTCACTGATCTGCTCCCAGCGTGTATCTGCCAGCAGCCCACCAGCTTCCTTGCTGTTCCTGAAGAGGCTCCTGACTCAGGGCCTTTGAATCTGCTGATTTCTCTGCCTGGAATCCCCAGGAATGCTTGCCTCTGTGCTTAACAAATCTCTGCTCAAATCTGCCTCCTGCTGGAGGCCACCCTGGTCTCTCTTCCTAACCAGGGTCCTCAGCCCCCCCCATTCCCTTACTCTGATGCGTTTTCCTTTGTGGCACTAAGCAGGGAGGAAATACCTACTTTGTCTTGCATATTTGTCTACCCTTGGTTCCCTGGCTGGAATGGAAACTCCAGGAGAGCAGGGATTTTGTTTGGACTTTGTTTTGCTTCATAGGTCCGCAAACCGAATAACTATTTGGCAAAGGAATAAATTAATGAGTCAGTGCCCATAAAGCTTCGTTACTGTCACACATGAGCACTCAGGATTATTAGCGATAAAATGAAATGACCCCGAATCCGTAGCCATTGGATTCTGTTCTGGTCCTGTTGTCAACTTACTGTGCACCTTAAGCAATTCAGTTACCCTCTCTGGACCCCTGGGAAAGCATTGTGCAAAAGGACATACCAGCTCCTTCCTTGGCTGAGAGAAATCAGGGTTCAGGGAAGGGTCAAATTGATAAGGAGACAGTTTGCCAAGGAAAAGAAGCTCCAGGAATATAAAGTAGAGGCCTGTTTTCTCTGAAGAAAGCCAGTGTCTCTGATTTCTCAATATGTACCAGCTGGGCTGTGTCAGGTGGTTGTGTATCAGAAAAAAAAAAAAAAAACCCTTTGACTGAAATGGTGATATTTTACTGAGACCACTTGGTTTTGCTTTCAAATAATTTCTTCAGGGCTCCCAAGTGTGTCCTCTTCTTTACTCATTAGCAGTCTACAGAACTTAAAGGGGAGACTCTAATTAGGGAAAACTTTCATATCATTTACCAGGGAAAGATTGAAGAGGGCTGCCTTATGGGCTGCAAAGAACCTTCTAAATCCACATGAAGGCCCTTTGGCTCTGGGCCTCTGACTTGAGCTAAGGAGCAATCTAAAGACACAGGTCAGGAGGATGAATCTGCCTTTTGGAGTAGGCAATTATTATTTTTTGAATATACATTCTGGAAAAGTACACAGGACTGGGGCATCTGGGGTGCCTGGGGATGGGTCTGACTCTCGCTTGTTGAAGAAGTGCAATTATTGACTCTGCTGTTAATGAGGAATGTGGAGTTTATAGGCTCAGGGCAAAGGAAGAGCAGCAGGGACAACCTAAACTCGCAGAGAATATTCCAGAGGGGTCTCAGAATCAGGACATGGTAGAGGGGGAGGCCCACTCGTGGCCCCTGCTGTGAGAGTGAACACGTGTTTAGCCTCTCATACTAGTGTTAGCTCAGTGTGTGTCAGTAGGGGAGGTTGCTGAGAGTGCTGTTGTCTTAGGTCATATCGGAGCAGACAGAGCACGTCCAGTGAGGGGAGTGATAGTCTTATCAACCTCCACATTGGCCGGCTCCAGTGAAATCAGGGTATTTGGGTCTGGTCTCCATAGTTGAGGGGCAATATAGGCAAAGTGGTAATTATGTGGAGAAGGTAGTAGGGAGGTAGGATTACTTTTTAAACCACAAATTAATTAATAGTTAAGCAGCCCAACTACGAAAGGGGAAAAAAAACCTTTGTGATGACAGCTGTTAACCAAGTGGCTATGAATATGACATTGGAGTTATCTGATCTGAGTAGGACTCTTGGATTCACTGTTTTTTACCTGGCTCAGGCCGGGTTTGAACCCACCACCCTCAGTGTATGTGGCTGGTGCCTTAACCACTGTGCTATGGGAGCCAAGCCAGAATCTTGGGTTCATATTATTGGCTGTGTGGCCTGGAACAAATATTTTCCGCCTTCCCTCTGAGTCTCAGGTTCCTCATCTGTAAAAGGAGATATTTTCTGTTTCATAGGGTTTTGCAAGGGCTAATTTGGGTAATCTATTGCATCAAATATTTAGTACCTAGTAGGCACTCAACAAAAAGCAGAGATTATGAAGTAGGATTGTGCTTACTCTGAAAGAGAGGGAAGCATCCTCGAAGTGTTCGAGGAGTGGAATTCCAGCAGGGACTCTTGCCTGGGAGGGTAGTGCCTAGCTGACCAGGGAACTTTAATCTTCTGGGCTTCTAAGTGTGTCTTTAACCCCTTCGCTAGGTCCCCAGGCTGTCTTGCCAGCTTATACCTAATGAACTGTGAGGACCTTCATACTCTTAGAACATTCACATTTTTAAAGAAGCAGGAAAGATTATGTAGCTTGAAGGGCCTAGTTTTAGGTGATGTCATGGGGTGCTAGTGGGGGCTGAAGCCCAGTCCATGGAGCAACATCTTCCTCAAGCTGCACTGTTTCCCCTTTGTCCTTCTGACTGTGGCCAGAGGGAGGCTTGTGTGCAATGTTTGTCCTGTGGATGGGGAGGCAAGGGCTGTTCTCAGATGTGGTCCCTTCAAGCCTTCCTTGGATCCTTTTCACTGTGTTGACAGGATGTGGGAGGCAGTGGCTTGGAGAGTGTTTGGGGTAGATGTGGATGGTGCCAACCCAGAACAGCACCACCTGGGGACTGCCAACTCCAAGCCCAGCAGCAAGGACTGTGGGTCTCGGCCCTTCCTGTGTCTCCTTTGGTTTTCTCTGGACCACCAAAATGGCATAGGAGATGCACCCTAGGCCCTACCTATATCCCTTAGCATGCAGGTGAGCCCAGAAAGGGGGCTGGGCTGTGGGTTTAGCCAGTGCAGTGATAGGAAGGAGTGAAAAGAGAGGCCTGTCACTCAGGGCCTAGAGATGCCTAAGACCTGACCCTGCACACTGGGGCCCCAGCCTGGGCTGTGGACAAGGGAAAGTGGTCAGGGAAAGGGACAATGTATTAGATGGATTTTATTTTATCAAGTTTTGAGCTAGATAATATCATCTTCATTTTACTAATGAAGAAAATGCAGCCCAGTGAGGTTAAGCAACCTGCCCAAGATCACACAGCTTGGGAATAGTGAAATGGATTTTTGCACTCAGGTCTTGGTGACCTCAAAGGCTGTACTCTTTCCACCAGGACTTGTTTTACTGCTGGAGTTGGGCAGGGAGGGAAAATGATCCGGCATCCAGGAGTTGGGCTCTGTCCGAGTCTTGGTTTGAGAAATAGGGCAGAAAAGCCCCTTGAGAATGGGAACTGAGGCTAATGACTAGAGGTGTCAGAGACTAATCCTGACCACTCCCCACCTCCTTAAATAAAGGCTGCTGTGAAAGCCAGGGCTAGCTTTCTTTTGAAGGAGGCTCTATAGGGTCTCAGCCATGGCAAGATCTTGTGGGAGAAAGACAGTGGCTGCTACCTATTGTCAGGTGGATTCTGTGGTGATAAGAAAAGTCACGGCCCGCACTTGGCTGTGGCGGCACAGCTGGAACTGATGTGGGAGGGTGGTCAGAGGAGAGACCTTGACACTGGTTCTGCACGGACTTTCCCTGTGGCCTTGGGCATACTACTCAAACCACCCCCAGGAGTGTCTAGCCTCCATCAGGGCCTCGCTAACTTGAGAGGACACAGGACTCTTCTGGGGGCTTGATAAAAAATAGATGCTATTTCAGAAAGGCCAGATCAAGGCCCAAGGATTTTCCTTTCTAGGAAGCTCCCAGGTGAGGCTGAGGCTGCCATTCAGGAACTACATTTTAAGTGACACTGTTCTACTTAGAGATCTAAAAATAGATCTGCCATTCAATCCTATGATTCCTCCACTAGGCATATATCCAGAAGACCAAAAATCACATTATAACAAAGATATTTGTACCAGAATGTTTATTGCAGCCCAATTCATAATTGCTAAGTCATGGAAAAAGCCCAAGTGCCCATCGATCCACGAATGGATTAATAAATTGTGGTATATATACACCATGGAATATTATGCAGCCTTAAAGAAAGATGGAGACTTTACCTCTTTCATGTTTACATGGATGGAGCTGGAACATATTCTTCTTAGTAAAGTATCTCAAGAATGGAAGAAAAAGTATCCAATGTACTCAGCTCTACTATGAAGCTAAATTATAGCTTTCACATGAAAGCTACAACCCAGTTATAACCTAAGAATATGGGGACGGGTGAGAGGGAGGGGAGGGGAGGGGGAACGATGGGCGGAGGGAGGGGGATTGGTGGGATTACATCTGCGGTGCATTTTACAAGGGTATATATGAAACTTAGTAAATGTAGAATGTAAATGTCTTAACACAATATGACTAGGAAAATGCCAGGAAGGCTACGTTAACCAGTGTGATGAAAATGTGTCAAACGGTCTATAAAACCAGTGTATGGTGCCCCATGATCACATTAATGTACACAGCTATGATTTAATAATAAAAAAAAAAGTGACACTGTTCTTATCTGGTGGACTCTGAGCCACGCTTTGTAGACAGTATCAGGGACCTGGCATTGCTAGGACTGGAGGGAATCAAGCTATTTTTCTTCCCCTGTGAGAAGCCTGAGTGTTACCAGACCGGGCCTCGCCACAGGATGTGTTTGTTCACAGGCTCACTCACCATGTGGAGGAATTGAGGGAGAAAGTGGTGGCTGTCCTGGTGGAACCTCAGCTCTTATTTTTCTGATAAGTGCACATGGTAATTACCTTCTTCAAGAAGATTTTCTGTTCTTTTTCTTTCTTTCTTTCTTTTCTTTTCTTTTTCTTTTTCTTTTTTTTTTTTTGCAGTTTTTGGCTGGGGCTGGGTTTGAACCCACTGCCACCTCTGGCATATGGGGCCAGTGCCCTACTCCTTTGAGCCACAGGTGCTGCCCCTCTTTTTTTTTTTTTTTTAAATACAGAGTCTCACTCTGTTAGTCCAGATAGCATGCCATGGCCTCATCATAGCTCACAGAAATGCCTGAGATTTCTCAAATGCCTGAGAAGTGATCCTCCTGCCTCAGCCTCCTGAGTAGCTGGGACCACAGCACCTTCTAGCACAACCTAGCTATTTTTTTTTTTTTTGCAGTTTTTGCATAGGGCTGGGTTTGAACCCACCACCTCCGGTATTTGGGGCCCAATCCCTACTCCTTTGAGCCATAGGCGCCACCCGGACCCCTGGCTAATTTTTCTATTTTTTTTAGAGACTGGGTCATGCTCTTGTTAAGAGGCTGGTCTTAAACTCCTGATCTCAAGCAATCCTCCTACTTTGGCCACCGAAAGTGCTAGGATTATAGGCGTGAGCCACCATACCTGACCTAGGAAGTCTTTTCTAACTTTCTTCCAGCCCTCACCTCTTTTAGGTACAAAGTGGTTACTAACGTGGACCCTGGAGCTGAGTATTCTGGGTTCAGATCTTGACTTTGCCTGTGTGACCTTGGGCAAGTTACCTAACTTCTCTATGCTGTGGTTTCATCATCCATAGAGTAGAGAAGATGATAATTTCTATTTTATTGGGTTGATGATTAAAGGAGTTATTATTACGTGTAAAGCTCTTAGGTCAGCACTGTGTAAATGTTAGTTCTCCTCCTTGTTATTTCTGTCATCATCACCATCTTTTTACTTACCCTCAGCCTCCCTCCAGGCCTCTCTGATCCCATCAGAAGTCAGGAGTTTGAGACTGCAATGAGCTGTGGGCTGGGCAGGTCAGGGGCTACTTCTCACAGGACGCAGATTTATGGCCTAGGGGCCAACAGGAGGGCTGACTGAAGGATTCTGCTGGGATTACTGGCTTCTCCCAGCAGCCCCCAACCTTTTCTCATCTTATCTTGGAACTGACAGAAAACAGAGGGTGTCCCAGCTCCAGCCCAGCCCATCTCTAGAGGCCTCAGCCAAAGCCAAAGCCTTGGGGTTCTGGAGTTCTGGAGTTTTGCCTGTGTCCTGCATTTTGCTCTAGGGCAGCCCCCTCCCATAAACCAAAGCTGGTGGTGATGGATGGGGGCGGAGTGGGGGTGGGGTGGGGAGAGGGTAAGGAGGCTGTATTTCAAAGCTTACAGGCACCCTGACTAGGTCTGCTTCATCATGGACGGACGCTCCCTCTTCAAATTCTGGGGATGGGCACCCCTGCGGAGGTCAGGGAGGGATGCCACATTTTGACAGAGCACAATCCTCTTTGCAGATCCCTGGCTACAAGGAAAATGCATGCACACAAAACAAAAGGCCTGCTGCCTAACATAAAACATGGCTTCCTAATCCCGAGTATGGCCAAGTGCGCTGTTAAGATATTTAGAAGGTCCTTAAATTATTTCCACTTTAAAAATGTTTTTATGTCTCCCATTTTGATCACTTGGTTGGCTAAGGTGTAATTGCTCTTCTGGCCCAGACTGTGCTTCCTCACCAATGGGGACCCCAGTTTTGCATCTTGATATTAAGAACAGATTCTGTGCACTGAATGGGGCATTGTTTCCAGGCCAGATCAGTAGCTGCTGCCTGCTTTTAGTGAGCGAGTGGTCCAAGATTGGCAGCCGGACCCCAGACCGCACTGTGGCTTTGCTTTGATTACTAGATTCCGCCCAGCTCCAATCAGGAACTGATCACACACGTCCAGATTTTCATTTGCTCTCCCCCTCCCTGTTCTCCACAGTTGCAGGTTAAAGGGGTGTGTTTTGAGGGCTGGCAGTCTGCCCTGATTTTTGGAGACTTGTGTTCAGGGGGCTGGGCTGGAGGACTAGGGGTGTCTCTCTGCCCCTCTGTCAGACCTTCAAACCCCGGCAGAGGCTCACATCTTTCATTATGAAAGATGTCACAATCTAAGGGTCTCCTGCTGACGCGTCTTTTACTTGTGACCTGTAGAGGTTCTAGAAACTTCCCTCAAACCGTGAGCAACGAGAAAAGCCCATTCTTTCCCCAGCACACCAAAATACCCCGAGATTTTGCTCTTCTCACATTTTTTACCAGAAAGGTCTAAATATAGGGTCAAATCTTCTCATTTCAAAAAGAATGTTTAGGAAAACGTTCTGTTGGTGACTTAAAAACTCTGAGTGTGAGTCTTTATCCCCCTCCCACTTCTCCCTCTGCTCATTATAATATTGGGTCATTAACGCCAAAAACCTAAATAGAATCCTTTGAGTGGTGGGACACAATGAAAGAACAATGACAGGAGGTTGGCTTTCAAAGTGTCAGCGTTTGCCAAATAAGTTTATCCTTTATTTATTATTTTCATTGTGGCTTAAAACACGCAGCCCTCAAAGCCAAGTCTCTAAATCGAAACGTATGGTAAGCCTGTCTCTACTCAGAGTCCGCAATGAACTCCAAGACGTTTCCCTTCCCGCCTCGCCCGTGATTGGGACCAAAGATAGCATGTTTTGAATTTACTGAGAGATCTACTGCTTTGGGCTCAGTTTTAGTACTTTTAAAAAGCAATCAATAACGGCTAGTTTGTAATAAGAAAAATTTATGAACTGACAGGCAAAATGTAATTACAGAGGGGATTCCTTGCAAGAAAAAAGAGGTGATGTGAACAGACATCTCGACAATCTGTTTGCACTCATTTTCATTCATATAAATGATGAAGTGCTTCTGGGTTAGAGCAGCATTCTCCAAAGGCTTCCCGGGAGCCTGGAAAAGTCTCTGCCAAAGTTTCTACTAACGAAGGGCAATGACTGTTTGCATTAACTTCTCGTTGTTACTCACAGAATGGATTTTTCACAGTGTTACTTTTATGACTAAAGCTGTAACCTGGCAGCAGCTTCTACACCTCATCTTCTCAGTCCCTGAGGAGACCCAGTGTGCACTGAGCCTTCTGGAAGCCAGGGTGGTGCTGCAGCCACCTCCGGAGTCTTTGGTTCCTTCCTC
Organism: Nycticebus coucang; assembly: GCF_027406575.1. NCBI lineage: Eukaryota > Metazoa > Chordata > Mammalia > Primates > Lorisidae > Nycticebus > Nycticebus coucang. The sequence continues at coordinate 48,457,038 of NC_069793.1, forward strand.
CTCTCTCGCGTCGCTTTCTCCTTTTCACTGCCCCTGCTGAGAACAGAAGAGGAGCTTTCTGATCGCAAAATGTGCTGCCTTGTTCTGGGCACACAGAGTAACCAGAATAGCCCCTTTACACATAGCCGAGTTCCACTGAGGCTTAAAAAAAAATCATGATATGAGACCTGTACATCGCTTTTTCATTTATAAAGTTCTTTGATACCAGTGTCCTGTGTAACCTTCACAGCAACCTGAAAGGAGGTTATTACTATACTCGTTTAGCAGATGAGGAAATAAAGGCTCCACAAAGTGACTTTATTTGCCCATGGTCACACAATATTTGTACTCAAGCCAGGATTTGAACTCCTATTTTTCTGGCTTCAAAGCCTGTGCTCTTTTGAACATACCAAGAATAGGAAGATCAGTTCTTTTAGGAGGAATAAGGAACAGGATAGACATTCTTGTTAAAGAAACACAGTCCGGTGGAATTGCACTTGAATTTGTTGACTGTTTTAGAATGAAACCAAGGTTGCCAGAGGTGAGAACTGTTTTGCAGGTGCAGAGTGTTAGGATTTTCCAAGTGCTTCCACAACCAGACTTTATGACATTTGCAGCTCAGCACAGCTCTGTGAGGAAGGCAAGGAACTGTCATTATTCCTGCATTATGGAGGAGAAGAGTGAGAACAAAGCTAAGAGAGGCAAATGACCTGCCCAAGTCAGGGAGGGCACCCCCCCCAGGGAAGACACAGGCTCGCTGATATCCTTTGGTTGCTTTTCCAGAAAAACCTCCTGAAAACAAAATGCTGAGTTCCTTACTGATTTGCTTTCTTTCCTTCATACTACCTTTCCGTTGAAAGATGTCAAGTTGAGACCCATGACTCAGTTGAGGCAAACAGTGTCTAAGAAAGAGCAATAACTAGAAAAGTCAACCAGAAGAGGTCTGAGGGTCAGCAGAGACCCATCTGCAACCCAGCCCACTCCATATTGACATTCAGTCCTGGCCTTGGCTGTATGGCTTTGGCAAAGCTAAGTCAAAGAAGTACATGGCCCCATTTCACAGAGATTTTCAGCAACAGAGGTAGGAGCATAAAGGATCCAAGCATCTAGTGATCTGAGGGTCCAAAGCACAGCATCTTGTATGTGCATGGCTGCTGGTTGGGGGTTTGGGTGTGTTTAACTCTGGGCCTCACTCAGGGTAACATGGCAGAGAAACATGAGGAGACAAAATTCTTGGGGAAGGATTTGGGGATTACCCAGGCATCTTTATCAGTCATGAATCTGGTTTTTGGACCTTCATCTGTATCCATTATTTGTTACTATGACAATGCCATAAACCCTGCCGCTTAGTGGTTTAAGACAATGATCATTTCTTCTTACTCAGTATCTGTGGGTCATCTGGTATTGGCTGATCTTGGCTGGGTTCTATAGCCACAAGGGTATAGATTGAGTTCTGGGTCTTCCCCATATTTCTTTTCTTCTTCTAGGACTAGTGGACCACCTACAGCAAGAGTCAAGCCAAACTGCTTGAGCACAGTGACAGCCTCTTCTTGTGTCCCATTTGCAAACACATTTGCTGGTGGCCAAAGCAAGCCATGGGACCAAGGACAACCTGAGTGAGCCAGGAAAATCTACTCTGCCCACTGTAGTGATATGGAGAAAAGAGTGAATATTTTCCAAATTTTCCAAACTATTACACCATCAGCCTCTAGCATCCTATTTCTTCTTTGACTATAACTCAGATGGAGGAAAGAAATGTGACTGACTATTATAAGTCCTCCTGAGCCCTTGACCCAGCAGAGTGAGCCAGGGGAGCTGAAGGCTGATTTAGAGAAGGGGGCCTGGGCAGGTTGCTTTTCCAGGAAAACCTCCTGAAAACTGCTTCCCACTGGGAGGCCAAGGGGATAGAGCCAGGGCCAACAGTGACTGAAGCAGCAGGACAGGATGACAGGCAGTGATGAAAATAGGAGTACCAGCATCTAACTGAGCGGGACTCAAATCTCAGCTTCTCTCTTCACTAGGTAGCTACTTACCAGGCTAGCCTTCAGTTTCTTCTTCTATAAAAGGTGGTGAATACTGTGTACCTGGGTGGGTGACAGTGCAGGCAGAGGAGCACGAAGCAAGGGCCACTTGGTGAAGGAAGTTGGCTCAGAAGGGAAGGCAAGAAGTACAATCCTATTTAAGAAGGTCTGGGTTTCTTTCGGAAAGGGGGACTAGGAAAAGTTTTTAAGTAAAATAGGAGATAGTGAGAGAAAGAGATTGAATGTGGATGGCTTCTATTTTAGCTAGTTAGAATTTTCCCTAAATTCCTGCATTCCTTCGAGAAATGTTTACTGAGCGCCTATTATGGTGCTGTCCAGGGCTGGGCCCACGTCAGTGAAGAGAGCAGATGAAAATCCCTGCCTTCAGGGCTGTGCATTTCAGTAGGTGGCATGGGGCTGATATTAATTAGGCATTTACTATGTTTCAGTCACTATGCTAGGTTTATAGTCACCTTTGCAAGTTGGTTGCTATTACATCTGTTTCAATGACTAGAAAGCTGGATGTCTCAGAGGAAATACTTTATAGTGGCCAATATTGTTTTATCCCACCACACGCCTGGGCACCAACGTGGCCGTTTGCAAAGCAAGACTCTGAGACTCTTGGAGGAATCTAGGAGACTAGAAGGTAATAAGAGTATTAAGGTGATTTCCAAGGACTAGACATGGGGCCAGGGGCTGACTAACATGAGCACAGGCACTGGGCAGGGGTTCCAAGGCTGGGGTTGGAGCATTGGTGGGAGTCCCGTCTGCAAAGAGTGTCCCTCTCCTCGCCTGTCCAGAGAGGCAGAGCAGCCAGTAGCCCTTTCTTAGGAGTTACTTAGGAGTTAGGCAGCTGGGGCAGCTCCAGGAGAATCCCCGTGAGCTGCTTCACCATTAAAGCCCTGCCAGCTCCCACCACTCATGTCAAATGCTCAAGGATAATGGGGCTGAGGCCAGCCTGAAATAAAAAAGAAATCTGGAACAGATGTTAGGAAACCCTTTTTTATTTTGAATGTGAGGATAAGCCTAGCAATTATTGGCAGAACTCTGGCCCATATCAGAAGCAATTAGCTGCCTGGCCTGAGATTGAAGGGAGCCCTCAGCTCCCTCTGCTTCCTTCCCAGCTCAAGCAAGATGACATGCCTCTAGGGCTTACGCATGGCAATGCAAGGGGTGGACGGTCCTCCTGCCTCAGATTCACTCTGGGCTTCTCAGCTTTCTCCCCCGGCCCACCTGACTCACTGTCTTTCTCCCTTCTTCCTCTTTTCTCTCTCATCTTCCCTCTTACTAATCACATAATCTTGGCATGTACATATACACATGCACACACCAAACATACACCTGCAGATTTTGGCAGCCCCTTGGGGGTTCAATATGGGGGTCATTTCCAACCATAGAGGGCCAGCCTGAGATTTGTAATCCTCACCAAGGACCCTAAAGAATCTGTAGGATTTGCTCACAGTCACTTTAACTGAATGGACTTTTGGCTGGGCCTCTTCTTTGGAACATCAGTGAGCATTGGGTTCCAGGAGACCATTCATTGAGCATCTACTCTATGCCAGATACTCTGCAAGCAGATTTCAACTTTGCTCCAGGGTCTCTCCAGCTTGTGGGCCTAGATAGGGGTCTCCCTGATGGTCATAGCTTATGTTTCAATGGCTCCTGCCACAACCTGCAGGACTCCCTGGTCTTGTTTAGAGGTCCTCACAGTGGTCACCCAGCAGGTCCTGAGCCAGCTAGTTGACTATAATTATCACGCAGCCTGTGTTGGAGGCTCTGATATCAGTGACGAGAGCCAGATCCCCAAATTGTCCCTGATCTGCACCCTGTCTCTCTTGCCTGCCCCTTCTGTGTTGCTTGGGTCCTAAACTGTGTTGGCTATGGGCCATGTTTCATCAAGTCTCTGGAAATCCATTCCTTCCTGTCTGCCTGTGCTTCCTCTCTTTGTGGAGCTAAAGCTAAAGTTCCCTTAGCTAGATTGGGTGACCAAGATTCCCAATAGATGTCACGTTGTCACCCTCTTCTGTGAATTTCCCTACCTCCCTCCTCCTTATATTCCCCCTTCTCCCCATGCAGAGAGAAGCCCGTGTTCCCTGCCTGATGCCATCAGATGTGCAAGACTCTCAGACCCAGTGGTACATACCAATTTATCTCAGCATAGACTACATGTACTTTTCTTTTCTTTTTTTTTTGTAGAGACAGAGTTTCACTTTATGGCCCTCGGTAGAGTGCCGTGGCATCACACAGCTCACAGCAACCCCCAACTCCTGGGCTTAGGCGATTCTCCTGCCTCAGCCTCCCGAGTAGCTGGGACTACAGGCGCCCGCCACAACGCCCGGCTATTTTTTGGTTGCAGTTTGGCCGGGGCTGGGTTTGAACCCGCCACCCTCGGTATATGGGGCCGGCGCCCTGCTCACTGAGCCACAGGCGCCGCCCGGACTACATTTACTTTTCCAAACTATTCCGTGAAGAGGTGACCCTATAATTTTACAGTCCTAATCAGGGATGGAAGCTGAAAGAGAATGAGGAAAGATGACTGGACTGTACTGAAAGAGTCCTGGGCTCCAGACATGCTTTTTTTCACTAATCCTCACTTGGCTCTTCTCCGTGGTTTTCTGAGTTCCTACTCATGAGCTAGAGACAGCAAGTTAACTCTCCACCTTTCCTTCCAGCTCTCACAAGCAATGATGCCCAGCCCCAGAGCAGGTTGAGAGGACGTTCTTGGTGACTGCAATCACGGGCTCCTTGAACATCCTTACCATGTGCATTCAGGCTTGATGGACGGAGCCAACTCCATGCTTTTCCCCGCCCCAAGAGTGAATTCTGAAGCCTTTCTGTTCCCTGAATTAAGCTCCGTGTCTCCACCATGGCCTCACTTAATGAGCCAACCAGTACGGGCCTGACTTCCTCTCCTACTTAAACCCTTCTGGCCTCTTTCTTGTTCCTTAACCACACTACACACTCTAGCCTCAGGGTTGTTCCCTGTACCTGGAACACTCTGAGCTCAGATACCTACATGGCTTGATCCCTTATCCTTTAGGTCTTCATCCAGATGTTACCCTCTCCCTGAGGCATTTTCTCACCACTTCTCCAAAAATGCCCCACACCACCACTCCCACCCCCTTCCCAGGTTTACTTTCCCCACAGCCAGCACCTCTCATTCACTGATACGTGATATATTTTGTTTGCATTTTAAACCTGATTGTATATCTCTGCATATTCCCATGTAAGCTCCAGAGAAGCAGGAGGTTTGGTTGTTTTAGTAGAGTTTGGCATCCCCACCACCTGGGCTAAGATCTCGAACAACTCTAGCAGGCACCATTCGTGTGGAGTAGGATCTCAGAGTACAGTGCAGTGGCTGTGCCTGAAATACTACCTGGCACATGCTTAGCGCTCGGTAGATTTCTGTGGCATGAATAATTTGTTTGTTCTTGCCACAATGAAATCTCTTCAAAGTAGAATGCAAAGCCCATACTTAGGTTTCTCATTCAAAGGCAATAGAAGCATAAAATAGAGTGATGAAGACTTAGGCATTTCAATAAGAGCTTATTCCCCTCAAAGATTTAGGCATTCTCTTTCTCTTTCTGAAATTCAATAATCAGAGTATTGGAAGGATGGTCTGAAAGCCTGTGGAAGTAATAGTTAACGGCAGAGAGATTTCAGTTTATTCATTGGCTCCTCATTGGAAGGCAGTTCTTCAGGGGTCCCTTGAATTTCTGCATGTCTTGCCAGCAGGGGCATTGGCCTCCTTTGTTCTAAACTATCTTTTCAAGGATTTTTTTTGGCTAACAGTGTTGGAAGACAGGGATAGTGCCTTCCCCTGGAGCAAAGGTCAGGCAGGCTAACTGAAGATTTGGATTCCCTAAGCTGAGCGGGTCCCTCTCCCCGTGACTCACTCCAATGGGAGTACCTTGGCCCATTTTGCATTGCCTTGTGGAATTAGGGCTCAGGAACATGGTGTGATGCTCACACTCTGGCTGCTGCTATTGAAGTCGCTAATCTTCTATCAGCACCAAGGATATTAGGATAAAACCTCAGGTCCTTCACAGTTCTTGCCACTCATTTATCATCTTATCCACTTAACATTTCATATATCTTTTATTTCATTAATTATAAAACTAACACCCGCTTGCAGTGAAAATTTTAAATGATACATGTATAGAAATGCAAAACTTTTGAAAAAACAGAAGTTTTCTTTTCCATGTCTTAAGTTCTAATACAAAGTGCTGGAGGTAAAAGGGTGGAGGATGTCCAAACATGCCATTTGGAGCCAACCATTTTAAATATAATATTTAAATCAAAATTATGCTAATGGCCATGACTTTCTATTGTGAAAATATTTTCCAGCACTAAAAGCCATGAGGCCAATTCAAATTCTTAATTTTTTTGTAGTTCAACTATTAATGAAACCATCCCCATGATTTTAGTTTTGCTTTTATATTACTAAAATAATGTTTGTTTATTTATTTATTTATTTTTTTAGTTCTCGTCCATGGAAACTTTGCATTAGATCTGGTGTATTTTTTTGTTTTTTTGATCTGTATCAAGGTATATTGGTTACAGATTTGGTTTTGATGAGCTTTGTTTTCTTTCTAGCCATGATTTCTACCAAATTTAATTTTTCTGGGTCAAATTGTACATATCTAAATGTACATCTTTATTCTTCATTCTATTTTATATTAATTATCTTAAATAATTATCGTAAATAATGTTCTTGATCAGATAAAATACAGTAATTTTTGTAGCTAATCCTAGAGGAGATTGTGAGGAATTCTGTCTGAGGTTCCAGAACGGTTTTCTTGTCCTGTTCTGTTCTAGTCCATGGGTAGTCCCATCTGTCCCTCTGTTTCCCATCTCTTTGCCTACTGTGCTATTGGCTAAGATAGTAGCAAATGCAGGAGATAAAATTTGGGGTCAACTATTCTGTAAAAAAATGGGTAAGCCCAAACAACCTGCTTTTGGTACGTGAGTATAATACCCTGCTTCTGCTCTTTTACTGTAGAGAAATGAGGATAGGTGGTTGTGGGCAAATGAGAACACATTTGTGGGCAAATGAGAAGGGCCGGAGCTAAGCACTCACAGAATTGAACCCAGGGCTTGGGGGCACACAGGGAGGTTCAACTCCTCCTTCTTAAAGATGTTAAGGAAGGGAGCACTAACCATACCATATTCACCAGCCCACCTTAATAGGAAAACGCGATTTTGCAAAGTGTTTGAGGAAAAAAGCTGCAATATAAGCTAGGGGAAAAATAAAAAAGCAATCTTTTGGTTAACTTTCAGTAAACTAGAACTTTCCAATCACTTATAGTTCCCCCTCCCTCCTTGCCCCTTCCTGAACACTTCCATTAATCAAGGTTGACCTGTCCCTCCCAGGGAGTCTAAGAGTAGTGCCCTTGAGCTCACTTCATGAACATTTGGTTTCAGGGACAAGAAGACACTTAGTTGGTGCTATGTCTTTTAGACACAACAGGCTAAGTCGTCCTTCTTTGTGTCTTTTTCTAAACTGAGTATCTATTAATATAAAACCTTGCCCAGTGCTGGGGCACACAGGGGCTGACCAGGAGAGGCTCCACAGGCTGCTGAGAAAGCTTTCCAGGCCATTATCTTTTCAGGCACAGCAGGGGCCAAAGCAGGTGTCATTAGAGGTCTTTAAAAGGCTGGTCTGCCTCTGCCAGAGACACAAAAAGTGTTAATTACAAAGAAGAGCTCACTGGACAAAGGCCTGAAGACAAGAAACTGTAAAAGGTAGGAAAAAATAAAAAAGAGAGAGAAAGTGAAGACAAGATAACTTGGGACCAAATAGCAATTCCCTAAACAATAAACCCAGGGGGAAGTTACTGGGCCTCTCTGCAATTGTGAGGGCCGTAAGGAAAAAGGAGCTTTTAGAAACCATTAAGATAGGAATCTGCAAACCACAGCTGGTCCTGAATCCTGCAGAGTCCTGTCTGGAAGGAAAAGGGTTCCCTGGGACTCCCAAGCAGGGTTCTCTCTATACATCCTCCTGACTCTCTTATCTCTTTAGATATTTAAGGAAAATCATGTAACTTTCTCATTTTTTGAAATCAGCCAACTTAATAGGAGTAATTAACAGCAGAGCCTTTCCTGGCTTGCTTGTATGTGTCATTAGTAATAGAAACCTCTCTCAGCAACCACTTCATAGATGTGCCCAGGTCAGACCGACCTGAGGTTGGCACCCAAACCTGCAGTCACAGTTAGGTTCTAGGACACATGCCCAGGGTGTCACCATCCTGTGTGGTATGTGCTAAGACCAAAAGAATATTGAAGTCAAGAAAGACTCAGATTTAAATCTAACCTTTGCCACTTAGGGGATCTGTGCAACGTTGGGTATGTCACTTTACCTGTCGGAGCCTCCACTGTTTTCTCTGTAAAATGGGAACAATACCATTCATCACAGAGGGCTAGTGAGATGAGATGGTGAAATGGCTCCAAGTCTGGATTCCTTCCACCCTGTCATAGCTGTCTCTGCCTGTCATCAGTGGCCAGCACACACTCATTAAACGAAAGGAGCTCATTAACAATGGCAGTGAAGGTGACCTCAATAGGAATGGTGACCATGAGGATGGGAACACAACCTCAAGCTTAGTCTTATCTCCAAAATAGGATATCATACCATAGGGAACTTGGTGATGAGGTAGATTGAGCCATTCTTCAGACCCTGTCAGGTTATTCCACCATGAAGTTTTGAGTGCTGTCCTTCACCCAAGTATCTGGTGAACGTGGCTGTTCATATTAATATTGATTAGATAGTTGGGCTCTTCTCTCCGTGAGATTTCTTGTGGATAATTGGCCATTAATCTCCTGGCATGTGTTATTTGTCAACACAACATTAAAAGACAAATAGATGCTTTTACTGGAAATTATATTAGCTTTAATATTTTATTGAGAAGTAGAAATGAACTCTTGTTCTGGGGTGACTTCAATCTTTAAATTCTGTTTGCAGCCCATGGGATTTTACTTCCTCTCCTAAGGGGTATGCAAATACTCTAGACACTTTGACTTCCTCCCCAGCCTGGACATCTATTGCAGACCCTGACTTTTGGAAGAGGCCGAGAAACTTGGATTAGCTCTGCCTAAGGTCAACCTCTCTCCCCTCAGCCACCACTGCCCACCATGCCTGTGACATCCTCCTGTGATGTCCTCAATTCAGGCCAATTCCCAGTTGAAGTTGGTTGAATGAGAGACTTCCAAGTGATACTCCTACTTAGAAATAGTGATTGTGTCCTTATTTGGAAAAAGCGTTTTTGTAGATGTACTTAATGTTGAAAATCTCAAGATGAGATCATCCTGGATTAATTGTGTGTACCCTAAATCTAATGACAAAAAATCTTTATAAAATACAGAAAGGAGAGGCACCTGTGGCTCAAAGGAGTAGGGCGGCGGTCCCATATGCCAGAGGTGGCGGGTTCAAACCCAGCCTCGGCCAAAAACTGCAAAAAAAAAAAAAAAAAAAGACAGAAAGAAAAAGATATCACCAAGAAAGAGGGGAAGGCATGGGAAGACAAAAACAGAGACTGGTGTGATGCAGCCACAAGACAGTTGGAATTGATAGGAGGATTCTCTCCCAGAGCCTCAAGAGGGATTATGGTTCTGTTGACCCCTTGATTTTGGCCTTCTGGCTCCTAGACCTGTAAGAGAATAAATGTCTGTTGTTTTAAACCACTCCATCTGTGATAATCTGTTAAGGCAGTCCTGGGAAACTAACCAGCAGTCTGGTCTGCTTCCAGCAGGCACTGGTCTTTTCCCACCTGCTCTCCCATGTTGCCTGGGAGAAGGTGATTTGATTATTCACAAGGGGATTGCCTTCTCATCTCTGTTTTTTGTGCTTTCAATTTTCTTGGATTAACTCAGAAAGTTGTTTCTCTCCCTAGTGAGTTCTATCTGCTCACCCTGTTTTTTAAGTCTGTTCTTTTCTCTATGGCATCCTCCATTCCTCCCTTATGGGTTTTTACTTTATTATTATTTTTTTAATATTGAGAGGGTTCAGACACATCCATCTCAGCCTTACCTTTTCTACCTGTGCTTGGAGGCTGCATTTAACAAGGGCCTCCTCCAACTCATTTGTTTATAATAAATGTCATTTAGTTCACTCCCTATTCTGATTTTGTCTCCACAGCATTTTGGCAGAGGGATTTTTCTAGCACCTGGTTGCATTTATTCATGGACAAGGAGCTCACCAAACTCCAGGACAGCTTGTCCAATTACAGTCCATCTGCCTGTTAAGACCTTACATTGGCCACTGTATTAGTCAGTTTGAGTTGCTATAACAAACTGCCATAGACTGGCTGGCTTACACAACAAACATTTCTGGAGGCTGGAAATATGAGATCAGGATGCCAGCATAGCCAGGTTCTTGGTGAGGGCCCCTCTCTTCCAGGTTCTTAGGTGATTGCCTTCTCATGTCTTTACATGGCAGAGATAGAGAAAGATCTCGTGTCTCTTGGAAGGGAGCTAATTCCACTGTGAGGGCTCCACCCTACCCTAGGCCCACCTCCTAATACCATCACTGTGGGGCGCTGATTTCAGCATATCATCGGGGAGATATCATCATTCAGTCCATACTAGCCATCTACTGAGTCAACCCTGCTTGTGGGGCTGTGACTTTGCCCCACTGTTCTCTCCCCTTTTAAAGTTACATAAGAAAAGCGGGCCTCCAATATTTGCAGAGAGCTGTCATTATCCCTAATGCCTCTGGGTCCCAAGGTGAGTTCTTTCTACAGGTATTCTAGGTAGACCCTGTTGTTTGGCCCCTTCAAGATGCAGTGCATTCTCTAGCCTGGGGACCTCCAGAGTAGCTGTCTTGATCATGGTAAGTGCTCACAGCACAAGCCCCGGTGAAAGGACTGGCCATTCACTGCTTTCTTGGCTCTTTACTTCCCTACCTTTGGGGAAAAGTTCTTATCTCACTCCTTGAGATTCTGATGAAGCTATTGACCAAGGGCTGGCTGAACATTCTAATCACAGACTAGAACACGGAACTCCAGGCAGAGCACCTGACATCCCTGGACACAGTGTGCAGGGTTGTATCTTACAGTGCTTAATTTATGATCAGGAGCTGTTATTATCGTATATGATTGAGGCTACTAGAGGGCTATCCCTCTCATCATTGGGAGAGGCCCTAACTGAAAATGCTGCCAGCACAATAGAAAATAATGGAGACCAATAGCTAGAAGAGGTTTTCCAACATTTTCTTCCAGAATTCTAAAGGTTTCATGTCTTAGGTTTAAGTCTGTTATCCATCTTGAATTAATTTTAGTGAATGGTGAGAGGTGCAGATCCTATTTCAGTCTTCTACGTGTGACTATCCAATTTTCCAAGCACCATTTATTGAATAGGGATTCTTTTCCCCAGTGTATATTGTTGTCTGCATTGCCAAAGATCAGATCAATATTTCCATGGTTTTATATTTGGGTTCTCTCTTCTGTTCCATTGGTCTATGTCTCTATTTTTGTGCCAGTTCCACACAGTTTTGATTACTATAGCCTTGTATTATAGCTTAAATTCTTATAAAGTGATATCTCTAGATTTGTTTTGGTTGCTTAAGGTTGCTTTGGCTGTTTGGGCTCTTTTCAGATTCCAAAGAATTTATAAAGAAGACCCCAATGACAATCACAGCAATAAAAAAAAAAAAATGAATGGGACTGTATTAAATTAAAAAGCATCTGCAAAGCCAAGGAAATAATCAACAGAGCTAATAGGTAACCTACAGAATGGGAGAAAATATTCACATGCAGTATATTTGATAAGGGGCTAATAACCAGATTCTATAAAGAACTCAAGCAAATTAGCTTGAGAAAAAAAAAAATCAAACAACCCCATCAAAACAATCAAAACAATCAAAAAAAATCAAACAACCCCATCAAAAAAATCAAAACAACCCCATCTAGGCAAAAGAAAAGAACAGACGCTTTTATTTCTTTCTTTTTTTTTAACATCTCTTCTTGAATTTTTTTTACTAATATTAAATCATAGCTGTGTACGTGAATGTGATCATGGGGCACCATACACTGGTTTTATAAACAGTTTGACACATTTTCATCACACTGGTTAACATAGCCTTCCTGGCATTTTCTTAGTTATTGCATTAAGACAATTATATTCCACATTTACTAAGTTTCACATGTACCCTTGTAAGATGCACCACAGGTGTAATCCCACCAATAGAACAGAAGCTTTTCAAAAGAAGATAGACTGATGGCCAATAAACATATGAAAAAATGTGCAACATCTCTAATCATCATGGAAATGCAAGTTAAAACCACAGTGAGATACCATCTTTCTCCAGTGAGTATGGCTTTTATCAAAAAGTCCCACAACAATAGAGACTGGCATGAATGCAGGGAGAAAAGAACTCTCACACACTGTTGGTGGGACTTCAAACTAGTACAGCTTCTATGGAAAGTAGCATAGAGATTCCTCAAAGAACTAAACAGTAGACCTATCATTTGATCCATACATCCCACTAGTGGGTATTTACCCAAAGGGAGAAAAAGTCATTTTATCAAAAAGACACTGTACTCAAATGTTTATTGCAGCACAATTTATAGTGGCAAAGATGTGGAATCAATGCACGTGTCCATCAATTTATGAGTAAATTAATAAAATATGGTATGTGTATATACCATGGAGTTTTTCTTAGCTATTAAAAAAATGAATGAATTCCTTTTGTAACAATCTGGATGGAACTGGAGACCATTTTACTTAGTGAAGTATGGAAAAACAAACACTCCATGTACTCACTATTAAATTGGAAGTAACCTGACCGCGATCATGTGCACAGATGGACGTCAAACTCAAAGGAAATCAAGCAGGTGGGTTGAGGGAAGAGGGGAAGGGTGAAATCACATCTAGTGGGTACAATGTACATTATTTGGGTGACAGGCACACAGGCACACGTATATCAAGCAGTACAAAAGCAACCTATGTAACCAAAATGTTGGTACCTCTGTAATGTTGTAAAATAAAAATAAAAAAGAAACCAAAGAGCAAGAGTGAGAGGAGAGAGATGTTTGTGAGAGAGAGGATGAGAGATGGAGAGAGATCACTTCGGACATCCTCAGAGCAATGGAGAGGCATCTGTGTTTGATACTAACCCATCACTTGACTTTTCAGTCACACAAGCCTAAAAATTCCATCCTCGCTTGAATCAGTTTGACTTTGCAGGCAAGTGTCTTAACTGACATACCCAGCACCACCAGGGCTCTCCAGGGGGCCACCTCGGAAGCATGGCTATATTTGGGCATCACCAAACCTCCTTGCTTTTTTCTGACTTTGCTTTCAGCCACGATCATATAGATTCCTTCCTTTGCAATACCCCAACCATTGCTATTGTCTTATTTCACATTGGCCAGTTGCAACCCTAGCCTCCAAATGGGGGGTCTGTCCCCTTTCTGCCCCCCAAGCCTCATCTCTAAGCTCTGTTTCATTGCATCTGTTGTGCAAAGGGGTATCCTAAGCCATCTACATGGTCTTGTGCTCCTCAAACCCAAAGGAACCCCTTTGGCCTAGTTGGTGTCTCTGCCTTCCTCAGATGGGAGCTACACTGCAGAGGCTCCAAGAAAGCGTGTGCACCCACATGAGAAGGATCACCTTCATTCAATCCAATTTAACTGTAGGAATAACAGCACTGGAAAACAATCTTTAACAATCAATTCTGTGATGAATTATGCAGCAAATCATAAGCATAGCTCCCAAATATTATGTCTACAGGAAACGGCCTTATGCAGCTAATTGTTAACTGGGAAACTCTTTCATTAATTCAAATGGGTCAACATTTTAAAATGATACTGTCATATAAATGCAGTGTGAAGGTTTACGTGCAGATCACTCTAAGGTATCCCCCCCTTTTTTTTTTTTTTTGGTGAAGTCGACTAATGCTGTATTATGTTTTATTGTGCAATAAAATTATGTGCTAAAATTATGCTCATAAATGTACGCAAATGTAAACCAAGCTATTAGTTATGTTTTCACAGATAAAAGTCATTAGCATAGCTATCAAACTCTTCTCCCATTTGAATAACAGAATTATGTCTGGAGTCTCAGGCTGGCTTGCTGGGGCTCGGTCTCGGGGAGAACAAGTGTAAATCTTGCTGCCTGTGGAAGCAAGTATCTTGACCCGACTTCTACCGCGAGGCCCACCCTGCACTGAGGCTGCTGGGGTCACCAGCTGAGGAAGGGCCCTTTCAGCAACTCTCAGCAGCTCACATCCTTGGGAAGTCATTCTTAACACCTCCCCACCTACTTCCTGCTAATTAGACTTATCGAAAAACAATTGCGGATCTTTTGAGATTTCAGGAGGCTGACAGCATCTTTTAGCAACAGTCACAAGGAAACAAAGTTTCATGTATAATTCATGAGGTGCGTGGTCATCCTGGTGGGAAATTATCTCCTCTGACAGACTCCGCGGTGGTGGTGTCCTGTCAGAATGGCCTACAGTGTATAATTAAAACCTGAACAGAACAAATTAATGCTGATTACTTTATAAACAGTTTGAAAGCTTGAATTCTGTTCCCTGTCTTGCAAGCAGAAAACAGATATTTCAGAAATGTGTAGATTTCCCCCCGCCCCTCACTAATAGTTCTGCTAATAAAGGGCCCTTGAATAGATATTACAGTTAACATTCTTTGTCTTCCAGTCTGCTTCTGTGGTGCTCAACTGCACTAAGTCAGAAGGACCAAACCCAAAATTTGGCAGGTGCTAAATCTCCGGGCTCAGAGCGTCTCTCCCTCCCCTATAATGCAGTGTGTGTCTGTTTGTCTGGGCTGATCAGAGTTTTGATGTGCACAGAATACAAACAGTGTACGGCCTTACCGGTTAGCCATTCATTCCTCTTACTTTGCTGATAGTGTAACTAAGACTAGTGGAGGAGGGTGACTGCCCAAAGTCAGGTGGAGCCGTGTTGAGATCACTAGATTGCCAACCCAGAATGCTATGTTTGGAATAACCACAGCAACAATATTAAATTAACATTTTCGAATGCTGATTATGTAACGGGGGGGATGTGCTAAAATCTCATGTAATTCTCACAACCCCTGACCCTAACCCTAATCCCTATTATTAGCTCCAGTTTTCAGAAAGGAAAGATGTTCAGAGACATTCAGTTCCTTGCCAAGATGCTTGATATTGAACGCCATCCTGGCAGACACCAGCCTGACCCATACTATCCTCCACTTTGGCCTGAATTCTTCTTGGACCAGTCTCTTAAATAGTCGGTCTCACTGCTTCCAACTTTGATCTCTTCAAATACATTCTCCACACCACAGTGGGCACTAGCTTTTAGAAACAGAAAATGGATCCTTTTGCCTCCAGTATAATCAGTTCGACAAATCTTTATTGAACTTCCACCATTTGGCAGGCACCACGCTAGGGGTTGGATAGGTACTAGTGAACAACACATGGTGGCCACCCTCATGGGGCTTATAGTTATGGGGACGGGAGAATAGATGGGTTTCTTGTGGCTTCTGGGTCAAAGCCCGAACCTCTACACACAGTTGAAAAGGCCTGTCAGACCCTGGGCTCTGTCCTTTTCTCCAGCTTCATTTCCAGCAACTTGTCCTGCATCAGAATTGTTTAGATGGCTTTCTCCAGTGCAAAAGCCCATGAAATTGAACTTGATGCCTGTCCGTCCTGTCTACCCTGAAAGAAAACAGAACTAGAGTCCTCTTTTCATTAATGGAAGTGATAGAGCACAGCCTCACATCACATCTCGAGTGGGCCATATTCCCAAAGAGTGAGATGGTGTGTTTTGGTAAAGGGAGCATAGGACCAAGCCAGATGCGGGTTTCAGATTCTAGCTTAGTCTCTAAATAGTTGGCTGAACTTGGACATGGCATTTTCCCTCTGTGAACCTTAGTTTTCTTTTTTTTTTTTTTTTTTTTGTGGAGACAGAGTCTCACTGTACCACCCTCGGTAGAGTGCTGTGGCCTCACACAGCTCACAGCAACCTCCAACTCTTGGGCTTAAGCGATTCTCTTGCCTCAGCCTCCCGGGTAGCTGGGACTACAGGCGCCCGCCACAACGCCCGGCTATTTTTTGGTTGCAGATTGGCCGGGGCCGGGTTTGAACCCGCCACCCTCGGTATATGGGGCCGGCGCCTTACCGACTGAGCCACAGGCGCCGCCCTTAGTTTTCTTAATATATGAAATGGGACAAATAATACCTTCATGTTATGGCAGGGGTGCTCAAACATCAGCCTGCATCTGAATCACCCTGGATTAAGATAGAGAGTGCCAGGCCCCATCCCATCTGGCCAGTGGGTCTGTAGTAGGGTCAGCGAATTCACATTTCTACCATGTCCTTTGGTGGATGCACTGGGAGCCACATTTTGAGAACTACCATCTGTCTTATGGTACCTGTGAAGTGTTTTGTTGTTGTTCTCTTTTGCTGAGATTTAATAGCACTTACATATTAAGTGCCTAACCTGATTAATTTTTGCATAGATGCACATCCACACGAGTGCCGTCCATTCCAAGCAAGATCCAATTTACATTGACTCTTAAATGACCCTGGTTTGTACTGCATGGATTTTTTTCAACCAAACCCAGTTTGAAAATATAGTAGAACCTCCGTAGCTGACCACCTCCCTACATTGACCGCCTCCTTAAGGTAACCCAATTTTCATAGACTGGACACAAACCACGTGTACTTATCAATGCTCTAGGCCTAGCTCCTTATGTTGACTACCTTTGTATGTTGACCAGCTAGTTATAGTCCCTTGGGTGGGCAACTAACAGAGGTTCTGTTGTATAGTATTGGTGGGATGTGAAACCCAAGTATAAGGAGGGCTGACTTTTCCTATGTACAAGGGTTCCGTGGGGCCAACTTCATGAGGATTTGGGTATCTGTGGGGGCTCCTGGAACCAATCCCATGCATATACTGAGGGACAACTGTATTTCCACTACCTCATAAGGATTCCTTGTACCCCTTTCCAAAGATAATCACTATTCTGTCTTAAATCACCATCTATTAATTTTGCTGCTGCTTGAGTTTCTAGTAATGGAATTCTACGGTATGCACTCTTTTGCATTTGGCTCTTTGGGTCAATATTATGTCTATGAAATTCATCCACTGTGTTGTGTCTAGGACTTTTCTCTTTTTCATTGTTATGTAGTATCCTATTATGTAAGCAATGTCTATTGCTGATGGAAATTGTGTTTTTCTTGTTCATGTGCTATTATGAATAAAGGTACTGTGAACATTCTTGTACCTCCCTTTTGGAGGACATGAGAACTAATTTCTATTAGGTATGTAATTGCTAAGCCATAGGAAATACATGTGATGACCTTTAGTTAATACTACCATTTTCCAAAGTGGTTGTACCAATTTACACTCCTGTCAGCTATGTTTGGACGTTCCAGTTGCTACACATCCTCACCAACATGTGACTTTGTTAGTCTTTTTTATTTTAACCATTTTTGTGGGAGTGCTTGTGCGTTTTTAAGTCTGAACTTTCCTGACTCACGGTTGGTGATTAGAAATGTTTGTTTCTTTTACTTTCTCTTTTCTCCCTAATAAATATCTGAGAGGGGACTATTTTGAAACCAAAACAAGGAGTCATGAATGATGATATATTAAATTCAGAGGCAGGACTTGGTAAAGTGGAGGAGGAGGGAGGAAATGGCATTTGATATCTTCAGATCCCATTTCCTACTTGCCTACTGTGGAAACGAAGTGACATGTGATAAGACAGAACTCATCCACTTACTCTGACACTGGTGGAAGAAACTGAACTCGACAGGACCTGGTTAGTCTCCTGCTCCTGACAGAGCTGGCTGCAGAGTGGCCACTTCTGGGACAGTAACTAGCTTTACCCTCCAAGCCACCCACACCCCTGCTTCCTGCTACCTTTCCTAGGCTCTCCAGTTTCTCTGCTCTCAGGTAAGCCAGGAGAAGGGAGGCTGGGGGTGGGCTAGAAGCCTGTGCTGGCTAAGGAGGCCCCAAATTATGGGGGCACAAGGCAAAGAACACAGCAGAGAAGGCATGGGATGAGGAGTCCAGGCTCTAATCCAACCTGGTAACCAGCTCAGGGTGTGATCATGTCCCAGTCTTTCTGCTTCTAGTTCTGTTATTTCATCTATAAAATGAGAACAAAGATTCCTGCTTTCCTCAAAGTGATTCTGATAACCAAATAACATGTAAAATCTTTTTGTGGCATAAACCATGCAAATGAAGGACAACTGACTGTGTTTGGAGAACATACACAGCCTGAGCATCTGATCTATTTTTCTCCCAGCTTTTTGTATTTTTCTTTTTTATGAAACTATGCTAAAATGCAAGCCAGTACCTGCATTCCTTTTCATTATTTTATTTTCTTGAACTGTCATATGTACACTTCTGCAAGTACAGACAGTGACTGTGAGGGCTGGCCCATTTGCAGCCAGCCAGCTCCATTTCCACAGAGGATAACAGTAGCCTGGCCTGGCTGGCCCTGCCTAGGAAGTCACCTCCATTCCAAGCTCAAGGGCAATTTGCCTCATGCCCATGCTTTAGCAAGAGGATGGGGCTTGGGGATAGCAAGGTTCATTTCATTGTTGTTGTTGTTGTTGTTGTTGCTGTGTTTCCTGACTGGTTCTCTCTGATCCTTGCAGAATCTAGGAGAAAGTTTATTTTTTTTATAATTAAGAGGTAGCACCCATATGAACAGAGAAGAATCTGAAGACCAGGAGCACTGTAAAGGATGTCCTAGGGCTAGAGTGACTTTGGCTCTGCTGGTTCCAGGAGCACCACCTGCCCAGCTGTGCTGAGAATAAGTGAGGCTCAAAGGCTGACTCACACATTTGTTCTGGACGTGCATTGTACAACTCTAGGGTGTACCATTTATATCCTGCCATTGTAGCTTTGTATGTTTATTGTCCTCTTCGGGGACATGACAGGTAGTAAATTATCTTGATGAAAGGGTACACAAGGTATTCTAAAAGGTGGTGGTGCTGATCAGACCTTGAGCCCATTCACACCTGTCGAATCCATCCCCCGACCTGTCCCTGGTTTGCTGTGTGGGTGCTCTTCCCCTTAAGGCAATTTCTGACCTTGATATACCAGGCAGAGTGGTCAGAGCCAACCTCGGCCTTCAGGGAGAGTGGACTTAAGAGTCGAAACAGCCTGAATTGAGTTGTCAGCCACAAGATTTTTAACAATCCTTTCTCTCAGGACAATGTGGGGAGTAAATGCCAGCTGCCAGCAGCAGCTCACCTCCCAGCTTCCCCAGGAATGGGGCAATCTCACACTGTGCCTTCTAGAAACATAGAGTGAGACATTCATTCCTCTGCCTGGAGCCAGGACTCCCCCCACCGGGACTTTCCCCAGCTGTGTAGAAAGAGGACAGGCCTGGGAAACTGGAACCTGGGTCCTAACCCCCTCTGTTCCTAACTGTGGTCAGTTCCCCTCTCTTCTCTTGGACTCTGTTTTTTATAAAGCACCCGAGTGGCAGGGTGAAGTGTGTGCTCTCAAATCACCCCTTTCTGTATTAAGTCATATCCCAGGTTCTTAGGTATTTTTCACGCCTCTGGGTCTCAATATTTTGCTTATGTTATGTATTAAAAGTCCCCTGGCCTGCCCTGTCTCTTCTGCCTTCTGGTTCTTTCTGCCCTGAGCCTCACGCCTGTTAACCTCTGACTTCACGTTAATGCCTGGTGTGTGGGCCAGGGTTGGGCTTGAGTCTGCAGCACCACCAGCCACTTCAGGTGTGTTTTCTGGTAAATTTAATTCATGCTGTAAATTTTTATGTTTCTTGGCACTGCATCCTTACCAGCACTTTCAGTGAAATCTTCAGATTATTTTATTCCTTTTATTTTCCTTTTTGAGTGTGAGATCTTCAGCACACCATCAATATTTAAGAGTCCAAGGCATGCCTTTCCAGAGAAGTGAGTGCATTAGTGTGCCTCCCAGGGCAATGGGGGGAGCTGTGGGAGGGCTTGGAAAGGTGTCTGTTCTATGTCTTAGCAAAGAGCAAGAGGAGATTCCTTCAGCCCAGGAATCTAGATTAGACACAGGGAGAATTTTCTGAGAGGAAAGAATGTGGACAGGCCTTGGGAAGTCTACCTGCATGGGTGTGCTCACATGTCCCTGAATGCCAGCTCCCTGTGAGACACTGTGCTCCAGCCTATGATTCCGGTGATGAGCAAGACTCAGAGCCCTCACCCTCATGGGACTTACAGGGCAAGTCACAAAAAAGTAGTGAAAAATTTATTATGATGCTCACAGCTCTGAAGTAGCAAAGATAATTTTAAGTAAGATACAATGTGTAAAATCCATAGAAGAAAAGATTGATACGCTTATTAACAATGTAAAGTTTAGTATAATAAAAGAAATCATCCACAAATTTAATGATAACCAAAAGCTTGGTAGAAAATATTTGTCAGACACACATGGGGCCTGACAATAAAGTTTGTGAACTCATCCTAGAAAAGTGGTACATACCTCATTGCTGAATTTCACTATGGTCACCTTCAAAGGACTCCCCTTGGCCATCTGGTGACCGTAGTGATATTTAGCAGTGAGATATGTAACACTTCTAGGATGAGTTCACAAACTTAATTATCCGACTTCATATAATACAAGGGATATTCAACTGTGTGGTGAGTAACTATAAATCAAAAAATAGAAACACGGGAGAAGAATATGTATTAGTTACTTACTGCTGCATAACAAATCACACCCCCCCCCCAAATTTAGTAGATTAAATATTTATTATCTCATAGAATCTATAGGTCAGAAATTCAGGGCTGGCTTATTTGAGTCTACTTGTTTGAGGTCTCTCATATGGCTACAGTTCAGGTGTTGGCTGGGGCTGTAGTCATCCCAAGACTTGACTGAAGAAGGACCCACTTCCGAATGGCAGGAAGTCTCTTACCACTGCTGAAAGGATTCTGTTTCTCACAGAGGTGTTAGGCTGAGGACCTCGGTTCTTGGCTGGCTGTTGTCTGGAAGCCATCTCAGTTCCTTGCCATGTGGACTTCTCCATCAGACAAGTCAAAACACGATGACTTGCTTCGTCAGACTGAAGAGGAGCCAGAAAGAGTGCTAACAAGATGGAAAGCACAGCCTTGTGTCACTTGGAAGTGACAACTATCATGGTTGCCATATTTTACTTCTTAGAAGCAAGTTACTAGTTCCAGACAGTCTCAAGGGAAGAGGATTAGGCAAGGGCTCAACTCCTAAGAGGTGAAGTCATGGGGGCACAAATAGATATTCCACTGGAAGTTAGGACCTTAAACTAAACTTAGGGGAAGGTGCTCGGCTTCACCAAACCTGAGGAAAGTTCAGGTTAAAAATGATAAAGAGAAACCATGCATCATCTATCATGTTGACAAAAATGAAATACTGATGACATTTACATCTGGCAAGCATTTTAGGAAGTGGGTACTTTTCTAATGTATTTGGTATAACAGAGCAAATAGATATTGAGTTTATGCTCAGGAAAGATGCTTGTAACTTTTTATCCAGCAAGGGGACGTCTAATACCAAAAAATGCAGGTGCAGAAAGAAGCGTGTTCAAGAATAGTCAGTGCAGTAATGTCTGTGATAGTGAAAACCTGAGAACCCCACACTGGTCCATCGATAAGGATGGTCGATTAAATTATAAGATACCTTATCTATAGAATTCATACCAGAGCTAAAAAAGAATGAGGCAATCGGAGGTCTTCAAAACAGATTTTTCAGTGAAAAAAACAAATTGCAGAATAATTCATGTATTGCTGTGTCAAAACAAGAAAGCACACAGTCAAAGAAAACCATTATTTTTCTATATGTACCTATTGAAATTAGGGAAGGACACAGGATAGGACAAGAGTCCTTACCTCTGGAGGGAGCTGAGTGGAGGAAGGATGACTAAAGGGCATTTTCCTTTATCTGTATTATCCTAACATTGAAGAAAATGTATCTATGTTATTTGTTCAATTAAAAAAATGACAGGAATGAGTATTTTCAAATCTTACAGTTACTATCAGTGGAATGAGTACTATCCATTCCCTTGAGAATCTAAAGTTCCTCCTTGTGGGGAAAAAGAACATGCTGTAGCCACAGTTCTCAACCCCAGACATGGATTTTGTTGAGGAATATGAGACAGATTAGGGGGCAGAGCCTTGAAGGTAGAGGGGCCTGATATTAAATGGAAGAAAGTATGGGAGAAACACTGCGGACTTTTGGCTCTTCTTCCCCTACTTCTCTGACATTAACTCCTCAAGGCAAAATGGAAAACAATCTGAACGTGCCATGTGTTTTACAGGCTACAGGCATCTTGGCGTGGGGTGAGTTGTAGCCTCAGTGAACAAGGATGAGAGTTGGTAAGTATCTAGGCCCCTTTCTGGTCCTCACTGTCTCCAAGGCTCTCATGTCTGGTGAACTGTGGGGAGAACATTGGAATATTTCCATACCAGTTATGAATAGTCCCTGGCATGACTATTCATGTCACTATTCATGTCAAATCTCTTCCTGTTCACTGTCCACACTTGACACTTTTGCCTCCTGGTGGATGCACACATCCCACGAGTTGGCAAGCAAAGAGGAAACATCCAGCATGCCAGGTCCCTGAGATGTCCCTTGATAGGTCAGCCTCAGTTCTGGTTGGTCAGTGCCAGGCCAGAGCAGCTGTTAAATACATATATACTTTAGGTAACTCACAACTTGTGATGCATGGCGGGGGTGAGAAAGATGCCAACCTATCTGGAATATTCAAGGTCACAGGGCTAGTGGACATAGTAATGACTCATTCCTTCTTCCCTTTAGATGTGGGTCATGATATTAATGGGAAGAATAGAATAGGAAGGCAATTGGAGAAGTTATAGTAATTTTAGGGTCTGTGGTGTTTAAAAAAAAAATGTGTTCTCTGAGTTGGACTTGGCTTAGACATGTCTGATGATAGATTTCAAACTATGAAAAGTGCATCCTAAGATTATTTTGCATGAGCCAATGTATCTAGAGGGACAGTAGGCCACAGGGGTGCTGTGGTGGAGCTGTGTGTAGGAATAAAGTGTAATGAGAGTGCAGAAAAAGGATGGGTCAGGAAAGGCTTTCTGGAGGAGGTGATGCCTGTGCCTATCTGACCTTTGTGAGACAAATAAGAATTAAGCAGTTGAAGACGAGAGGAAGGGTATTTTAATCAATGAGAAAAGTGATCAGAAAAAAAAAGTCTTGAAAGAAGAAATTTGATATGGTCAGGAAAAGAATGTGGCTAATGGCAGGGAGGAGGCTGGGAGAAGAGGGGAGGTCAGATGGAAGTGGAGATGTTGGGGACAGAACTAATGCAGGGAGGGCATTAGTTTATCACATTTATCATCCCCATGCATCACAAGTCATGAGTTACCTAAAGTATATATGTATTTAACAACCACTCTGGCCTGGTGCTGCTGGGCTTAACTGAAAGTGCCATCTTTCCCATTTCTATGTCATCTGAAGACATCTCTATTTATTTTTGATTCTCCCTCTCAAAACTTACACTCTGTGCCTTGCTCCCCTTGTCCTCCCCCACCCTCAGCAAACAGATTGAATTTTGCACAAAAGCATGATGGAAATCTCAAGCAACAACTGCACTGGAAGCTTCTCTGGCAAAGATGGGTTATGCCTTCAAAATGACTGACTTGAGATCACAGACCATTGGTCCTTGACACCAAGAAGCAGATAGAATTCACCTGAGCCAGATGGATATTGCAGATGATATACTTCTCAGTCTGGAAGGGCTTGTCATAGGGGCAGAGATGGACACTCTCCTTTACTGACCCAGAACCACAGTCCTGGAGGCTGCCTGGCAGGCTGCCCACGGTACTGAGAGGGACCCAGACCCACCCAGGCTCTCCTGGGAATTGTCATCTGTCTCTTCCATTCAGAACTTGGTGATAAGAATTCTTACTGATTTTGTGTCCATTAGCCCACTCAGTGTGCTCTCTGCGGGGAGAACCCCTGTCCCCTCTTTCCTTAGACCCCCTTCCTGACCTGTCATTATATTGCAGGGGTCTCCCTATTCTGGCCATGTGCTTCTATTCTGAAATACACCTTTCAAAACTTTAACAGTTATGGCCAAGGACATCATGGGCAAGATGTTTAAGTTGTCTAAGCCTCAGATTGCTCATCTGCAAAATGAGGAAAATGACAGCCTCAGAGAGCAAAGAGCCCCTCGTAGGTGCGCTGCCATCATGTGTAGCAGGAACAAACTTCTTTTAAAACAATATCTACCAAACAACCTTTCTTGTTGCTCCTGGGAATACAGTTGTTTTTGTAGGAAGTCTGTGCTTTTGGTTTTGGACAAACCTTTTGATGGTCTTTTGGATTATGCAAAAGTGATACCAGCTCCTACTTCTCACATGGCAAGGCCCAGATCATGGGAAGGTAACCTGCCTTGCTTGAGATATGCCTCTGAGGGGAAAATTTTCTGGACCAGTGGCAGCATGGGAGTTGGCTAGGATGGCAGAAAGGCTTTGTGTTATTTGTTTGTTTCTCTTTCTTGCTGGTCCTCAGGGAAAGCTGAGTGCCCAGGTGGTATGACATCTCCAGTCCCTTCATGTGTCCTCCCATCAGGTGGGAGGTGAGAAATTGTTCCCCCTTTTCATTGAGTCCCCAAAATGTTTTGAAAGGTATATTTCAGGATAGAAGCACATGGCCCAAGTAGGGGGATCCCTGCAATATGATGATGGGTCAGGAAGGGGGTCTAAGGAAAGAGGACACAGGGGTTCTCCCCATGGAGGGCACACCCAGTGGATATCGGGAGCTATAATGGTCATTATTCAGTTGAAGGCTTCTTTTTCCTTTCTTCATGTTTCCTTTCCTGATTATTCTTAGATTCTCATCAACATTCTGCTAAACATTTTGTCCTGCCTGTTTTTATTAAGCATTGGAGAATTAAGTTAGAGCCGAAGTCTAGACTTGGGGCAAAGAGTTCCGAGGAAAATGCAGCTGTACAGTGCAAGCTGGAGGTAAGGAACAGCTGGTGTGAATCCAGGAGTGGACAGTGCCCTGAGTGAGGTGCTGGCTGAGCCAGGACCATGTGGGGCTCACTGGTGAAAACAAGCCTTCCAGGAATACTGGGGCACCCTGATGGAAGGACAGACTTCCTGGAGTTGCCCAGGTATGGGACTTGAACTCTTGAGTTGGTCTGAGCTAAGGGTCATCTCCCTTCCCCACCCAGATTCTAAGAAATAGATTTAAATAAAGAATATACATTCTTCTCATCACCCCATGGAACATTCTCCAAAATTGATCATATCCTGGGACACAAAACAAATATCAACAGAATCAAAAGAATTGAAATTTTACCTTGTATCTTTTCAGACCATAAGGCACTAAAGGTGGAACTCAACTCTAACAAAAATGCTCAACCCCACCCAAAGGCATGGAAATTAAACAATCTTCTGTTGAATAACAGATGGGTGAAGGAAGAAATAAAACAGGAAATCATTAACTTCCTTGAGCATAACAACAATGAAGACACAAGCTACCAAAACCTGTGGGATACTGCAAAAGCAGTTTTGAGAGGAAAATTCATCGCTTTAGATGCCTACATTCGAAAAACAGAAAGAGAGCACATCAACAATCTCACAAGAGATCTTATGGAATTGGAAAAAGAAGAACAATCTAAGCCTAAACTCAGTAGAAGAAAAGAAATATCCAAAATCAAATCAGAGATCAATGAAATTGAAAACAAAAGAATCATTCAGAAAATTAATGAAACAAGGAGTTGGGTTTTTGAAAAAATAAATAAAATAGATAAACCATTGGCCAGACTAACTAGAAATAGAAAAGTAAAATCTCTAATAACCTCAATCAGAAACGATAAAGGGGAAATAACAACTGATCCTACAGAGATACAAGAGATCATCTCTGAATACTACCAGAAACTCTATGCCCAGAAATTTGACAATGTGAAGGAAATGGATCAATATTTGGAATCACACCCTCTCCCTAGACTTAGCCAGGAAGAAATAGACCTCCTGAACAGACCAATTTCAAGCACTGAGATCAAAGAAACAATAAAAAAGCTTCCAACTAAAAAATGCCCTGGTCCAGATGGCTTCACTCCAGAATTCTATCAAACCTTCAAGGAAGAGCTTATTCCTGTACTGCAGAAATTATTCCAAAAAATTGAGGAAGAAGGAATCTTCCCCAACACATTCTATGAAGCAAACATCACCCTGATACCAAAACCAGGAAAAGACCCAAGCAAAAAGGAGAATTTCAGACCAATCTCACTCATGAATATAGATGGAAAAATTCTCAACAAAATCCTAGCCAATAGATTACAGCTTATCATCAAAAAAGTCATTCATCATGATCAAGTAGGCTTCATCCCAGGGATGCAAGGCTGGTTTAACATACGCAAGTCCATAAACCTTATCCACCATATTAACAGAGGCAAAAATAAAAATCATATGATCCTCTCAATAGATGCAGAAAAAGCATTTGATAAAATCCAGCATCCTTTTCTAATTAGAACACTGAAGAGTATAGGCATAGGTGGCACATTTCTAAAACTGATTGAAGCTATCTATGACAAACCCACAGCCAATATTTTACTGAATGGAGTAAAACTGAAAGCTTTTCCTCTTAGAACTGGAACCAGACAAGGTTGTCCTCTGTCACCTTTACTATTCAACATAGTGCTGGAAGTTCTAGCCAATACAATTAGGCAAGACAAGGAAATAAAGGGAATCCAAATGGGAGCAGAGGAGGTCAAACTCTCCCTCTTTGCTGACGACACGATCTTATACTTAGAGAACCCCAGAGACTCAACCACAAGACTCCTAGAAGTCATCAAAAAATACAGTAATGTTTCAGGATATAAAATCAATGTCCACAAGTCAGTAGCCTTTGTATACACCAATAACAGTCAAGATGAGAAGCTAATTAAGGACACAACTCCCTTCACCATAGTTTCAAAGAAAATGAAATACCTAGGAATATACCTAACGAAGGAGGTGAAGGACCTCTATAAAGAAAACTATGAAATCCTCAGAAAGGAAATAGCAGAGGATATTAACAAATGGAAGAACATACCATGCTCATGGATGGGAAGAATTAACATTGTTAAAATGTCTATACTTCCCAAAGCAATCTACCTATTCAATGCCATTCCTATCAAAGTACCTACATCGTACTTTCAAGATTTGGAAAAAATGATTCTGCGTTTTGTATGGAACCGGAAAAAACCCCGTATAGCTAAGGCAGTTCTTAGTAACAAAAATAAAGCAGGGGGCATCAGCATACCAGATTTTAGTCTGTACTACAAAGCCATAGTGGTCAAGACAGCATGGTACTGGCACAAAAACAGAGACATAGACACTTGGAATCGAATTGAACACCAAGAAATGAAACTAACATCTTACAACCACCTAATCTTTGATAAACCAAACAAGAACTTACCTTGGGGGAAAGACTCCCTATTCAATAAATGGTGTTGGGAGAACTGGATGTCTACATGTAAAAGACTGAAACTGGACCCACACCTTTCCCCACTCACAAAAATTGATTCAAGATGGATAAAGGACTTAAATTTAAGGCATGAAACAATAAAAATCCTCAAAGAAAGCATAGGAAAAACACTGGAAGATATTGGCCTGGGGAAAGACTTCATGAAGAAGACTGCCATGGCAATTGCAACAACAACAAAAATAAACAAATGGGACTTCATTAAACTGAAAAGCTTCTGTACAGCTAAGGACACAATAACCAAAGCAAAGAGACAACCTACACAATGGGAAAGGATATTTGCATATTTTCAGTCAGACAAAAGCTTGATAACCAGGATCTATAGAGAACTCAAATTAATCCACATGAAAAAAGCCAACAATCCCTTATATCAATGGGCAAGAGACATGAATAGAACTTTCTCTAAAGACGACAGACGAATGGCTAACAAACACATGAAAAAATGTTCATCATCTCTATATACTAGAGAAATGCAAATCAAAACAACCCTGAGATATCATCTAACCCCAGTGAGAATGGCCCACATCACAAAATCTCAAAACTGCAGATGCTGGCGTGGATGTGGAGAGAAGGGAACACTTTTACACTGCTGGTGGGACTGCAAACTAGTACAACCTTTCTGGAAGGAAGTATGGAGAAACCTCAAAGCACTCAAGCTAGACCTCCCATTTGATCCTGCAATCCCATTACTGGGCATCTACCCAGAAGGAAAAAAATCCTTTTATCATAAGGACACTTGTACTAGACTGTTTATTGCAGCTCAATTTACTGTTGCCAAAATGTGGAAACAGCCTAAATGCCCACCAACCCAGGAATGGATTAACAAGCTGTGGTATATGTATACCATGGAATACTATTCAGCCATTAAAAAAAATGGAGACTTTACATCTTTCGTATTAACCTGGATGGACGTGGAAGACATTATTCTTAGTAAAGCATCACAAAAATGGAGAAGCATGAATCCTATGTACTCAATCTTGATATGAGGACAATTAATGACAATTAAGGTTATGGGGGGGAAGCAGAAAGAGGGATGGAGGGAGGAGGGTGGGGCCTTAGTGTGTGTCACACTTTATGGGGGCAAGACATGATTGCAAGAGGGACTTTACCTAACAATTGCAATCAGTGTAACTGGCTTATTGTACCCTCAATGAATCCCCAACAATAAAAAAAAAAAAAAAAAGAAATAGATTTAAAGTCAAGGTTCAACATCAGTGGCCCTATTGGCAAGGGGGTAGGGATAGATGTAGCTGATACCTGGCACCAGAAAGAGACTTGAAATCCACCTTACTAGTCTAGATGGGACCTGCCTGAGTGGGGAATTGGGTCCACAGGACAGATCCTTAACTGAGCTGCTTGCTTGGAGGATTACAGTGCCCCTCAGCCTGACAATTGCAGAAGTTCAACAGCACTAAGACGGAAGCCACCCATACTTCTATCTATTATGAAGGGGTGGACCAATGGAAGTTGCATTCCAGCCATCTCACCCATCAGATATATCACACCTCCCCTGGGAAGGAAGCCAGGAGAGGGTGAAGAGAAGGGCAAAAGTTTTCTTCCTAACACCTTTAGTGTGGGAGGACCTTTAGTGTGAGAGGAAGTGGTTATCCCTACATGTGTTAAGATTAAGGATGTTTGGTGAAGGAGGGAGAACCCAGAGATATATATTTACAATGACGTATTTTAAGAGGAAGATGTGGGGTAGTTAAAAGCATAACCCTGCCTGGGGATAATTTTTGGTTTTGCTACTTACCAATTGGGCACATTACTTAACATCTCTAGGACTCAGTGTTCTCATCTGTAAAATAGGCATGATAATCTTAACTTTAATTTTTTTTTTGGTTGTTGTTGAGACAGAGTCTTAGTTTCTTACCTTGGGTAGAGTGCTGTGGTGTCATAGCTCACACCAACCTTAAACTCTTGGGCTCAAGCAATCCTCTTGCCTCAGCCTGCCAATAGCTGGGGCTATAGGTGCCTGCCACAATGCCTGGCTATTTTTTTTTTTTTTTTTAAGGGACAGGGTTTTGCTCTTTCTCAGGCTGGTCTTGAACTTGTGAGCTGAAGTGATCCACCTGCCTTGGCCTCCCAGAGTGCTGGGATTACAGGGACGAGCCACTGCACCCAGCCTTAACTTCATTTTTTTTTTATTTGATTGACTCTGCACTGTTGTAAGGATTAAATAAATTAATACAGGTAAAGCTATCAGATCCGTGTTGGCTCATTGCATCAACTCTTATGAGTGCTAAAGTGCTCAGCACAGTTCCTGGCACATAGCGGGCAGTCAGTCAATGCTGGTGGAGCCCACTGTTTTACCTTTGGGGTGAAAGTCATCACTAGATAGCCTACCAGTGAGTGGCAGTGGTTAGGGGGTAGAGTGGTGGCTCTGGGCACCAGCTCCTCTTCAGACAATGTAATAGATTGTTCCAATAATAGCATTTAGAGAGAAATTCCTTCCCCAAATGGGGCCAAGTGATTTACTGTCCAGTTGCGAGTATATAGTGTTGCTAATGTAGCGTGTGTGACCCTAGCTCTTCTAAATTTTCAGTGTCTGTAGATTTTAGCAATCCCTGGCCTCTTCTAAATATCTGGAGAAGGGGCCTCTCTCCCCTGCCCCCATTCTGGCCCCTCTCTGTGGCTCTGCAATGAAATGGCAGCCCCCAGTGGAAACTCTGAGCTCTCAGAGCCCTTGCCAATGGAGGCTGGGCTTGGGTTGCCCGCTTACTCACTAAGCGCACAGTGAGGCAAGAGGCCAAGGCGATTTCCTCCCTTTTACTGCATCATAAAAAAGCATCTCATTCTTCAGGCGACACCTCTTGAGAGCTCATGTCCAGGGCATGATTAGCAGGTAATCCCATAAAGGTCTGTGGTCCATACATGCCTCTGGCCCGTACATGCCTGTGGCCTAGCTGCCAAGACCCACCTGAGGGAGGAAAAAAAATGTCTGCTTTGGAGACCCCTTCCCATAGTCTCCAAGGATTGCTTGCTTGAAGTCTTTTTTCCTTTTTCTGTCTAGGGGGTAATCCCAGCCTTCTCGCTCCTTGCTGGCTTGGTTCCCTAGCTGCCATTTAACCTTCTCAGAGAGAACTCCGCCCCCCTACCACCCAGCCTCTACAAAGAGAACCTCATTCTCTGACTAAATAGTCAAGTATTGAACTGGGAACTTTGGAAACTATTCATTAATAAAACACTCTTATTTTACTGATGAGGAAAATGAGGCTCAGAGACATGAGTGACTAAACCAAGGTCACACTGCAAAGGGAGGGCAGAAGAGGGCTGGAAATCCAGGTCTCCAGATACCCATTGGATGGATCCATCATCTACTCTCAGCTGACCATTCAAACCTGTTTCTTAGCTGACCGTTTAGTGTGCCAGAGCCACCCAGGCGATGCTTGCTGAGATGGGACCTGTGCTCCTGGGTGGCTGTCCCCAGGGTCATCTTGGGAAATGATCAGATGATTTCTGCTTTCTTGCCTATTCAGCTCAGCAGGGATGGCCAGGAGGGCACAAGGGGGCTCACGAATGTGGCAGGCAGCAGAGCTCCCAGTTAGAGCCTGATCCTGCATTGGCTCTGAACACATGGAAATCCTCGGGCCCTCTGGCAGTGCCCAAGCAGCAACTTGTAGTCACCCTAAGACCCTGTGGCTGGTCAGCACAGCCCACGGTTCTTCCAGGCTGGTGGGAGCAGAGAGTAGAGGGAGCAGCAGGGCCTGGATCTGAGACAGACCTGAGTTCTAGTCCTGACACTCCCACTTTCTAGCTCTGGGACATTGGCCGTAGAGTTCACCCTTCTGGACCGTGTTTCAAAAACAAAGAAGAGTTATTGGTACCACTGACCGTTGTGGGGATTAGGAGGGATTCTCCATGGGTGGCTATTAGACCTTGCATGGGGCTTGGATCATGGTAGTAGTCAACAGAGTTATTACTATTCTTACTGTCTCTCTGTATGAAATCAGGCAAATCACAATCTGAGTCTCAAATTTGTCCTCTAAAATAGCGAGATTATTCTTGCCCTACATGTTTAACCAAACATTTATCGAAAAGCACTTGGTGAGTCTTCAGGTCAACGTTAGTTTTCTCCTTTTCTTCTGGCCTGCTAAAGAAGGAGCTTTGGTAACAGATAGAAATGCAAGTTAACTGAAAGTTAGGCTCACGTTCTATTATTTCCACCATGGGTGCTAAACATCTGTATCTAAATCAGTATCTTGACATTTATGCTTCCAATCTTTCTTGCTTTTTAAAAAACAAATGCTAACTATTCTATTATGTTTAAAAAAGATACAGGTGGGTATATTCATTAAAAATAATATAATGGTAAAAAACTTAAAGATGAAAGTAATAAAATAACCCCAAATAGTACTACTCAGAAATAACCTTTATTGAGAATGTAAACGCCATTGCCATTATTTTTTAGTTATATGCATAGGTAGAAAAACATATATATTTAAAAATTCTTTAATAAAAATGAGATCATAACTCTAAATGCTATCTTAACACATGAAGTATCACCTTTAACTTTCCTGGAATATAACACAAGGAAATATAATGAAGTAAAACTACAGAAATTATTGAATAAATAATGCTCCTTTACTGCAAGATAGCATTTCATGAAAAATCCTTATAAAGCTAGTCAAAGCGATTACGTAAAACATCCAGAGGTAGAAGTCGTTGTTTCTTTTTAAACTGTGCGTTTCGATTTTAGGATCCATTGTGTTAGGACCGTGAAAGATAAGGGCGTCAGGGTCTCATTAGTTATCTGCTTATTTTTACATTGTTCGGCCTGTGGCTTCCACTTTCTGCTCTGCAACTAGAATAGTTCCCATATTTCACGCAGCTGTTGAATCCCAGATCCCCTTAACTTATTAAGCTCCTTTGGAGCAGGGCCGGGGAGAAGATAATAGACCAAAAAAAGTAAAATAGATGGTACCATTCTATAGAGTAAAAGCAAGAAGTAAAGCAGAGTAAAGATGAAGGATGCCGGCGTCGGTGGGCACATTCCGCCCGTAACTAAAGCAGTCAGCGCAGGCTTCACTGGGAAGAGGCCCTGTTCACCATCCGCGTGAATATCAAATAGATTGATTATATACCAGTGGTGCTTTTGTATCATCTTTCAGTTCCTAACTTTTCTTTTCTTTCTTAAATGGCCGAATGTCATTGTCAGATAGTTTTGTTCAAGAAAGGCCCATGGGGGCTGCATTCCTGGGTTTTTCATGTGTGAGAAAGTCCATTGTACCTTTTAATTGAATAGCATTCTTGTGTGGGTATAATACCTGGGGTGCACTTTCTCCTACCAGGGGTCCTCAAACTTTATAAACAGGGGGCCAGTTCACTGTCCCTCAGACCGCTGGAGGGCCAGACTATAGTTTAAAAAAAAACACAAAACTGTGAACAAATTCCTATGCACACTGCACATATCTTATTTTGAAGTAAAGAAACAAAACGGGAACAAATATAATCACACTGCCACATGTGACCCGCAGGCCATAGTTTGAGGACCCCTGTCTAGACGTTGTGAATGCTGTCTTTTGGCATTAAATGTTGTAGGGAAGCCTAAAGTGGGCCTGATTTTAACTCTTAGTGATGGTGTGCGTTTTCTGACTGATGTTTGAAGTTGTTACTTAACTAGTATGTATCTACCTTGAGCTGTCTGTACTAAATTGTCCTGGAATATAGCTTGTCCTTCAAGTTGCATATTCTATTCTTTCTTTATTTAGATAATTAAAAGAAATTCATCTTTGGATTTGATACTTTTTACCTTTATTAGGTGTTTAAAAATATTTTTAGCTTCTCTGTACCTTTTCTAATGTCTTTGTTTTAATCTGCATTTACTGTGCTTATCTCAAACTCTCATTCATATAAATAATTTATTTTCAGTGGAATATACCTGTCCCCTGCTTTTTCTTATTTTTGTATTAGTTCTGTAATGATGTGGTTCGGGTCCTCAATTTGTTTCCTTAGATCTTTGTCTCCTTTTTTCTTTTAAATCTCATTGTCTTGTTTTTCAGCCCTTGTGTTCCTGAATTTATATCCTTATTAAGATGTTATAGAGCATGAAAGAATTATGAAGACTTTCCTTCCATTCCTTTGCTGTTTTCTCCTAGGTTTTTCTTCCTCTTTCTTCTTCTTTTCCTTTCTCCCTTTCCTTCTTTCATAATGTCTGCATAGTTCTTTCCAAATAAGAGAGGAATTTTTATGATGCTGTTTCAACTTACCAATGTCACATTTGTTGGAGCTTATTATAAGGTATGATTCCATTTTCCTGCCTTAGAAAGTACCATCTGGGGAAGATATTTGAACCCATCTTTGCTTCCTAAGATCCTAGAAGAGCCCTAGGACTTCATTTCTAAGTGCTTCCCTCTCTAGCCAGCATGGTGGACTGAGGCAGAAGATTTAGGTAGGCACTATGTAGGCATCCTGACTGGCTAGTGGGGATAGACCTGGACCAGTGGGGGAAATGTGAGGACCAGAAACTACGGGAAATGTGAGGACCAGAAACTACAGGAAACTGAAGTAACTGACTTCAGGAGATAGGAATCCAACTCTTAGTAACCACACTGGAAACTTAAGAGTCAGTATCTATAATGGCTGCTGTTCTGGGGGCAAGGAAACATGGATTTAGTTCAGGCTCTGCAATGTACAGGTTCATAACCTTGACTCTCTGTTTTCTCATCTGTGAAAGGAGAGTGATAAGAGTATCTTTCTCATAGAATTATTGATGAGTTAATGAAATCAATACTTACCTTAGTGCTGGCGGCTTTATAAATGCTAGCATCTTTTATTGTTATGATGAATGACGTACATAATTCTAGAAGGCATTGATATCAGAGAATGTCTGATCAGGAGGTGGCGCTGAGCAGCAGAGACACGGTATTGAAAGGGACACAAAGTTAATTTGGTGCCGACCACAGTATTTAAAGTTGTTGGTTGATCATTCACAGTGGGAGCCTGGACTCTGGCTGGGAGGCCATGGAGTCAATGACCTTCTCCATGAGTTGGTACAAGGTGAGGGAGGATAGGGAACTCATGAGTCAGACAGACTGTCTTGCCTTAGCCCAGTGCTTTTCAAAATGTGGCCCCAGATGAGTGGTATCAGCATCAACTGGGAATTTGTTAGGAATGCAAATTCCCAGGCCTTACTCTAGATCAGTGGTTCTCAACCTTCCTAAAGCCGTGGCCCTTTAATACAGGTCCTGTGGGTCGTGACCCACAGGTTGAGAACCCCTGCTCTAGATCTACTGAATGAGATACCAAAAAATTAAAACCTGGAAATGTGGGCTTTAACAAGCCTTCCAGGTGTTCCTGATGTACACTAAAGTCTGAGAACCATCTCGTCTGCTCTAGTTGGGCTAGTACTTGGGGAATTTAGCAGCTGGGATAAAAAGTCAATATCCCTAAAATGCCTTTGACAACATCTCAGAAACTTGCAGTAGACTGAGACTGAGTTGCTCTTGTTTAGACAATGAGCATTTTAATAGGCATACAGTCGACCTGTATACTTAATCCTCTCTATATAGTCAGCCCTCTTTATCAATGGGTCATGCATCTGTGGATTCAACCAAGTGTGGATTAAAAACATTCATAAAGCAATAACAGCAAAAAAAGGATGGTTGTATCTTGAGTAAACACCCACAGACTTTTTCCTTGTCACCATTCCCAAATCAATACAGTATAAAAACTATTTACATAGCATTTATATTGTATTAGGCATTATTATAATAGTTACCTAGAGATGATTTGAATTATACTGGAGTATGTGTACAGGTTATATGCAAATACTACACCATTTTATACAATCAATTTGTACATCCTCTGTAGATTTTGGTATAACCTGTCTCCTGGAACCAATCCCTTATGGAAGACTGTATATTTTTTTGCTTCGTAGCATCCTCATGTGTGTAGATATACAGATTGGGAAGACTATTTTTTTTGCTTCA
Organism: Nycticebus coucang; assembly: GCF_027406575.1. Lineage (NCBI taxonomy): Eukaryota > Metazoa > Chordata > Mammalia > Primates > Lorisidae > Nycticebus > Nycticebus coucang. The sequence continues at coordinate 48,492,398 of NC_069793.1, forward strand.
TATCATCTTCATCTGCGTAGATATGGAATGCTGCTATTTGTTTCTTTTTTCAGGGAACTATAATGTTATCTAGAAAGAGATAAAATATGGAGAAATACTTGACTCCCATTTTTAGTTATATAGCCGTCTGGAGCTTTCCATCTGAGGGTTATCAGCTGCCATCTGGTGGCAGCATACCCCATTGACCAGTTTCAACAGCAATAATCATACATCAAAGATTTCAGAGAGATAGGGACGGGGGATCTGGGGCTTGAAGAACTTAGGGAAGCTTTTCCGTCATGTCAAGTCACTGTGGTTTCATGTTGGAGAGGTGAAGAGGGAGGGGAAGAAGGCGGACTTCAGAGTTAGATGGAATTGGGTTACAGCAACCTTTGGAAAGGCACATAATATCTCTGATTTCTCAGTTTCCTCATTTTGAAATGGAGATGATGGTAATGATAATACTTCCACTCCAGATTATCATGGGGTTCAGATGAGGAAATTGGTGGAAAACAGCTGGACGTGTTTGGAAAACTGTTAACAGCTGCCCAGATGTGAGTTGTTTATTATTTAGGTTTGCAACCTGGGTCTCTAATTGTGGAATGTAATATCCTCTGTTGGAGGAATTCTAGGTATTAGCAAGCAGGTGGAGGAGTTATTTGGTGTTTGGGTTTGTCTTAAATTTTTTTTAAAGGACTTGGGGAGGGAGATTGTGCCCTGAGATTATATCAACTGAGTGTTCACTTCTACCAACTACTATTTAGGAGTGAAGGACCAATCAACTCCATTCCCTAAAAAAGAAGCAGGAAAAAGCCTAAGAATCCTGGCCATAAGCCATTGTGTTGCCTCTTACCCTTATGCTGTCTTGCCTTGGGGGATTCAAAGAGAGAAGACTGGATGGAAGTTTGCAGGACAAAGGTGGAAATGAGCAAGAGAGAGAAAAGAAATAGAAGGGGAAAGGAAAGGTAAAGGGGGGGAGAGGAGACTTAGGACTAGAGAGGGTCAGAGAGAGGTGGAAGGAATGCTCGGAAGAACCTAGCTTAAAAGAAGCATCACAAAGAGGGAAAAAGCCAAAACGTATGCCCGAGTGCTGTGGCTCTAGCTGGTTTCAGGCCTTTCCAACTGACAGCACTTTCTGTGAGTCGGCCTTTTTGTGACTGAAACACATCTTTCTTTGGGGACCTTGTGCTTTTGTACATGTGAAGCGCTTGGATCCAATGTGCTCAGTGAAAGAGAAGAGTCAGACATTGCTGGAAAAAGAGACCAGATGTCTTTGAAATCATCTAAATTGTCTCTATTTTTAAAAAAGTTACTCTTTCCATTGCTGCCAGATCTGAAAGTCCAATTTGCCAGGATAATATATCCGGTGTGGATAAAGATTTCCAAACTTGAAGTGTTTGTTGCTTAGCAACCCGGAGGCATAAAGGGCTCACTTCGGCTGGCCAGTCAACCTTTCAGGGAGACTAACTTTTCCTCTGCAGTGGACTCACTCAGGCCTTGGGTCCCACTCTGCTGGACACTCTCTGTCCCTCCCCTTCTCTATTTCATCCCAGGTACTTGAGGCTAATAAAGCTAAAGAAAGAAAGGGAAGCAGGAGAAGAGGCAGAGAGAAAGGGAGAATAGTCTCAGGGACAGAAGGAATTGAAGGAAAAAAAAATGTGCCTGCAACTTAATCTTTGGCCTTCGGCACAGATCCAAATAACTAATTCTCAAGTCATTTGGAACAAGGTTACTTTTGTCCTTTCAAAAGGGCATTTTTACATGTTTTATCCAGTGAGAATCAATTTTTGTTAGTGGTGAAAGGTGAGGGTGCAGTTTCAGTCTTCTACAGGTCACTAGCCAGTTCTCCCAGCACTATTTGCTAAATAGGGAATGTTTTCACTAATGTATGTTTTTGTTAGGTTTATCAAAGATCAAATAATTATATGTGGCTAGGTTCATTTCTAGTTTCTCTATTCTGTTTCATATATCTACATCCCCATTTTTGTACCAGTACCATGCTGTTTTGATCACTATAGATTTGTAGTATAGCCTGAAGTCTGGTAACAAGATGCTACCTGATTTGTTTTTATTTCTAAGTAATGTATTGGTTATTCAAGTTTTTTTTTTGATTCCATATAAAATGAAGTACTATTTTTTCAAGTTCTTCAAAGTATGACATTGGTGCTTTGATAGGGATTGCATTAAATCTGTAGATTGCTTTAGGTAGTATGGACATTTTAACAATGTTGACTCTTCCCAGCCATGAGCATAGTATGTTTTTCCATTTGTTAATATGTTCAGCTATTTCTTTTCTCAGGGTTTCACAATTCTCATTATAGAGATCTTTCACATCCTTTGTTAGATAAATTCCCAGGTATTTCATCTTCTTTGGTACTACTATAAAAAGAATAGAGTCCTTAACTATATATATTTTTGGCTTGAATATTGTTGGTATACATAAAAGCTACCGATTTGTAAGTATTGATGAAACTATAAAAATACTAGAAGAGGGTGCAGGGAAAACTTGAAGATATTGGTCTGGGAAAATATTTTAGGAGGAGGACCCTCAATTGAAAAAACACCAAGAATATATTAATGGGATCTGATCAAGCTAAAAAGCTTCTGCACAGCTAAGGACACTACAAGTAAAGCAAACAGATGGCCTTCAGAACAGGAGAAGATTTTTGTACGTTATGATTCCAACAAAGATCTGATAGCTACAATCTATAGAGAACTCAAATTAATCAGTAAGAAAAAAACAAACAACCCCATTTCTTTGTGGGCAAGAGACTTGAACAGAAACTTCTCTGAAGATGACAGGCAAATGGTTAACAAACACATGATAAAGTGCTCATCATCCCTCACTTTCAGAGAAATGCAAATCAAAAACACTTTGAGATATCACCTAACTCCAGTAAGATTAGCCCATATTACAAAATCCTCAAACTGCAGATATTGGTATGGATGGGGAGGGAAGGGAACACTTCTACACTGCTGGTAGGATTGCAAACTAATATAGCCTTTTTGAAAAGAAGTATGGAGAATTCTTAAGGAACTAAAAGTTGACCTACCATTTGATTCTGCAATTCCATTACTAGGTATCTACCCAGATGAACAAAAATCATTTTATAACAAAGACATTTGCATCAGAATGTTTATAGCAGCCCAATTCATAATTACCAAGTTGCAGAAGCAGCCCAAATACCTATCAACCCATGAATAAATTAACAAATTGTGGTATATGTATACCATGGAATACTATGCAGCCATAAAAAGATGGAGACTTTATATCTTTTATGTTTACCTGGATGGAGCTGGAAAATATTCTTTTAGTAAAGTATATCAAGAATGAAAACAAAGTATCCAATGTACTCAATACTTTTATAAAACTAATATATAATCACTTACACATCCATATGAATGATAAAACACAAATATAGTCCAGAAAGAAGGAGGGAAGAGGTGAGAGAGGGGGAGGGAGAGGGTGAGTAGAAGGAGGGTATTTGGTGGGATCTCACCTAATGTGCACAACGCAAGGGTAAATTTCAAAACAACTAAGAGTGTATTATAAATGTCTTACCACAAAAAATAAGTAAGAGAGGTGATAGTTATGTTAATCAATTTGGTTTAAACATTCAACGTTATATGTCAACTAATCACATTGTACCCCATAAATGTATACAGTTATGATTTAATAAAAATTAAGTTAAAAAAACAAACAAATTAAGGTTGATTTAGGAAAATTTTCTGATGACTCAGATAGGTACACAGATGTTCTCCAAGAGTTCGGACAAAGCTTTGACCTCTTTTGGAGAGATGTAATGCTACTACTAGATTGAATTTTAACACTGAATGAGAAAAATGAAGTCTTGGGTGAGGCTAGGACATGAGGTGATTTGTGGTTCATGTCTAATGTTGATAGCAGTGTATCCTCTGAGGAAAGTGTCAGATACCCCATGGGAAGACAGTTCCTTTTGAGGATCCTAGATGGGACCCTGAGAAACAAGGTGACTGGTGACATAAACTTTTTCTACCATGTATCCTGGAAGGTTTATGCCAATCCAAGAAAAAGCCTATGAATTATTCTAAGTCGTCTACTATTTACCAGGAGCAAAATGGAAGTTCCTCAGCCTTTCTTGAGCAGTTTAGAGAAGCACTGAGAACACACAATCAGTTGACACCCAACTCCTTGGAGGGCCAAATTATTTTAAAAGATAAATTTATCATTTAGGTGGCACCAGACATTTGAAGAAAACTCCAGAAATTGGCTCTAGGCCCGATCATAACCTGGAGAATCTTCTGAAAATGGCCACAGAGGTCTTTTATAATTGAGATCAGGAGAAAGAGGAGAAAGGGAGAAGGGATGAAAAAAAAATGACAGCTCTAGTAATGGCACTCCGACAAACTGGCACCATTCAGGGACTGGGGGAAGCCAGAGGAGCTAAGAACAAGTGCTTCTAATGTGGTCAGACTGGCCACTTCAAGAGAGATTGTCCCTGCCAGCACCACCTATTGGGCAAGCAACCAGGCCTCTGTCCAGAATGCAAAGGTGATCAGTGGAGAGCAGTCTGTCCCCAGAGGTGAAGACCTCCTAGGACAGTGACCCTGTCAGTCTCCAATCTGTACTGAGGGTGCTTGAGGCAGTTGCTCATGGCTCCAGCTTGTGCCATCACCCTTCAAGAGCCCCAGGTCTGCCTCATAGTGGAGAGCTAGGAGAAAGAATTTCTTCAGGACCCTGAGAAACCTTTTCTGTACTCCTCTCTAAATGTGGTCTTCTATTCCCCAAATCTATACAGAGGGTGTCTGGAAAACCGGTTACCAAATTCTTCTCTTAGTCTTTAAACTGTAATTGAAGTGACTGGCTGTTCTCTCATGCCTTCCTAATCATGTCTGAAAGTCCTTTTCCCCTTTTGGGGAGCGACATACTAACTAAAGTGGGAGCAATCATTTATATGAACAGGGGACAAAAACCTATACTATGTCTTCCCTTATTAGAGACAGAAATTAACCCAGAAGTATGAGCTATCGAGGGACAGGTGGGAAGAGCAAAATATGTTCAACTGGTCTAAATTACCTCAAGGATTTAGGAATAATGTCCTTAGCCCCAGACTTGAGTCATTTCTCATATCCCACAATGACTCTTATTCAGTACATAGGTGACATTCTTTTGGGAGCACCAGATGCAGAGGAATGCCACAAAGCTACCCAAGCTCTATTAAACTTTCTAGCTGATTGTGGCTACAAAGTTTCCAAGGCTAAAGCCCAATTATGTGTGCATATTTGGGTCCTCCACTTTCATGGGGAAGAGAGCCTTGGGCAAAGAATAGAACACATATTGGCTCACCCTAAACCTTGAACTCTCAGACAGCTTTGAGGCTTCTTAGGAATTACAAGCTCTTGCAGACTCTGGATTCCTGGACATAGTGAAATAGCTAGACCACTCTAGTCTTTAATTAAAAATGCTCAAAGGGTGCCTGGTCACTCTAGAATGGGAACTGGAAACAGATAAGGCATTCCAACGGCTGAAAAATGCTCTTTTACAGGCTCCTGCTTTAAGTGTTCCTACTGAACAACAATTTAATCTGTATGTTACAGAGGTCTGGAATTGCCCTACGAGTCTGGACACAACACCAACATCCAGTTTTAGAATCTGTAGCTTATCTTAGCAAAGAAATTGATGCCCTGGCCAAAGGATGGCCACACTGTCTGAGGGTTGTAGCAGTTGTAGCCCTCTTAACCCCAGAGGCAATTAAGCTAAATTTGGGAAGAGACCTAATTGTTTATACTTTTCATAACTTTACTGGACTTTTAAATTCAAAAGGCCATCTTTGACTGTCAGATGATGTGGTAATCAGATTTATGTCTTCTAGAGATGATATCATCAGGCCACAAGTAGTAAAAAGGTTCTAATCCAAGACCTGATTCTATTGTGGACCCCAGATCACCCCTTTCCTCTGGAGAGACCCTAACTTTCCCCTTCTATTGATACAGGGTTCCCCCATTTGAGGCTGGACAAGGGATCCCAGTTTCTTAGGCCTAGGCAATTTCATGAAGAGAATACCCTGACATTTTGCCCTGAGCTAGAGCGATCAACCTGGATTTCTATAACCCTGGATTGCCCCCCTCTGAGGAACCTCTAATGCCCCCTTTATAACCATCCATCTGCAGCAGGAAGTAGTTTGGAGTGGTCAGCGCCCATTTTACCTACCAGCAGTTAGAGCTTATATTTGGAGAGCGAGGATTGATACAGGATTCCCCCACTCAGGGCTGGACAGGGAACCTCCCCTCCCCCATTCTTTAGGCCCAGGTGAGCTCAGAAATCAGACCCCCATCTCTAGGCATAAACAGGCTGCCCTTTCTAGGCCACACCCTCTGGGCTCTAGCAAGGTCATGAACAACGCAGCCTGAAACGTTCTGGGTGGTTCCACCTTGAGTAGGGAGCACACATCCTAATCCCTTTCCTGAGACAAAAACTGCAAAGACCTAATAATCTTGCCCCATCTGAGGGACTGCATTCATTCATTTGTTAACAAACTCATTAAGTTTGTAAAGGTGTTTTTCCACCTACTAAGCCCTGGCCAAAATGTAATTCTCCAGACTATATATACCCCTAGAGAAAGGATCCCTATGGGAGACTTCCAACCTGGGTCTTCCCCTTTGCCAAAAGCTCTGGTGCTTTTTTACTCCTTCTGTATTCCTTTCTGTCTAATAAAAATCCTATCTTACCCCTGAAAAAAAAGGGGGCATTTTTAATATTAATCTTTATGATGTGCATTATCATTATTGCTGTTTCTCCTGCTATTGTTTAGGAAGAATACTTTTAATCCATACATGGTGAATTGAACATTCCTCACCTTATTGATCCAGAATCCAGTCAAAAGCTTTAAGCCCCAAGTTTCAGTGGGGACTTGTCCATCTGCTCTGCTATATTCTGCTGGAGAGTGGGAGAATGAGCAGTGGACTGTAGTTGTCCCCTAGGGTCTGTACACCGTGTCTTTGTAATTACTCTGATTTTTGGTTCAGTTTCCACCCTCTTGCCTCTACACAGTTCTTGCACCAGCAAAAAGGTGACTCTACACCTAGGGTTTGTGGTTTAGACACTTAAGTGTGCACCGTCTCATCTTCTTCCATACTTATTGGTTCAGAGGTGGGCCCTTGACCCAATTCTGGCTATTGAGTTACAACAAGAGAAATTTGCCGGGGATTCTTGGAAGAGCTATTTCTTGCTCATCTGCAGAAGTATGTGGGTGTGGTCCCCTTTTGTTCTTCTTGGATACTACCTGACATTTTGGAGCTATTAGAGGGAGTAGCCTTAGTGTTAAGCTGAATATATCGCATGGGGTAAAGAGAGAAAACACAAATGAAGGACTGAACAAGCAAATCCTGGATGTCATGGTTAGGTTACTGAATCAAACCATGCCTGAAGTTCAGCTTTTTTTGGAATCTCCAGTTATAGTGATCTAGAACAATAATCTTCCTTCATTGTTCAAGCCAGATTGAATTGGGTTTTTCATTGCTTAGAATCCAACATTCCTCACTGATACAGTGACATCTATAGAGCATCCACTGTAGGTCTGGTACTCTGTAGAATACTTCTGTGTGCATTCTTCTCACCCAATCTTCATGGTAAGCTGGTGGAAAAAGATATACCATCCCCCTCTTTCAGCTGAAAACCCTAGTTTGGAAAGGAGGGGAAACTGCACTGGTATGTGGCAGAGCTGTGGTTTTAACCCAGGGCAGTCCAACCACAGAGCTCAGGCTGGTGCCCATAGGGGATCTGCTCTGGGCAGAGGTGAGAGGAGAGCAATCCTGTGCTGTCAGCTGACAAGATTGACGAAGGCCAAGGTGACAGGGCTATGTGGATCGGTGGTAGGTTCAGCTGAACTGGCACGTTCAGGTTGCTCATGTGGCAGGTGTCCTCTGATACGACATGGCCCCTCGACAACCAGGCCATAGCTTGCTTTAAAAACCCAGCACCTTGGACCCTGTGAGAGATAACAACTTTATAACTGATTCTTATCCCTGAGGATGTTTTCAAATGCTTGTGAAATTTATTTTATAAACTCATGTTTCCTGATTTAATGTCTTCCCTTCCATGTTAAGGCAAATCGGCAAATGCCTAGAATGAAAAAGCCATTAGGACTTAATGATGCTAGTTAATGTTCATTGAATACTTACTTTGTGTTTCCATATGTAGTAGATCATAAATTAGGAGGAAGTGTATTGTCACCCTCCTTTTCAAATGTGGACCCCGAGACTCAGAGAGGTCCACATATAATAGCTTACCCAAGGTCACACAGCTAGGTCTTAGATTCCTAACTATGACGTTATATTGGCTTTTCATATGGACAGACTGAACAAGACCTCTTGCCAAAGGCCTTCACAGATAGAATGCAATGGGTCTAGTGATAGATTGGGCATGCCAGGCTCTAAGTACTCGAGTAACATCATTCATCATGAAAATGAAATGAGCGAACTGAGTGTGGCTATAAAATTATGAGACTGATTTAAAAAAACAAACAAACACAGCATAGCTTGTTGTGCATATAACTGCCATACTTTTTAAAGTTATTTTCTACCTCAAACCCTCACTTCTGGAATGAAATTATTAAAAAAGGTGTGTGTCACACTTTCTGGGGGCAAGACATGATTGTAAGAGGGACTTTACCTAACAATTGCAATCAGTGTAACCTGGCTTATTGTACCCTCAATGAATCCCCAACAATAAAAAAAAAAAGAAAAGAAATTATTAAAAAAGAAAAATAATGAGATGAGACTAGTACTGCCAGACATTAAGTATACGAAAGAGCAGTAATAATTAAAGCAGTGTGACTCTATAATTGAAAATACACAAATAGATCAATAGAAAATTTAAAAATAAAACTCCTCAATGCCATTAGTTAATATATAGTAGGAGTAATATTTTAGTAATATTTTCAGGTTTAGCAAAAGATGGTGCCTGAAACATTCATTTGGATTCTTTCCTCCTATCATATACTGTATTAAATTCTGACTGGGTTAAAAAGTAAAATAAAAAAAACTGTAACCATAAAATATCCAAAAGAAAATTCATGATAGTGATTAGGGAAGTTTTCCTAAATGTTGCATCAACAGCAGATACCATAAAAAGTTTATAGATTTTACTATATAAAAATTAAAGGTTTCTGTATGGCAAGTATACCAGCAATATATGAAAAACAAAAGGTTCATGGCCTTAGTATATAAAGAACTCTTATAAATCAGTACAATAAAAAAATGCACATAACAATATAAAAAACCCCAAGATGCCAGGCCACCTTCATACACTGTTAATGAAAGTATAAATTTGCACGTGATGAAATACATGTGTACATCTAAGATCTTAAACATTTGACCCAGCAACTCTCTCTTCCTGCTATTTATCTTAGGAGAATGATTGGACAAAAAGGCAAAGGCATTTGTGCAAAGGATAATTATCATAATGTTATTTATAATAATTTAAAAGATTGAAATTAAGTTAAATATCTGAAGAAATAATAGGTTAAATAATTGATTGTATCTATGTATTCAGAGAACACGTAATAGTGATCAATAAGGATGATAAGACGTGTTTGCTGTCATCAAATATGTAGTCTTGATCTATTGTTAAATGAAAAAAAAAGTTACAATTATGAGAGAGGCATGATACCATGCACTTCGGAGGCTGAGGCAGGAGGATTGCTTGAGGCCAGAAGTTGGAGACCAGCCTGGGCAACAGAGCAAGACCTCATCTCTACAAAATACACGTGAGAAAAATAGTTGGCCATGGTGGTGGGTGGTGTGCATCTGTAGTTTAGCTCCTCAGGAAATGGGAGGATGACTTGGGCCCAGAAGTTTGAGGAGGCTCTAGCCTGGGCCACATAGTGAGACCCCTATCTCTACAAAAAAGGAAATAGTTACAAGTATGTACAAAAATATGATCATTTTTGTGTGCAATCTCTTCCTCTCTCTATGAATAAAAATGCCTGGCAAGCTATTCACCTAATGAATAAACATAAATATAGATATGTGTGTGTGTGTGTGTATGTAAGTATATCCAATTCTCTGTGTTTTCCAACTTTTTCTAAAATAAATATATAGAGAGGGTGCCAAAAACATGTACATACATTTTAAGAAAGGAAAAAAACTGTATTAAGATTGCAATATTCAATATACACTGTAATACTTAATAAATCTCTCAAAATCGCAGAAATCCAACTTCACTTGAGCATTACAATTTTAATATATTTTTTTTCTTTCTTGAAATGTATATATTTTTGGTACCTTCTGTATTTCTATGTAATGAACTAAAATATATTAGCAAGTTATTTTGTGCACATCAAATATTACATAATAAAAAGCAAAAAAACCTACAGCTGTGCCTATATATAACAAGACTATTTTCCCCTTTTTTCTGACCCGAGTGACTGAGTCATTGGCTCATTAGTTTGCAGAGACTGGCACAGTCTTTGGAATCACACTGACTTGGCCTGAAGTCTCAATTATTTTGATATATCAATTGTAAGATTATAAGCACACCTCTTAACTTCCTTGAGATCCAGTGTTATCATCTACAAAATGAGAAAATATTAACCTTACAGAGTTATTAAGTGGAATAAGTAAAACAATAAACCCTTGGTAAGTGACCAGCCTACAGAAAAGTCCTGATAAATTGCAATATATATTATCCTCCTTTAATACACAGCCCAAATGCACATCTGATGCTTTCACCAACTACCCCTCCAACCCCATACAGTGGATTCTTTATGATTCTTTCTTGACAGAGTTTTCTTATAACTTTTTTATGGACACCTGTTACTGCTCACCCTTTTATGAACTGGATGTGAGCTCCCAGAAGCCAGGGATCAACCTTGTCCATATATGTGTCCAAAATACCTAGCTCAGTGCTTGGCCTCTAACTAGGGGTATACCAAACTATCTGTTGACCGAATTAAAGAACAAGCAATGAGCAATGTGAGTATGATCAGTGGCAACCATGTTGAAATAAGTAAACATTTCCCTGAGGGAATAATTTTGGAGGTCTGCACTCAGTGGATCTGTATATTGAGGTGCTTTTTTTTTTAACTACCTGAATGTGATTTTGGAATCTCATTTCATAAGGAAGATAGTGTGTTCTAACAATGGCAATAGCAAACATTTACTGGGCACTTAGTGTAATTTTGTTCACTCAGTCCTCTCAAAAGACAAATGATGAGCCAACAAATGATTAGAGAGTAAAAATCACTTGCCTAGAGTATCAAGAAGTGGCAGAACTGGGATTTGAACCCAAGCCTTTCTGATGTGTTCTGGAGCATTTGCTGTTAGCCGGGAGCTTCCCAGAATGGCCCATGAAGGGCCTCATTGAGAGGAATGATAGAAGCTCTGCAGCAGCTGGACCAATGGGCCTCAGCAGCCTGGAGAAGGCCAGGGTTCCCAAGAGTTGGGCAGAGGAAGGGTTAGGAGATGGGAGGAAAGAAGAATGGAGTGAAGAAGGGAGATGACAGGGAGCAACAAAAGGGGCATTAGAGCAAAATAAACCTCCACGGACAACCTTAGTCTGCCATTTTGGGAGACAGTGTATTTGCCATTTGGCAAGAGTGTGGAGCAGGTGATGCTGCAGCACAGCCAGGGAAGGGATGAAGGATGGATGTTCTCCATCGGGAACACACACAGAACCCACAATGATATCTAATATGTGAATTAATTTACATGTAACATTTTTGAAGGTCTACAAATGAGATTTCGTTTTGTCTTACGGTTTAAAAAGTTTTACCTTTATTGGAGTAAAAACACTGATCTGTTGTATTGAATTCAATCAAATCAACTGTCCAGGAAAATCTTGGCGGTAGGAAGAAGTCTTTTACCTCCTTCCCCACAAGCTCTCACCTCCCCCCAACCCTCACCCCCATGCCTTCTTGGTGTTCTATTTCTGCTAATCCTTACTAAGAAGTAACTGGTGAGCAAGAGGTTAGCTGATGGGGTCTCAAGGTGTGACCTTTCCCAGGAGTATTTGCATATTAATAGAGGATACTGGGAACCAGGAACAGCCTCTAGGTCTCAAATGAAAGAAGTCCTGAAGGTGGAGGAGAGGGTGAGCATGGCCCCCAGGGACCCTGCTGTGGAGGCCACGTTGAATTCTGCCTGTGTGGATGGCCGCTGATCTGGGCTTCTCTCCAGCTGCTTTTACAAAGAAGTGGTTTGGAGAAGAACAAAGCGATCGTATTTATCCCCAGGCAAGGACTCCATTGCCAGGGCTGTATGTGCCATGCCCAGCTCAGAGTCTGGACCCAGTAGGCCTTGCTATATAGTTACTCGTCAAATGAATAAAGAAAGCCCTTCCCCTTTTCTCTCCACCTCTCTCCCACCCCTTTATCCCTTTTGTCCATGTCCCCTTAAGCCCAGAAATTCAGGTTCAAGACCTGGGCAACTTCTTCCTGGTGATAAGAACATCGCCGAGAAGAAATTTCTACATTTACTTTTCATGATTTTTCCTTCTTCTGAGCAGAAAACCTCAAAACTTGTACTGAATTGCCTGACCTCACTGACCATGTTTCTGGCAGCACTGTGGTTAAAGCAATCTCCTTCTTAACTGCGGCCAAAATGCAGAAAATAAAACCCTTGGTGGACATGTTCTCGTGCACGCACACAGATTTCAGGATCCTCAGGAAAAAAAGGGAGCAGGGGACAGGGTGGGAGTGATAAGGACAAGGCTACTTTTCTGTTCGGCTGAATTCATCAAAAATGTCCAAACCCCATACCGGACATTCATCACTAATTAAATCCTAGCACCATAATTCAGAGAAAACAATTACAGCATTTAGAATTTTTAAAGGAACTATTATTGCTGCCTTGGCCCTTTTAAAAATTATGCTCCCCAAAGGACAAAATGTGATCCATTAATATGTATGTATTATTACTTTTTTTGTAACGGGAAGACTGCTGATGCCTGTGAATATAGAAGCATTTATCGGTTGCCGACAGCCGCTGAGTTGACTTGCAGTTTTAAGTGCAGTATTTTCTAGAATCTAAAAGGCTATAACATTAATTACCTTTTTGCCTTCAGCTGGTGGTCTGCTAGTTTCTGTCCCATGTTCTCTTCTCTTTCCTGGCCACACTGGTACCTGCTTAGCAAGTAAAGGGGTTTCTCAGACCCAGGAGGAGTCCAAACCATCACTGGGGGCGATCAGACAACAATTTATTCAATTTAAGGCAATTTCTCCCATTTACCTTTGGTGCCCAGGAACAAGTTCTTGGTTTTCATTTTTAGCTGAGGCTCCCTCGTGTGCTGGGTCCTGTGTTAGTCCCTTAGTGCAAAGCATTCTGAATTTCTAAGTCAGATCCACGGTTTTCCACATTGAGTGTCCCCAGCCAAACCAGAATCTGTTTCTGTTTTTTCTTCTTCTATTTCATCTTTCTGATGCACAGGCTTCTTTGTCTCGGTAATTTAACAGAGTAATTTAGAGGTGAGTTATCTGAGTCTGGCACCAAGGACCACAGTTGGCCTTAATACACTATGATGTATTGTGCGCCTGACCTGTGTGTGTTTGTGTGCACGCACACGTGTGTATGCTTGGGTGCATACATGCATGTAGCTATGTACGTGTATATACACATAGAAAAGCACCACTCAGAAATTTCCATCCTGCTCTCTGATCAGTCTATTGTCACATGCATTTGGCACTCATTATCCATGAGCCTCCGGCGCCTCTGGTCCTGTGCCCTGGCTAACAGTGATTTGGTTTATAGAGATCATATGGCAAGGAAACAGACCTTGAAAGACAGAGCTCTGAGAAGCACATTTGATGAATTTCCTATGATTTGAGTCTGGGTTTATTCTTCCCTGTGGCGGGGCAGACACCCCAGAGCACATACAGTCGGGCGGCTGAGGGGTGGAGGCTATGACAATAAGCACACTGTTTTTTTTCTTCACACGTCTCGGGTTGCATTTCCTATCTGGGAAAGAAAGAAAAGGGAGCCTTGTAAAGGATCCAGAATGTGGGCAGGAAACCACACAGAGTGAAGGTTGCCATTGTCATTAGCAATTAATGTAACCACCAGGGCTGGAAGGAGAGAACCCTGCCAAGGCAGTGGGTGAGGGGAGGGGGCTCTGGCTGCCGACAGGGCTGAGGGGCTTCTCACCCCCTCTCGCTGGCCAGGGTTGGTTGGGGGAGTGAGCAAGACCCTTCCCTAGGCACTCCTGAGAGACCATGATACTAACATTTTTTGTTTTAAAACAAGGTGTGCAGGACTTGGTAAGTTATAGAATGTTTCTGCCACCCATTTTCACTTTTTGTGGCTCCATGTCCAATTCTTTAGTCCCTTTGGTAAGCGATTCTTTTTCTAAGTGAGTCTGTTGAGATTCCTCTATTTAACAGCACTGTATTTATTGAGTGCCTCAATGTGCCAAGTATTTGGGGAGCAGGGCATGATATTAACACTAATCCACCACATTTGCTCGGTGCATGTGTACCAGGCAGAGTCCATGTACGTTCCACTTGTTACCTCCTTTAGGCATCCTTATGACTCGACTCTGTGGGTTAGGTTTTCTTTTTACTCCATTTTACAGATGGCATAGTTGAGATCTGGGAAGGTTAATGAATGCTGTACAGGGTCATAAAACCAGTACATGGGCTAGCTGGGGTTGAGCCTCTTCAAAGCTATGCTCCTAAATCTGGTTTATGCATTCAAGAAACTCCCAGTCTAGAGGGGATTCAGGCAAGTCAATCAGTGATTAAAGGACATCGTGACATGGGCTATGATAAAGGTAAGTGTAGGATGTCTGGGAGTCCGGAGACGACATACCTAATCTAGCCTGGGGAGGCAGCATTCAGGGAAGGCTTCCTGGAGGAGGTGAGTTTGACATTCCTCCTGCCTTCTCTTCTGTCCCAGTGGTACATGAGTTTATTTTAGTCAAACTAATCAGTCTGGAAGGAAATATTAATATCTTAGTATGTCCATACTGCTTACTGTATAGGTGTTGGTATGTTCTGCTGATCTGTCCAGAAATGTTTGCTTCTTATGTCATACTGAATGAAATCCCAACGGGGTTGATAAGAGCTGATACTGTTGGCATTTCTTGTACATTTTAGCTGGTTCAACCCCCGCTCCTATTCCTCCGTCCTCCTCCCTGCTTTGTCTCTCTTCTTCATCTCTCCCCTCTCCGCCCCCAAACTCTTTTTCTTTCTGGTAGTTTAAAAAATGCCACTTTTTATTAATGTGACCAAAATGTCATCAAGTAGTTTAATGCTCTTTAATGTCCTTGTATCGTTTACGTTTTGCGAACAGTGTGGAAATGAATCCCATCTGTGGGTTCAAGAACATCAAAAAAGTTGGACAGGCTATTTAGACGTGCTACTTCACATTGCATTAGTGTGTACAATGTCAGGGGGCTGAGCCAAGCACAGCCCGTCAGGCCCCCCTCCCATCCCTCCTCCAGGCCTGGGAGTGACAGATCACTTACCTCAGGAACTCAGAGTCAATCACGAGTATGGGGGGCTGGAAGGCTGCCCAGAGGCCCCGAGAAAAGTGTGAAGTTTAAATAAAAAACGAGAAATGATTCAGGAAAATCTCTCTCTTCCTTTCTGGTGCCAAGATGCCCCACAATAGCTTTTTCATCACTTGGATGAGAGGCTGGTTATATTACCATCTAACTTCTTCAAAAATAATTATCTGGCTCTCTCTTTCTCTCTTCTCTCTCTCTCCGTCTTCACCTCCAGCCCTCTGTCTTTCCCCCCCACCATCACACTCTCCAGGGAAGGAATCTCTGGGGCTATAATTAAGTAGCCAGTTTGTAAGGAGGCAGCTATAACTAAAACTTCACTGCAGAACATCAAGTTTGGGGCCCAGAGAGCTAATAAAATAGGTATTCTCTGGAGGATCCGAGAAGGCGGTCGTTTCAGGATGCCCCTTCTGCTGTGGCATCCTGGGTGCTGATGCTGGATTCACCCAGCCTGAGCCTGATTTATGGCTCCTCTACTTTCTAGAAATGTAGTCTTGAGCAAGTGAAATCCCTGGATCTCATTTTCTCTACCTGCAAAGTGGGGATACCCACTTATATGACTCTAATTAAAGGAGTTACTGAATGTGAGATGTGTAGATATCATCTCCGGCCACAGCAAATACTCAATAGATGTGGATGAGCTGTTCTTAGCCTTAACTTGTTGCTCTGCTCCCTAACCCCACCTACACTGCGCCCCCTTCAGGTTAATTCAGACAGGTGCTCAGCCCCTCCTTCCCTCTCACTGAGCATTCCCTCAATCTGAACATTTACCTTACCCTCCCCTGCAAGAATGAAGGTGTGGGGGGGAATCTTGACTCCAAAATATCCTGGCTTTTTTCCAGGTCTGTGGATACCCCTCTTTCTAATGCCTTCCCTGGAAAGAAAGATGTGGCTTTTTGTATGAAAAAAAAAGCACAAAAGCTGCTATTCTTCCCCAGACATGGGGAATAGCACGAGTGGATGTTTAACTGTTAATCATTATAGCTGAACAAATAATAATCCACCTCTCTGAAGGCCCTCAGCCCCTTGCCAGTAGTGTAACCCCTCCCCTTATTTTTCATTTGCTCATATGAGTAGCCTTTAATTCTAAATAAAAACATAGGCAAATAACTTCTGATTGTTATTTCACAATTTTCAAGACAAGGTCATTCTGTTTTAATTCCTAAATTAAACAAACAAAAACATTCCCTTAATGCAATTACTAGAAGGACTATTTGTTTCCAGTCCTTTATAGGATGCGGAGAGAGCCTATTGGTTATTTATGCTCAGACGATTGGGAGGGCGCCAATGGGGAGTTATATCTGGAGTCCCCTGGGGACTTGTGAGTACAGCTTATAATGCAGCCACTGCTCTGAGCCCTTGTGCTCAGACTGGTGGGGAGGACGCTGGATTTTAAAGACTGGCAGATCTGGCTCAAAGAACTGACTGGGGCGAATGCTAGAGCCTTCCTTGACCCCACTACTTTCCATTTTAACACTCGTAACACTGTTGTTGGCTGGTGGTATAGTTATTATGGCTAAGAGCAGAGACTCAGCAGCCAAAGTACGTGGGTTTAAAGCCTGGCTCTGTCACTTGCTTACCCTGGATAAGTCACCCAACTTCCAAAGCTCATAATAGTATCTATCTCAAAGGATTATTGTAAGAATGAATCGGGTTAATGTGCATCAGGCCGTTAGTCTAGTGCCTGACACCTAGCAAAGGCTCTGTATAAACATATTGGCTATTATTATCTCTTCAACTATTTACTATTTCTCTTTAGTACTATGCTGAGAGTTCCCTGAGGACAAGGACCGTGTCTGTTTCTACTGCCATAGCCTGCCACTGAGCACAGTGCCTGGCACCTGAAATTTTTATTATTAGTTCTGGAAGGAGTTTATTG
Source organism: Nycticebus coucang (assembly GCF_027406575.1). Taxonomy (NCBI): domain Eukaryota; kingdom Metazoa; phylum Chordata; class Mammalia; order Primates; family Lorisidae; genus Nycticebus; species Nycticebus coucang. Next base: position 48,509,734 of record NC_069793.1, read on the forward strand.
GATAAAATATCTCCAGGGCTCCAGTATCAGAATTGCTGCTGCTGTTGAATGTCAAAAAATGTTGATCACCAGGTGAGTCGTCTGTTTCTGAATCCCTCTTTGCCTTCTTTGCATTTGGTTCTTTTCTTCTTGACTTGTGCTGAGTGGTTTGCTAACATAGTCAACTCAAGTGATGTTTACTGAATGTCCCTTACATGGGCAATGCCAGGCTGAAAGAGGCCACTGACAGGAAGCTGAATGATATTCATCCTCTTCCTGCCTTTTCTGGCCTCATCGTCTAGTAGGGGAGGCGGATGTGTGAATCCAGGCCTGCCCATGAGCATCTGAGCCAGCCTGGATTTTATAAGTGGTAACTGATAAGCACAAGTTCTCTCTTTCCTTTGATAGCTGGTTGAATATAAATCAGGACATCTCTGGAGTCTAGGTCTACCCCTTCTATGCTGCCTGGAAGGAGCCCATAAGATATGGTGAAGGATGACCATAATCCACAAAGTAAAATACAGGTGGAGAGGGGGAAGCTTTGGGGGCTCTTTGCCACTGCAGCAAAGCTACCTTATCTCACCTAATGCAAACTCCATCCTCCCAGAAACTCTTTATGATGCTGCCACTGCTGGAATTCCCACACCTGGGCAAGCTTGGGAGATGAGTTAAGGGATTCTAAACCCATGGAATCTACAGGAATCTTAAGCAGGACTCCGCTTGTATCTGTCTTGTTGTTGACATCCTGGTCCCTAATGAGGTCATTTGAACATCTGTAGCATATCTGCCAAAAGCCAGTTAACTCGAAATGACATTAGTCACTGTTAGCAGAGCGTCTTTTCCCTCTTTTCTCTTGGATTTGTGCTTTGGGGACACACTGACATATCTCAGAGGTTCTTAGGGTCCAGACATCAAAGGGAGGGCTACAGTCACCAGCAGGTCCCTGTCAAAACCTTCAACATTTTAGCTTGCTGTCTCCCAACCTTTCTGACACTGAAGATCCCTTTTCATTACGAATAAAAGATGTTTTTCTAAAGATCAGGTCTTCAAACATAAAGCGCTGATTAAGTCATAATATACTTATTTGTCCATTTCCTATTAATCCACTTCCACATAGAATACTAATCAGGTGACAATGTGGAATTTGTCAATTATTTCAGAACAAAGAAATTTCAGTTAGACCAGGTGGGCTAACTGAAAAGTAAAAAGGAGGTGTCTCTCAGGTCTTTTGTTTTACTTGTAAATTTTTCCCCCAAATCGTCAGTTATTGTTAGACCCTTTAAATGAATGAAATAGCTCAGGAATCCCTACATTTAATCCAAGATCTAAAACTGCCTTATACTCAAATTGCCATTGTTGTTCACCTTGGTGCCTTTAGTTAACTGCACATAGGAGCCTGAGGTGCAAGACAGTTTGAACACTCATAGGAGCTAATTGGTGCCTTTAGTTAACTGCACATAGGAGCCTGAGGTGCAAGACAGTTTGAACACTCACTGTGTGCCCAGTCTGGGCCAGTTTTGTACTCTTGATACCTTTTATTCATCTTAAAGCCCCATGGTAGGCACGTAGAAGTGATCCGGTAGGACTGAGCTTTGGCATCCTTGGGGTACTTCTTTGCTCCTAGGGATAAGGTGCCAAGGGCGGCCAAAAGCCCCCCAAACACCCAGGTTGTTCTCATAAGCCTAGTCTTACCCTGCCAATCCCAGTAATCAGAAGGAACAAGGGAGTAGCTGATCTGAAAGGAAAAGCCTGGTCTTCCCTACTACATTTTGTGTGTGTGTTTGCATGGATCATAATTCCTCAGAACTATTCCTTTCTTAGAGGTTTTCACTATTTCCATCAACACGAGTAACCAGGAAACTATGCTGTGACTTAGTGGAAATTAATGTTGGAAAGGATCATAAACCATCATTTCAGAGATGGGAAACTGCAACACACAGGAAACTTCAACTACGAGAGATCACACATCAAGTAGGGGACAGTCAACCTTTCTCTCAGAACTTCTGGTCTATGTTCTTGTAATTTCACAGAATGGCAGGGCTACATTGGCTCACAAAGACCATCTAGTCTAATTTCCTCATTGTTCAAGTGGGGAAACTGAGTCTCAGAAAGAATATAATTTTGCCTCGGGTTGCAATTAATTAGTAAAAAAAAGGATTAAAGCCAAGTCTTTTAACTTCAACTCCAACTCCAGTGCTTCTGAAGGACTTGAGTAAGCATCAGAAATGAGTGGAAATGTAGCGATTCATCCATCCCCCTATTCATCCACCCATCCCCCTATTCCATCCACCCCTCCACCTATTCCATCCACCCATCCCCCTATTCCATCCACCCCCATCCCCCTATTCATCCATCCATCCCCCTATTCCATCCACCCCTCCACCTATTCATCCACCCAGCCACCTATTCATCAATCCACATATTCATCTATCCATCCACTTATTCATCCATCCATCCACCTATTCATCCATCCATCCACCTATTCATCCATCCATCTACCTATTCATCTATTCATCTACCTATTCATCCATCTATCCCCCCATTCATCCATCTACCTATTCATCTATCCATCCCCCCTATTCATCCATCTACCTATTCATCCGTCCATCCCCCTATTCCATCCTCCCATCCCCCTATTCATCCACCCATCCCCCTATTCCATCCACCCCTCCACCTATTCATCCACCCATCCATCTGTTCATCAATCCACCTATTCATCTATCTACCTATTCATCTATCCATCCACTTATTCATCCACCCAACCACCTATTCATCCATCCATCCCCCCATTCATCCACCCATCCACCTATTCATCCATCCATACCCCTATTCCATCCACCCATCCCCCTATTCCATCCACCCATCCCCCTATTCATCCATCCATCCACCTATTCATCCATCCATCCCCCCTATTCATCCATCTACCTATTCAGCTATCCATCCCCCTATTCATCCACCCATCCACCTATTCATCCATCCATCCCCCTATTCCATCCACCCATCCCCCTATTCCATCCACCCATCCCCCTATTCATCCATCCATCCACCTATTCATCCATCCATCCCCCCATCCATCCATCTACCTATTCATCCATCCATCCACCTATTCATCCATTTATCTATCTATTCATCCATCCATCTATTCATCCATCCCATTCATCCATTATCCATCCAAGCAACTTCATTCATCATTAGAAATGGGGACACCTTGCCAAGAGGTGTGTTTAAGCCATGTCTTGTTGGCTAAAATTGCACCCCATGCTGAAGCCTAAGCCATTCACTGGTCTGGGACATAGGTCTTACCTTTCTCTGACTGTGCTCCTGTCTTGCCCTCCTGCCTACCTAACATCCCCACCTGTATGCCTAGTAGCCCCACAAACTGAGCACATACCAATCCAATCCCAGCTCTAGCAACCTTCCTACCCAGAGATGTTCCTCCTCCAGTGCTCCTTATCTCAGCTAAGGACACTCTTATTTAGTCAGCAGTGCCATCCCTAAAAATTGGTGTTATCCTTCACTCCTCTTTCACTCACTCTCCCCACTAAATCCATCAGCAGATACTTTTGTTTAACTTTTAAAATCGTTCCCAATTCCAACCACTTTTAACCACTTGTTCAACTATGATTTGGTATCCCATACTCCCTGGTTGCCTGCTTCCCATCTTTCCACCTTAGTCTGCTTTCTGCACTATGAGAGTGACCATCCTCTGAATATAAATCAGATCAATTTTCTCCCTTGTGGAAGAGCCTCTAATGATTTATCATTATTTGGAACAAAGTCCAAAGTCCTATCCATGACCCCTCCTCTGTTCGTGACAATACAGCCACAGTGGCCTTTGGCCTTTCCTCAACATGCAGGTCTACTCCTACCCTGGGGCCTTGACGCCTGCTGTGGACAGCTTTCCCCCTACAGATTCCCATGGTGCCTGCCCTTTGTTCAAGTCTCAGCTCAAAAATCATATCTCCCATCCCTTATCTAAAACAGCAAGTCTCTTTCTCTCCATGCCTTGAGTTGGCTTTAGTTTTTTTCATAACATTTACCCTTGTTTGGTCTGGCATTATACGTTTATTATGTGTCCTATATTTGTGTGTTTATTTCTTGTCATTCCACCTAATTAAGGCTTCAAGAAGGCAAAGACTTTGGCTATGTGGCCAAAGTCTTTGATGAAGTCAAAGACTTCATGTTTTTTTTTCTCATGACTTCATCTTTTCTGCCTAGATCAATGCCCACCACAAAGTAGGCGCTCAGTAGTGGAATGAATGTATGAACGGCTAAGACCAGTGAGAATTCACTCCTTGAGGATGAGAGTGGGCTGATCTCTTCTAGAAGAGGGTACCACGTGAGAAAATTTGGATTGTATTAGCCGAGAAGGGTCAATGGATGTTAGTGGATGACCAATAGTGTGGACTGCACCAAGCATGTCCAGTTTCTATTATTACAGTCACTGAATACTTTTATGTAAGCTCAGCATGTCCTGGTTGGTTTTACCTAAGCAAAGAAGCCATCAGGAAGGTGCATAATGGTTCTCCGAGGCTTGGCCACCATGGGAGCTCAGGGTATCTCCTCGCAGTCTATAGCAAGGCCAAGAAATTAATTGTGACTTCCTGAGGCAGCAGGAACTCAGGACTGGGCTCCATTTGTTATCTTCCCTGGTGACAGGCCAGTCCCCAATGATGTCATCTGAGCATCTGCAGGCACCGCTGCCAGGAGCCTGCTAACTGGAAATGACATCAACTACCAGCAAAGTGACTTGGGCACCCTGCAGACACGTCCTGCTGATCCCCTGTCTGGAGCTCATCTCCCTGCCTACCTGGAAGTCTGGCTGGCACTTTGGCAAACAAAGAGGCATTTGAGAGGGAATTAAGTTGACTTTAAAAGATAGCCTCAAAGTGTTTCCCAACACATTGACGCTTACATTGAATTATAGGTGCTAATAAAGCTGTCAGAGCTTTGGCCTACGAACCAAACTCGAGCTGAAGGATCCCTGGGAAATGATGAGAATTCATCTGGGCCTGGAAAGTTGGTCCCTGGCCCAGCTGGAGGCTCACACACACACTTCATGGCCAGGGAAGGACCAGAAACACACATTCCAGCAACACCACTGACTGACCCAAAAGGTTCATGGTAGTCTCAAAGCAGAAGGCAGCTTTGCTGATTCCTCCCTCCCTCACTGTGTTCTAGGACTGCCCTGATCCTTTCTTTTGTAAAATACTCAAACGCTGCCATCAAGCCTGGGTAACAATCCAAATTGTAGTAAAGAGAAAAAGCTGTGTTTGGAGTTTTAGGTAAAAGGCGAGATCACAGAACGCTCTACCTGGGACACAAGTTTGGGAACTTAGGGCCTGTGTTTCTCTTTAAAAGACACACAGCTAAGTCCCAGATCTCACATGGAGCTCTGATTTCTGGGATCTCAATATATGTCAGAACATGTACAAAGTTCTTTACATCTGCTAGCATTTAAAGCACCCACTAGTCCTATGAGCAACTATATTTATTTATTCATTTCAACAAACATTCGTATACTATGCCAGGCCCAGGACTAGACTCTTGGGATACAGTGGGGAATAAGACAGACACATACTACACCCCATCCCTTGGATTTGGTCCCATGAGCAATAATCATTTATGGTGAATGCAAATGTTATCAGTATTAAGAAGGAAATGTCAGGAGTGCTGTGGGAGGATATATTGGGGGCAAGTGCTACTCTGAGGAGGTGACAATGGAGCTAAGAGTGGAAGATTAAGTGGGAACTGAGGAAGGCAAAGGGTGTGGGGCAGATCATTCCTGACATGTGGAAAGGCCTGTGGTAATGCCACTGTATCAGTTTCTTGTTGCTGCTATAACAAATTACCACAAAATGTTATGTAAAACAACACAAATTTATTCTCTTGCAAGCTCTGTAAATCAGAAGTTGAAAATAGATTTCAACTAAAGTGACAGCATTGGCAGGGCTGGATCCTTCTGGAAGCTCCAGGAGAGGATCTGTTCTTTGCATCTTCTAGCTTCTGGTGGCTGCTGATACTCCCTGGTTTGTGATTGCATCTCTCCAATTTCTGTTTGCCTTCTCCCCTTATGTAGGCCAATCTGACTCTGTCCCCCTTTCATAAAGACACCTGCTTGTAATTCCATTTAGCACCCTCCTATGTATTTCAGGATAATCTCTTCATCTCAAAATTCTTCCACTTAATCTCATCCGCAAAGTCCCTCTTGTCATGTAAGGTAACAGTCACAGATTCCTGAGGATGAGGCTAGGAATATCTCTGGAGCCCATTGTTCTGTCTACCATAGCCACAAAGTAGGAAAATGCTTGTGGGATGCATTTAGAGAGTCAGCATAAAGTAGTGATTAAATCTCTGGGCTCTGGATGCCAGCAACTAGCTTTGCAACTAAGCTGTAGTGCTTTTTTGCTGTCTAGTTTTGATTTTGGACAACTTATAATATTTAACCTCTCCGTGCCTCAATTTGCCCGTCTGTAAAATGGGACTAGTAATAGTACATACTATATAGGATTGTCATAAGAATGAAGTAAAATACTTAGAGCAATACCTGGCATGTTGCATGTGCTCAAGAAGTGTTAGTTTTTAATATTATTAACCATTTTTAAATAACTTGAGAAGAACAAGGAGGAGAGACTCTAAGAGGATAGAAACAACAAGTGAGATTTGATTTCAGATGATGTGGAAATCTAAAGCCCACTGTATGAATTTGAATCATTATCTTACTGATGACTGGAATCAGAAATGGTTAAAGGGGAGTGACAGAACTCAATCTGTTTTTTTAAAAGATCACTTTTTTGGGGTGGTGGACAATTAATTAAGGCCAATTATAAGGGCTTACCATGGTCAGAGAAATGAAGTCACTCATTTAAATGACCTTACTCATTAAGGTCACTGAGTTAATGAAAAGCAGAAGTTAATAACCACCAATGAGATTTGAGACCAAGTGGGTTAGATTCCTAAGTCTGTGCTGTTTATTGCATTGTGTGGCCGCCACAGCCACAGAGATGTGAAGGAAGGACTTGCTGGTCTCTAGATACCAGGAGCATCAGCTTTACATAGCTGACGGGAGACTCCTATAAGGGAAAAAAATCTTTGCCTGGTTTTTCCTCCAACTCAGCTTCTTTCTCGTTGACAGAGAAATGTTTCTCTAACTATAGTAAATTGGTAGCTCCAGCTAATAAATCTTTTTTTTTTCTCTTCTTTGAGATAAAGTGACAGGCTAGAGTGCAGTGGAATCATCACAGATCATAGAAACCTCAAACTCCAGGGTTTAAATGATGCTCCTGCCTCAGCTTTCCAAGTAGCTGGGACTACAGGCATGTGACACCATGACCAGCTAATATTTTCTACTTTTTGTAGAGATGAGGGCTTGCTGTGTTGCCTAGGTTGGTCTCAAACTCCTAGCCCAAAGCTATTCTCCCTCCTCAGCCTCCCAAAGGGCTAGGATTACAGGCTTGAGCCACTGTGCCCACCATAATTAATCTTTATTCTACTCCCAGATTCCCCCTTCCCTTGTCTTGGTCATTGATGGCTTAGGCTTCATCCTGAAAGCCCACTCTCTCAGCGGCCACAGTGGCAGTCCTGTCAGCTATGGCTAATGTCCACAGCTAATCAGAATCGGGGACCTTACGTTACAGGACTCTTTTAGATGTGAGTGATAGATACTGAAACAAAACTGGCTTAGGAATAAAAGGTAATTGATTATTGACTCTCAAAACTCAAAAATGCCAGGAGGCATTGCCTTCAGGTATGGCTGGATCATGGTGTTCAAACAATGTTGAGAACTTGCCCTTTTGTTAATTTCTCAGAACTACAAGTACTTACAGTTGTGTTTCCTTCCTTCTCAAGGAAATTCATTTCATGTCAAGACAGCCTCTAACACTAACATATCTTGCTAACATTCCATCAGCTCAGTAAGCACGGGAGAAAGAGCTTCTCTTTTGCAAAAATGTCAATGTAAGTCTCATTAGATTTACTTGAGGCACATGCCCATCCTTAAACCAAGAACTCTGGCAAGGAAACCAAATACCTAATTGGCAGGGCTAGGAGCATATGTTCCTTTGGAGCTAGATGGGGAAAGAGTAGCCTTATCCAAACCAGGTGGAGTGAGAACTTCCCAAAGGTGAATTTAGCTGCTATTACCCAAAGAATGGAAATCAACTGAGGGCCCATGAATACCCAATAAATAAACACTCTTCTCATAAACCCAAATGCTTTTCAGTCTTTCCTCCTTGACCTGCCTGGTCCCTTCCACTTGAAACATCCTTGTCTACTACTACCTGTAGAAATCTTCTTCTTGGGGCCCAATACCCTCTTCCTCCAGGAGATCTTCCTTTATCTCTTCCTTTTTACCTGTACCTTTCTATCTGCGCCTTTCTTTGGGCTCAGGAAGATCTGCATCATACTCATCGGGCCCAGTTCCTTCCTACCTCCTCTATCTAGGCATGGCTGAGCAGGGACCAGGACATCCACACAGATGTTTCTCTCCTGGACCAGGCAAAAAAGAGATACTCAAATGGTATTTGCAAAATTAATCATCCCTGATACAGTCATGAGAAAAGATATTTTAAAAACACCATTTATAATAACACTTTAGCTAACAGGATGAAGGAGCTGTCGCATTTCTCTTCACTCCTTTCTGCTTCTCTTCTGGCTCCCCAACTCCTCTCAGGGACCCCACTTCACAGAATCAGAGATTGTGCCAGCTGAGAGAGGTCTCAGCACCCATTCAGAGCAAAGCTTGACTAGAGTCTCCTATAGCTGGTTCAGTAGCCCTTCCATTAAAATCCATTTTTTCCTCTTTTTTTCTTTTGGAGATTTCAATTTGTCCTCCCGACAATCTTAGAAAAAAGGTATTATTATTCCTTTATTTTATGATGCCAGGACTGAGGCTCAGAAATATTAAGTGATTTTCCTTCCTCCCGGTTTCATTTTATAATCCTGACTTTTATATGCCCTTCATCTGGTCTTCTTAATACATGTGCATCTTTTATTTTAATTTTCTGATATGTTAAAAGGGTTTAGGTGAGCCACCTGGAAACCATTTGTAAGGATATCCAGTATAAACAAACGCTGATACAAGGAGTAACGCAGCCGAGCACCCACAGGCCTGGAGCTGAAGTCTCGGAGACTCCACGGCCTGGGTTCCCTCAACTTCCCGCTGAGACTGGAGGTCCGCAGAAGGAGGCTAGGAAGATAAGGTTACACTTGGAGCCGAGAAACAATATGATTCACTTCCCATCAGCCCTCAGATGCCTTTTGCTTTCCCCACTAGACATGAGCTCATGGAATTCTGTTTCACGTTCCTTTCGATAGATTTTCCTTTTCCTGTAGTAAGGTTAACTGGAACCATCACAGGGGTGCATTCATCAGGAGCAGCCATTGGATAGTAATAGGATAATTGTACCGGCCCTGGTACCACAGAGATGATAACTAGCATTGCTCCAAGAATGTACAGAGGCCACATTTACATTTTAGGGCAGCCCTTTTGAAAACTTTGGCATGGGTCCCCAACACTGTTTTCCTTCCCGCAGAGTGATGTGAGAACAGTGTTACAGAGCCTGCCTTGTTTAAGCACAAGCCAGGCACTGTGCAGCCTGGGAGGTGGATTATGCCCCAGATGAATTCGCGGAAAGCCTCGGCAGGGATGGGTTCAGTTCCTGAAGGCTCAGTGTATATATATTACAATAAGGTCTGTTGCCCACAGTCTCCATGGTTATCATACCAATGTAAGGAGCAGCCGAATTTGGGGAACAAGCAAATGTTTTGATTATTCATATTCTTGACCTTGACTTTCAATGTCCTCTGCATTTTGGTCTGGGCTTCTTTTCCAGGCTTATTTTCCGCTATTGACTTACATACATATACCTTAAATGAAGAGGGGAAATAGATTCTCTTTGGAGCACCTGGAAATAGCTGCTTGAACACTGTATTGAGAAGGATTCTGAGACCACATCCTGACCCAGCAGGATAAAGCTCTGTGATTGATTAGTGAGGTCTGCTATAGGCAAAGGTGAGGAGGTGGTGGCACACACACTTGCCATCCCTCTTTCTTCCCTGCATGCTAGCTTTATTGGATAGGCTGCAATGTATATCTGCATGCCTTTTCCTGTCTTCTTCCCATTTGTTAGGAATTCTTTCCTTGTGAATATCTGTTAATATTCTTCATGAATCATTGCAAACTGCAGCTTTACTGTAAAGCTATTATCAAATCTTCCTAAATGGGCATATTTTTCTTTCTTTATTATTCCTTTAGTTTTTGGTAATACTCTCAGTTAAGTACACTTCTCTAGCTTGAATTAGAGACGAAGGCACATGTGCCCCTTATTTCTCCTGGAGGACTGTAAACTCCTTGGTGGTAGAAATCAAATCCCTTCTACCTTCATATCACCATGTCCATTTGCTAAAAGAAAAGCCTAGATTCCAAGAGTGGGTGTGAGCTCCTTTGGTCAAGCCTTCACATTTTACAGATGGGAACACCGAGAGTTAGGGCAGGATTGGAGAGATGCCAAAAGTTGCACTGAAAGGTGGAAACATTTGTTCTGATTCCGAAACTCAGACTCCTGGAATGTTAGAGTTGGAAGGGTTCTCAGAGGCTGCTTAGTTTAGCTTTGGTAGTCAGGAAGCTCTGAGTGAAAGGACAGCTGACCTTTGCTTGTTACTTCCTTATTTTGGGCTTTGATGTTCTAGTTGCATTGTGATAGCTTTGTGGTAAATATGATTTCAGTGTGAACCATGAAAAATCAGCTTTGGAAATAAGCCGGAAGTGAATAGTGAACAAATAAATATAAATGGGTCCCCTCATTCATTCATTCATCTAAGGAAAATTATTGACACTATTCTAGGTCCTGGGGAGATAGAAGTACACAAAACAGGCAAAACCCAGGCCCTTACAGAGTTTAAACTTTAGAATCATGTGTGGGTTTGGTTCTATTTGTATTAACTCATTAAATCCTCACAAACTGTGCATTATATTTAATACTACAAGTATCCCCACTTTTCAGATGAGGAAATTAAGGTCCAGAAAGGGGAACTAATTTGCTCAAAGTTGTGCAGTTAAAAGGTGAGTAGAGGCAGGATTTGAACTTGAGGAGACTGGCTACAGCCCCTCTGCCCTGAACCACCTTTGCTACATGTTACAGATGGAAAACTGAGACTCAAAGAGGGGAGGCCATTAAGCCAAAGCTATTTAGCTAGTTTAGGGGCAGGGGCAGCCTTTTTGACTCTCAGACCAGGTTCTTTGCAGGCCACCACTCTGTCTTTCTTTCCCAAACTGTGGGAAGGAATGGGACAGACTAAATCGATGGATACGAGAGTTGGGTAAGGCTGGGTAAGATCTGAGAACACGTAATTTCTCTGGTAGGATAGACACAGGCTGTTTGTTTCTCATATTGGTGAGATGGCAGGAGGGTGGGGAACAGACTTCCAACACACCAAATATTACCCTAATTGGCTCAAAGGCCATGATTGTATCAAGTTCCAGAAATTATGAGTGAACCAGACAGTTAGGCCACCGCAGCTGGTCGGCAAATTATTGGCTCAAGTATTGTAATTATTAAACGCAACAGAGAGAGAGAGAGGGAGCAAGAAACTCAGACACTTAGTCCGGGATAATTGATCCAAAAATTATGGGTTCCAAGAAGGCCAACACTAGCTTAAATTTAGATTTGGACTCAACTCCTGTCACACGCACACAAATGACTACTGTTTCGTGGACACCCACTCAGCACACACAATCAGTCCCTCAGCTCTGCCAGCCCGCAGGAACAAAAGGGATTTTGATTCTGATTATTTTTAAACTTTAATGACAAATCCTTTCCTTCTCTACATTAAAAAATAAAGGCAGTGTATAATACCATTAAGGGACTGTTCGCTGCTGTTGGATCCTCAGAGGCACTTACATTGTTTAAATTTTAATTTCCGGGTTGAAATTTTTATTGAAAACATCACTATCTTTCTAAACAACAAAAAAAAGTTTCTTTTCTTGTCACTGTACTAGTTTGTTCTTTTACCTGCTCTCACTTTGCCTCAGCAGGAGATTTCCCTGCTTTTCCCTGGCTCAGTGGGTCTGGGAAGCCTCACCTGAGCTCTGTGATCTAAATTTGCTACTTCTGTCCCAGACAAGTGATTTTTTTTTTTTTTTAAAGCAGTTTGTCTTAGGGACAGGCTAAAGACTTCAGCCTGCAAATCTTTGACTATGCAGAGGCAGAATCCTTCTCATTACAATGATACTAAAGACTATACCAATAACAATGATATCAGGATGATGATGAAACCTCTATGATGTTTCTTGAGCACTTCCCATGTGGCAGGCCCAGGTAATAGATACCACCAGAAAATCTGAATCAAGGACTTAGAGAGTAATGTGTTTAGTTAGGTACGGGCATCATCCAGGAAGGCCTCATGACAAAGAGAGCATTTGAGTTAAATGTGGAAGGAGGGTAGAGTTTTGATATACAGGAGAAAAGACCAGAAAATGTCCTTAGTAAAGACAAGAAAACTGAAGGCATATTTGTGAAGGAAGGAAGGAGTGGAGGCGTCGAGGGTGGGTACAGGGAGGTGATGGTTAGGTCTTGCAGGGCCTTGGTTATCAGCCTAAGGATATCTGTGTTTTCCCCCATGGATAAGCAGGCATCCATGTTTTCATCAAGGGAATGGCCACATTGATATTGCAATTTGGAAAGATCTCTGGAGCAGAGGGTGAATGGAAAGCTGGCAGAGGTAAGGAAGGAGGCAGGGAGACCAGAAGGGAGGCTGTTGAACTTGCTGCTCTCCAACTCCATTTCTTATCTGGCCATGATCTTCTGGTGAGTGGCATTGGGTCCAGTCCTTCTCCCTCCACAGTGGATTCCAGGTGGCCCTGCTGGTCCCAGATTGACCTCAGACAGTTCTCTGCTGCCCCCACCTGGCCTAGGCAGCCCCTGCCACAGTTCCCTTGCAGGGCTTGGCCCCAGGGATCCAACACATGTGCTAATAACTCTGTGTGTATTTAAATTGCTATGACCACTGGCCAAGATTCAGAGCACATGGTAGGAGCCAGACCCTGTCTTTTACAGTGCTTACCACTAACCTCATGGGACCCTTATGAAGTGGCTCTTTTTATCACTATTTCACAAGTAAGGAGACTGAGGCCTGCGAATGCTTTATCCTCAGGATGGTAAGATGTGACTGTTTTTCCAGCAGTCTGCCTGAAGATCTGGGATTCCTGCCTTAGATCCATTTCTGTCTGAATATTGTGGCAGGACCTGGTCAGGAGAGCACCTGCCCGGGGGGTGCAGTTTAGCCTGAGTCTGCTTCAGGGAGGTGTCCTAGCTGGAAGGGCTTGAGGAATGGGGAGAGCCACCTTGTGCAAGACTGCAGTGCTGAGGCCTGGGGCGGAAAGGCAGGGCTTTACCTGGGGGAAGGGGCCAGGGAACCTGGGATACAGAAGCAGAAAAAGCCAGAAAGGAGCATGGGGCAGGCCAGAGCAAAGCTTCAGACACAAAACTGTGATGATCATACAGGCTTGAGGCTGGTTGTTGGTTCCTTTTAACAGACAGGTTTTTCACTGCTCAAAGTAACCTTTGCAACTTGACAATATATAGTGGTAAAAGCTCTGACTCTTAGAAGACTCCTGTTGAGAAAAGTCCACAGGCATTTTTTTAAGCCAAGAGTAGGGTCCAGAGGAGGTGGGAGACAGCGCAGGGTAGTTTTCTAATGGAGACACAGTGGGGTAGGAAGAGCTAGGTCAGGGGCGCAGCTGGCAGTCTGCAGGAGGGAGCAGTCTGGGGAGGTGTGCAAAGAGCCAAATGCAAACTTCTCCCACTTCCCAGTTTTGCCTGGGGCCAGCTCTGGGCACAACAATAATGTTTCTCTAAAACAATTCTCAGGAAGGCTGGTAGGAGAGGGCCAAGGGGCATACCTTTCTACAGTTAAGTGCATCCTGCCAACTTAAAGATCTCACTGGGATCAGCTGAGGTTATGAACGTGTTCTGAGTACACATGAAGCGTCAGACCATGGGTGGGAGGGAAAGCTGAGAGATTGTGTGTGTGTGCCCGCGCATACACGTGCTCGTGTGAGTATTCTCAGTCTTAAAACATCCTTATGTCCCCGTGAAGTCATCCCACAGCCCCAAATGTTTGCCGTTTTCTGGCTGATGGTGAAATGCAGCAGGACCTGAGCCCCTCCTCAGACAGACTAATGAAAGGCATAAATGAAAGGGGGAAAGAAACGTTTGGGGAGTATTAGGCAGATTATTGTTGGCAAGAAATAGAGACCATCTTAAGACAAGAGAGGTTTATTGTAAGGATGCATGTAGACCACAAGTGGAATTTGCTTATGCTTTAAACCAACATGGCCCTGTGGGCCCACTGCTCTCTTGGTCTTTCTCGTGGGCTGTGAGGGCCTGTGTTCACAGTATCTCTGCTTCTGTCTGCTCCAATCAGGTTCCAAGGTCAAGATACTTGTGCCTGTGTGCTGCAGCCAAAGTTGTTGTGGGAGTCTGTTTCAACTGACTTAGCTACTGCCTATTGCTCCCATTGGATGGAATGACCTTATGACCATCTCATAGGATGCTGGCTGGCCAATGGACAAGCCACTTAAGATGGAATGTCTGCCTCCAACCAATCACTGGTCACCTGGCCCCAAGCACAGCCTATGTTTGGCTTTCCTCAGCAGAGGCTGGTTTTGGACAGGAGAGAGTGTACAAACTAGAGGCCAAAGACCATGAAAGACATGTCTGATTTTTCTCCATGGAAGTCCTCCTAGGAGTAGGAAAAGAAATGAGAGAAAGAAGAAACCAGAGGACATGCATAGAAATTAAAAAAGATTTTTCTGGAACCACAAAACTCAGAGTTGAAACATATGTTAAAGACAATCCAATCAAATGTCCTTATTTTACAAACAGGAAATTGAATATTGAAACTCACATCAGAGATTATAAACCAGTCCTTCCTTCATTTCTAAGACTATCTTCTCTCTTTCAAATTGCACATTTAGGAGGAGAGATTTCTCAAAGCAAATGATTTAATGAGTCAGCCAACCTCTTTCTATACTGTTTATTGGGATTCACTGAGAAAGGCTTAAGTAAAGACCTCATCAACAAAGGACACTTGAAGTATGTAGGATTAGGAGTTAAATGTAAAAAGATCAAACCACAGAAGTGAGAGAAGTTAAATTAAATTTTGATTAAATATTTGAATTAGAAATGGCTTTGTAATCTGAAAACCAATACAAGTACTGACGGGGAAAAGATATATTGGAATGAATAAAATGTAATACTTCTCTATGGGAAAAAAATAACATGAATTAAAGTGGAAAAACTGGGAAAACTGGTATAAATGTCAAAGGATTAATGCCCTTGTTGTATGGAGATTTCATAAAAATTGATAAGAAAAATACTAGGTTCTTGATAGATAATAGGGAGAGGACATAACTGCATAAAAACAGGAAATATGTGATTAATAAACATTTTCACAAAGTCTCTGCTATACTAATCAAAGCAATGAAAATTAAAATAGTGACTAGATGCTTCTGTCTCCAACTTTTTCCTACCAAATTAGCAAATATAGAAAACAATATTGGGTGTAGGTGTAGGAGCAATGAAAGAGCTGCCCTCTTCCACTGCAGGCAGGAATTTACAATATTATACTTGTTTTGGAAAATCATATGGGAATTTGCCATAAGGAAAAAGTATTATTATTTCTTCTGCTTAAAGGACAATTTTGGATCATTTCATGTTTTTGTTTTTTTTTTCTTTTTCTCTTCAATCTAAATAAACATGTGTTTTTCCTATAATACGAACAAAATACATCAGAAAAAATGAGTGTGGGAATTAAGTTTGGGAATTAATTAATTATTAATTAATTGGGAATTAAGTTTGGGAATTAATTAATTAATTAATTAATCAAGTTTGAACTTGAGCACAGCAAATAAATGGGATTGAGATTGTAAATGAAGAAATGTGCAGGGCAGTGTGGTGGGCCTTGTGACTGGGTCCCTGGCCTCTATCCAGTCCTCCCCAATGGTGTGTCAGCCTTGCAATTTAGGGGGGACTGACCTTAGCCCCAGCTCTAGGGATTGATTTACACCCCTCCTGTTGTAAATCAATGTACTGCCTTCTCCCACTTTGCAACAATTTGGTTGTGGTAACCCACGTTCAAGCCAAAGAGACCTGATAATTCTCCCAGGACCCTAGTAGACTGGAGTGACCTTCCTTCCTTCCTTCCTCCCTTCCTCCCTCCCTCCCTCCCTCCCTCCCTTCCTTCCTTCCTTCCTTCCTTCCTCTCTTTTTCTCTTTCAACAAAGTCTCACTCTGTTGCCCAGCTAAATGGCATTAGCCCAGCTTACAGAAACCTCAAATTCCTAGGCTCAAGCAATCCTTCTGCCTCAACCTCCCAAGTAGCTGGGACTACAGGCACTCCACACAACACCTTTCTGATTTTTTTATTTTTAGTAGAAATGGGGTCTCACTCTTGCTCAGACTGGTCTTGAACTCCTGAGCTCAAGGGATTCTCTGGTCTTGGCCTCCCAGAGGGCTAGGATTATAAGTGTGAGACACTAAAGCGACACTTTTTGAACTGATGCTTGTGGGATGCCCTCTCTCCCTTCCGGATGTGAACCAGAAAGCACATGGTCCCCAACTGCTGCTGGCTGTCATCCTAAAACCTTGAAGGAAGCTGACCTGCAAGCGAAGTCTACACCAAGGGGAGGGCAAACCCTGGCAGACTGCAGAGGACCTGCCTTGCTGTTCATGCTACCTTGAGGCTTTTTATTAAGTGAACTTACAATGCATTAAGTTGTTTTTAGTTTAGTTTTGTTTTTTAAAGGATGCTACTTACAATTTGCAAGAAGCCTTGATATAGAAAGACACCACAGATCGCTACCCACAGATAGATTAAATCAGAAATACAAGAAAGGAATATAGGAAAAGTTGAGGAAATGTGTCTGACTGCACTATGGAGAGAAAGAAGCCTGAGTGAGGATGAAGTCTAGACACCAAAATAAAACCTTGAAACATGTGATTTAGGAGAGAGATAGCAGTGATCCAGAAGGGAAATCCCTTTAGAATGATGAGCAATACAATATAACATAGCCTTTCCCTCCCCTCCTATCTCCTCCCCTCCCCTCCTCTCCCCTTCTTTTTCCTTTCATCATCTCATCTCAACTTATCTCATCTCTATCTTTGAGGTCCTGCTCAATTGTTATACATGGTCTGCAGGAAGAAAGAATGGTGTCTCAAGAAGTGTTTTTGTCCTCTCCTGACATACCAGGCAGCTTCTAGATTATCTCTGGGAACTGGGTGTGCATGGTTGGCTGCTTAGATGCACTGAACACACAGAAGCAGTTCCGTATGTCCATGGCCAAGGGACCGTGTTCTAGTCACTCATGGCTCCACCAAAGAGCTACCAGTTAGAGATGAAGCCAGGAGAAGTCCTGTAAGATCTAGGTATTGCCAGTATTGCATTTGAAAAAGAAAATCCTCAGCTCAGGATTTGAGAAAGAAAATTCTCAGCTCATCTAAGCAATTCTCACTTTGAAATTAAGTACAAGTTGCTGCCCAGGTGTTACTGAAGAGTGGAAGTGTGCATGTGTACGTGTGCGCACAAACACACACACACACAGCAAAGCAGTGATTTTCCTTTTTGATACTAAGTTTTCTGGGAGCTCCCTGGGTACTTAGCAGGTCTTCTCACTCTACTTACTTACTGGAATGAATTAAATTATTCATCCAGTTGTTTATTCATTTAATAAATGTATATTGGAGATCTACTGTGGATCATGCATAGTCTTAGGGCTAGGGAATGTCAGGAAAAAATAATAAATAAAATATATTTATTTAACCCTTACTATCCATCATCACCACAGTGAGCACTTGAATTGTATTACATTATTTATTTTATGTCTTCCACTGACACAATATCAAATAGGTCACCAGCCCAAGGTCACACAGCCTCCAAGAGGTGTGTGACCCTCCAAGCATTCAGATCAAGAGCTTATACACAGGGCAGCACCTGTGGCTCAACAGAGTGGGGCACTGGCCCCATATGTCGGAGGTGGCAGGTTCAAACCCAGCCCTGGCCAAAAACTGCCAAAAAAAAAAAAAAAAAAAAAAGAGCTTATACACAATCCTATGCCAAAAGAAGGCAGAAGCCCAAGTAGAGTTAAATTCCCATGAGATCATGTGTAGAAAATATGGCCTGAGGGAAATTAAGAAGGTGGCTATGATTTCTTTGAGAAGTACTTAAAAGAAAACATAGTCATTTGAGCTGGATCTTGACAAATATAGAGAAAAACAGTAGCACTGAGGAGAAAGTACATTTCTAGCAGAAAGAAGAACTTGAACAAAGATGTGGAAATGGATGAGCATGTTGCCTGTGCCTGGGCACACACCAAGTTTGGAATGACTGGCGAAACCAGTTCAGTGGGGCAGCAGCAGCAGGAAAAGAATAATAAGAAAGGCTTTATTTGTCAAGCTAAGGAGTTTGAACTTGACCTTGCAGGCAAGAGGAGCCAACAGAGGTTTTCCAGCCTTGGGGGGCAACAAGATATTATTTGTGTTTTAAAATTATCTTCTAGGCAGCCTGTGTTGGGAGGGATTAAGAGGGGAGAGACCAGATGTGCAGAAACTCATCTGGGAGGACTTTGTGAACTCCAGGAGAAGAGAACTTGAGCCACCAACCCCCGCTCATGGTAGTAGAAGCTAGTCTTAATCTGGAGTTCTACTTCTCTAGAGTTACGGCTGCAAGTGGAAAGGCCGTGTAATATAACAAAGACAGCATTGGCATTAGACGCTCCTGCCTTCAAATCCTGGCTCTACCATTTACCTAGTAATTTGTAACCAACAAACTTCCCTTTTTTAGTGTCTAAACTAGTACTAACACCTAACTCACAGGATATGTGGAGGATTAAGCACAGTTAAGTTATGTAACATACCTGGCATAAAGGAATTCAGTAAATAGTAATTCCCTTCCTCACCCCTTCATGTTAAGAAATGGAAGATTGATGGTCACAGATACATTATAAGATCTGCCATATATTGAGAATTCCTAAGGTAGAAACATTTGGCTTTTGACACTGTAACATATTTAGCTTTATAGATTTACTAAATTGATTAATTTCAGTACTTTTTCTGCAACTCTCGCTATATCAATTGGGATGGACTAGGGTATGCTGCAGTAAAAAATTAATTCTAGAATCCTAATGTCTTCATAACATAAAAGTTCATTTTTTGGTTGTTTTAAAATATCAACACCAGTTATCAGGGGTCTTTACTTCATGTAGTCACCTGGGATCCAAGCTTACAAAGACCACCCTATCTGGTAACTGCATACTCTGCAATGCGAAGTCTTCAAGGGCCCTACAGAAATGGAAGAGTGAGATAGAGGTGGTACACAGGATGTTACCTGCTTCGAAACAGAGGAGACACACATGATCACCAGATACATGGCTCAAGCCTAACTGCAAGAGAGGCTGGAAAATGTAAGAGAGGACGCGGGGTACTGGGTGAGCACTGATTGCTCTGTGACACTAGGCGTAGTCATCATATAAAAACTGTAAAAAAGGTGCATTTTCCTCTGGTTGAAGTCTTAAGTTATCCTTAACAAATGAATTTGTTCTTCCTTGCATTAGTGCTCATCACAGTCCTTTGCTTCAGAGTAACTCATCATGAGAGGTCTCCCAGGAGTGAATGCTTCTTCCAATAGCAGGAAGCATTTTAGGAAGAACTTTCAGATCAACCTTTGCATGGAAATTTGGTGTCCTTGACTGGCAAGTGACCCACTAATGCATACATTTTTGTTTTGACTCTTGCTGCTTTGACAAGAGAGTGACGAGAAAGCTTCCAGAAGTGCTACGCGAGGGATGGGTAAGAACATAGATTGTTGAGATATTAGACCCCCATACAAACTCTGAGAGTAAATGGGCCTTTCTCCTCCTCCTCCTTCTTTTGCATTTCTAAAGCATTATCTCTTCAATTTGGAGTCCAACATACGCTGTGCCAGATCACGTATGATACCTATAAAAAAATACACATATCCAAACCCTTCCTTAGATGCACTGTACCTATGAAATGGGACCCTGGACTCTTTAGCAATACTTATTCTTGCTTAGATATTAAATCCAGGAAAACTTGTTCCATCTGAGTTTTATGGTTCATTCATGAGCACAACACCTCTGGAGCTGGGTAGGAATAAGGTGGGACTGGCTGGGTGTGATTGTGAAGAGAAGGATTAAAGAGCCACCATCTACAGGAGTCAGCGAGAACCCACATCCTGGGTCAAGGGTGGCCCTGTAAGGAGTGGAGTCACCCAGGGTTCATCCTCCCTCAGAGGATCACCCTGGCCTGTGCCAGAGACTGAGACAAGCCAGACATTGTTCTGCAGCACTGCAGTGCCAGCGGGAGGGAAGCGGGCCAGGGCTCTATAGCGGCACCATGTGGTAGGGAAGAGCTTTGCCAGCAAGGTCAGCCCCTGACTAGCAGATGCAGAACCTGGGCTCAGAAGCAGATCCTGTAGACCCCTTTTTGATTTTTCAAGCCTTCAAGATTCTTGGACAACTGGAAGGTAGAGTGCTCAGGAGTATGATACTGGAGGTATTATCTATCTGGTGGCTAGAAGTTAATCTAGAGTATTTGAAATGGAGTTTGAAGAAATGAGGGATATATAAAGAGACCCAATGCTGAGAGTTGAGGAGAAATTCATACTAATTATATCCAGATGGGAAAGTTGAGGCCCAGACAGAGAGTTTTCCTGAGCCAATACAGTGAAGAATGGGAAAGATAGCCTCATACCCAAATCTCCTTACTCCTAGTTCAGTGCTTTTGATATGGAACCAAGCTGCTTACTGCAAAGTCTTAAAAGTCTGGAAAGTCCTAAGGTACAACTGACTTGGTTTTTCTCTTTCTTCCCCAATATCTTCTTCTTCTTGCTTCTCTTACTACCTTTCTCCTCTCTGTTTTGTTGCATTTTATTCAAATAGGCCACCCTGGATCTGAACAGGGACAGAGATAGGCAGGGCAAAGGTAAGGAATATACCATGAGAATTTAGGGAAGTCTGTAGGGTAAAAATAGAGAAATGGTGTCAAAGATTCCAAGTTAGAGCAGATGAACTCATGTGGTGTATTTAATAATTCATTGCTTGAATCTGGCCCCACAAGGTCAATTCTTGATTCAATAGCAACTTTCTTTACATAGTTCATACTCCTTTTCAGACAGGGGAAGCTATGTAGACAGGGAGTGAGACAGATGTGAATGGTGTGTGAAATTATTTAACCTCACTAAGCCTAATTCTGTTACCTGGCTTATAATGGAATATATGCCATTATTTATATGGTATATAAAATGGATATACTCATAACTGTCTCATGGGATTAAGCAAAACAATGTAATATTGTGCCTCTTCCAAGGGGCTGGCATATAATAGACACTTAAACAATCTTTGTTTTTTTTTCTCCTTTTTCAACCTCACTCTCATTGAAGAGAAATGAAGAAACAGGAAGAATATAGGAATGAGGAACCCCGGGATTCTTGCTGCAACCTTGCCAGCCCACCTGGGTACTTGGCAAGTGTCTCAATGCTTGAAATAGCTAGTTCTGAAAGTCAGATACTAAGATAAAGAAATGTGGGAGGGAAAAAAAAACTATTGACCTATATTCTGGAGAAAGGAAAAATATTCTGCCAAAACAAAGGTGTTTCCAGTGAGTGGGTTGGTTTTGATAAATAATTAATTTGGATTGATTTCATTGTGTCTGGAGGAGTAACTACAACAGCATGTTCACGCCCTTGGAGTTCTGTGGTTGTCACATTTTCCACAATAACAGCTCCTTTGAAAGAAATGTGTTCAGTAACTTGGCTATAAAATAGTGGTCTGGCCAGAAGAATGCCATGAAAACTTTCACAGTTTATGGGCAATGTTTTTAATTGGATCAAAAGATGCTCTATTGTTTCCAACTGGCCTCAATTAAACCAAGGTAAATAAAATTGTATTGCCTTGGGAGGTATTTCATGGCCACCAAAGTAGACCTGTTCTCCTGTTGAGAATGTTGCTCCACTCAACACTTACTAAGTCTTCTGTCTCCTGACAAATATCATTCTCTGTGCCAGGCCCAGGGCTGGTTGGGGTGTGGCTATAGCAGGAGCTTTCTTCTGATGTTGAACTCACAGTCTAGTAGAGATGATACATTATGATGTGGTAGAAAAAGGTGCTGAACTTAAACACTGACTCACATTTAAGCTTTTCTACTACCCAAATCTAAAGGTTTCAATTCACCTTTCTGTGAAATGAAATAATTGCATTAGAAGAAGGCAAGTAGATTTGAATTCTTAGGCCAACTCTGGTGGCAGTGCCCTCTGTACTGAGTAGGATTCTGAGGTTATGTTCATGCCTGGTGGGAAAGAGCATTATGAAAGCACAAAAGAATGCTTACACTATCTGTGAGAGCCCCTGAGAGATAGAGATGTGAAAGATGAGAGTGAGGGAGAAGCACGAGAGAGAAACCAAAAAGACATTAGGGCAGAAACAAGGCTGTGTTCCCATGAGATCTTCATTTTCTTTCTGGGCCCACTTGTACCTACAACTCCCAGCTTCTACTGTAGTTGGGTGAAGCCATGTGACTAAGACTGGGCAATGGAACAGGGGCAGATATTATGCTCACTGCTTCCTGGTTTGACCCCAAAATATCCAGTGCAGTTCTTCATAGTCAACTCTTCATACCTGTTCTTTTATTACCTACTTGGATACAGAGGATCCAGAGAACTCTGAGGTGGAACCACTAGAGAGGAGGAGATTAGATTCCCAGAATACTGTGTGATACTTCCCTCTGAATACCAATTCCTTTATGATATGGGTGAGGAACTCTTTCTTTAAGCCACTGAGATTGGGGGTTGTTTGTTATAGGATTAAGCCTACTCTGTCTAAAGGACTGTTGGAGGCAGAAAACTTTATTGGAGGTGGACAATAAAGTCACCAATCCGCTAACGGTGGATTGGTGACTTTTGGTATGAACATGCTAAAAACCCTAATTTGAAGCCATTCACCCAGCCATGAGGGAATCCTCCTTCATCTCATCTCCCCCCTTAAATCACAAGTACTTCATGAGAATTCCAGTCTTTAGTGAAATTGCACAAAGGGAATGAATGTCATATCTGGTTTGTAACCTCAAAGGCAGTAGCCCCAAAGCAAACATAAAGTGCCAGAGTCCCTGGAGAACTGGCAATACACCCATGCAAGACATGAAATCAGATTTTGACTCATTTTTTGTCTAGACACTAAGGGAGCAGGGAGACTCCATTTGATCTCAGGGTTACCAGGACTTGAGGTTTCAAAACAAACCTACGGCATGGATGACACTGAAGCACAACCCTCCCTCTGTGTCTTTTCTGCCTCTCAGCCTGGCTCCCATTTTGCCTTCTTCCTCTCTGACTTTCTTTGCTTTTTTGAGGCCACCCACCACAAGAATGGCATGCTGAAGGGAATCTTGCCTGTCTAGAAATCCAAAGGCCCTACATCCTTTAGTGATAGAGTTTGGCTCCAGATTTTGGACAAGTGAAATAAGAGGAGATCTTTGTGGAGCAAGGAAGCTTATTCCTCGTCTTTGGGGATGGAGCTGCTTGTGAAGCAGGATTGGGGTCTATGAAATTCCTGAGATAAGTGCTTGTCTATTTTCTTAAACTACATTTAGATAAGGTTGGATTGGCCATGATTAAGTCCCAATGATTCAGTGCCAATGGACACTGGAATGATTTCTGTAGATCAAGTTTCACCACAACTCTCAAAGAATATATATTTTTAGATGTGAATTTCAGATTCAAAATCTTCTCCTTTCACTACGATTTTGGGAGTCTTGCCAGGTGGATGTGTTAACTTTCCAGGCCAGTGGTTGAAATCTGAACCATTGTTTTTCTTTGAGCTTGTTTGTCAGTCTCTTAAAATCTCAGGCCTGGGGATTCCAGATGTGCTGTTCACAGTTTGTCTGCTTTCAGATCCAGGATGACTCAGTTACAGAGTAGAGCCCAGCACCTTCCTGCTCCTCCACTCCCTCTGTAGGAAGCCTCAAAACCAAAGACAATGACAATTCTCAGAAATTATGGGATAGTATTTCCCATTTTATAAACTTCTGGTACTGGGAGGGTACTAAGAGACTGCCTCATCCAAGTTGCTTTCTTAAATCCAGGCAAAATAATGCCCATAGAGGTAAAGTGATATGGAGAAAGTTATACAGTGAGTCTGAGTCATAAACAGAAAATGAAAAATGACAGAATACTTTTTTACACTGTAATTTCATTAAAGTATAGTACAAAACAGTACAGGTTGAAGTGAGAATAAAATATGAGAAAAAAATTTGAATTAGAATATGAAAAAGACATCAATCAAAGAGTTCTAAAAAGATTCATAAAACTTTCTTCTTCCAAAATAAACAAAAATGAATAAATTGAAGGAAATATAAGAAAGACTAAATCATTAACCCCAAACTAGCAAAGTATTCCAATCTCATACTCTGGGTGTTATGAAAAGAGGTTTTTAGATTTAGAACAATTTGGACAATAATGAAGGAACATGCCAGTGTGAATGCTGGACTCTTAGCAACAAGATCTCAACAGAGCAGGAATAGAGGGGAGGAAAAACGGAATTTTGCATTCCAGATTTGGAAGCATAGGGATTAGGATGCATGTTGTTCCTGAGGGCTATCTCCTGTGAAGAACCTTTTCCCAGTGTTGCTAAAAATGCACTATAAAGTCTGGGTTGGAATTGCTGCCAATGTTTCCTTTGACCTTTGGCAGGACAGATGGTATGAGAGGCATCGAGGGGCAATTTCTTAGGATTCACTGTTTGAGCTGATCTAGCAGCAGCAGCAAACATAGGCTCAGGAGGGTGTGGAAATCAATGCCTGGCTAAACCAAATCAAAACAAGTGAGAAACAAGGATAGTGACAAGGACAGCACCTTTCATAGCTAGTCACTCTGAGAGGGGAGCAAGTCCAAACCCAAAGCTCAGACTCCTTCCTCCACAAAACAGGGGACTGAGTCACCAATGTAGTGGAGCTATTTTCAGTTATTTTCAAAAATTATAGAGAAAGCGAACAAAGGCAAAATTCTCTAATTGTGGTTACAGGAAACCCCAGCTCCTTGTCCACACCCTTTGGGCACTTAAGTGACTAGAGGGAGTGACTAGGGCTCCAGTTCATATTCCAAGGAAAAGACTCAAACAGTGCTCAGGGCAACAGAAATCTACACCACCTCAGGGACACAATAACTCTGTTCAAAGACAAGTGAAAAGAAATCCCTGCACTAGGAGACCACAGTAAGAATTGGCAAAAATAAATAATGCCCAGTGGAATATTACATGCAAAATTTTGAAAGGAGAGATATTCAAGAAAATAGAAAAACATTTTAGTTGCAACCAATTCACACTTTTTTTTTTTTTTTTTACAGTTTTTGGCTGGGGCCATATTTGAACCCATCACCTCCAGTATCTGGGGCCCGCACCCCACTCCTTCAAGCCACAGGCACCACCCAACAATTCAAGAAAAGCATGGACCTTACGGAATGGAAAATATGTTGATAATTATGCAACTGATTAAAATAGAAAGTTGGTAGAGATGAGAAAAGAAATTAAAGTGAGGGTGGCACCTGTGGCTCAGTTGGTGGGGCGCTGGCCCCATGTACCAAGGGTGGTGGGTTCAGACCCTGCCCCTGCCAAAACTGCAACCAAAAAATAGCTGGGCGTTGTGGCGGGCGCCTGTGGTCCCAGCTGCTCCAGAGGCTGAGGCAAGAGAATCGCTTAAGCCCAGGAGTTGGAGGTTGCTGTGAGCTGTGTGATGCCACGGCGCTCTACCGAGGGCCATAAAGTGAGACTCTGTCTCTACAAAAAAAAAAAAAAAAAAAAAAAAGAAATTAAAGTGAAAAATAATATATTGTAAATTTGAAAATGAAGCATTAGCTTCCCAAAACTAAAATTAATACCTGAAAACATTAAGTTAATGGTGAGCACATACAATTGAGAGAATAACAGATGAAGAACAAAGGAGAAAAGATGAAAACATCCACAGATACGATGATGTGATAGAGGAAACAGACTCTGGAGAACAAAATATGATACTTAAAGAAAAGAAGCACTGTAAGAGGAATAGAAATGTATTCCAAGACCTAAGAGAAGAAAACCTTTCAGATTTGACGGAATAACTGACTTTCTAATCTAAAGAACTCACCCTGTATGAGGGAACTTAAAAGAGAATAAAAATCTACTAAATATTGCCTAATAAAGCTATTGCATTTCCAAGAAGAGGAAAAAAATATCTTTTAAACTTCAAGAGAATTCCATTATCTAACCAAAAAAGTAAATTAGGTGACTTCCAGATGCCAGACAATAATTGAACAAGAAACAGAAATTCTATAAGTAGTTAAGTTGCCATTAATGTGTAAAACTAACAGAAGTTATGAGTAAAAGTAATCAAGAATAGGAAAATATGAGCATAAAAGGACTGAGCTGAGCATTAAATAGTATAAACATGTCAGTACACCTAAAGAACTATGGTAATTATAGTTAAATATGGCATGCAAAAGTTACAATTTTTAAAAAAATTTTAAAATAAAAATAAACTGTTAACAGGGTCTCAAAAATAGTAATGGAATAGATTGGCAGAAAAAAATCCCAGAGTATACCATTTACTATAGAGAAGGGTAAAATTGATTATTTCCAATAGATTCAGTTTTGAAAAATACATTTTGATCTCATTTATAAACATTGATTTAAAAATGCAGGAAAAATTAAAAATTACATTAATTTACCAAATATTTACTGAGATTCTATTATGTTCTAGGATCTAGGTATATAGTGGTAAGTATAACAAAGAGAATTCCTGTCTCTTAATGGCTTACGTTATATACCATGATCAGGAATGATTTATACCAAGAAAGCAAACATGAGTCAACACTGTGACATACATTAATATAATTGAGAATCTTAATGAGTCAAAAGTGAAAAAAAAAACATGTTATTCTTCTGTTTGGTAGTTGAAAACTTCACAAAACTCAAATTCCAATCTTGGCTGTAAAGCAACAACAATATCCTTAGTAAAGCAGGACAAACAGGATTATTTCTGTTTCTTATATATGCATATATTGCGAAGTGTTTGACTGTAAATCTCCTGAAGCATTCTGCTTCAAGTTAGGAAAAAAAATTAGATACCTACTGTGTAGGCAGAACACTGGTCCCTCAATAAGGTCCACATCCTAATGCCCAGAATGTGAATACATTAGAAAGGAGAATTAAGTAGTCCCATGGAGTTAAGATTGCTAATAAAATGACCTTGGAATAGGGAGGTCCTCCTGGATTATCAGGTGGACCCGATGCAATTACAAGTGTCTGTAAAGATGGAAGAGGGAGGCAGAGGAAGAGGCGACCATAGGAGAAAGGCACACAGAGATGCAATGTTGCTGGCTATAAAGATGGAGGAAGGGACCACAAGCCAAGGAATGGGGGTGGGATCTAGAAGATGGAAAAGATCAAGGAAACAGACTCTCTTGTGCAACCTCCAGAAAGGAGTGCAGTCCTGCTAACACCACGATTTTAGCTCAGTGAGCCCTGTGTTGGACTTGTAACCAGTATGTTTGTAATATAGTACATTTGTATTGTTTAAATTGCCACATTTGTGGTAGATGGTTATGTCAGTCACAGACTTGAATACAGCCACAGACTCCTCTGTTATTCTGGAATGCTGTGAATACAAGTAATAGAAAGGAAACACCAATTGTCACTTGAAGGTTGTATGTTTGGAAAACAAAATAATCATCAAACTACTAGAAAACACCAAGTTTTCATTTGAGAGGATCATTTAAAGGTAAAAGTATTTCAATAATAAACAAATATAACGTGATAAAGATCCCATTTTAAGATTCTATTTTATGGCTTTTTGTTGTAGCAAAAAGCTATAAAATACAGCAAATTCAATGAAAGGTGTTCAAGGTATATTTGGAGAAAACTGTTACACAAGACTGACAAACGTACAATAACATGGAAAAAAAAAGATATTCCTTTCTCCTGATGTTAACAGTCTTAATATTGTAAAGATCCTCTTACAAAATTAAATTTAATAAAATCCCAAACAATACAACTGCTGTCATGGCAATAGAAATTTCTCAAAATTATTCTCAAATTCATGTATAAAAAATTAAATATGCAAGGTTAAGTAGGGAGAACAATACGAAAGATTTGAAAAAAACTGTACAACTATAATCATTAAAACAGTATGATATTACTTTAGGGTTAGGAAGACAGTTCAATTGACTATAGTCCAGACACAGATTTAAATAAATATAAGCATGTATTAAATAAGAAAATGGTATTTCAGGTCAGCAATAGGAAATACAGACTAAAAATAGTGTTGGAATAATTTATTGGCCATTTGGGAAAATAATGAAGATGAATTAATATTTTATGTTTATATAAAAATTAATTTCAGACAGATCATATATTTAAATGCAAACACTAAATTCATGAATATTAAAAAATGATGTGGCACACTATTATTTTCTTAGGCATAAGGACGCCATAGAACAAAACTTATAAACTGTAAAGAAAGAAATTGACTATGTTAAACATTTCAGTATAGAGAAAAATATATAAAGTCAAAATTCTAAAAATAAACTGTGAAACATTGTCAAGAAAGAAAAATGCCAAATAGTCTCATAAGTTGGGTAAAAAGTGTAGGCAGCTGTTGAGGAAATAGTAAATGTGAATGCCCATAAGCATCTGAGGAAAGAATTCAATTTAATTCCAATGAAATAAATGCACATAATACCTCTGATATGCTTTCATTGTACCATATCAAATGAGTAAAGAGGGAAAATGGAGATACTATCCAGAATTGGCAATGATGTAGAGAAATAGGAACTTTCAAGTAAAAGTTGATAGATATGAAAGTACAATCTACTGAGATGTCAAGATGCATAAAGATTTAAAACGTACATGTCCTGTGATCTAACTAATACAAATCTATTCTATGGAGGTAATTGGAAAAGAATTTAAGAATAAAGGTACGTTCACTGAAGACTTGTGCATTCCAATGAAATTGTGGAAACAATGAGAATAGTCACAGAATAGAGGAGCATGTAAGTAAACAGTGGTGCCTCTAGACAATGGAGCACAGATGAAAAATAATCAGACAGATTTATATCTATGTAATAGCTTCTCAAATTCTTTTAAAACATGAAAATATCTATATACTGTTGAGTGAAAAACAAAATTCTAATATTGAAAGGTCTAGAATAGGCAGCGCCTGTGGCTCAAGGAGTAGGGCGCCGGTCCCATATGCCGGAGGTGGCGGGTTCAAACCTAGCCCCAGCCCCCCCCCCCAAAAAAAAAGAAAGGTCTAGAAAAAATATCAAAATCTTCAGGGTGGCTTCTCTGGATGGTGAGGATTTTTGTGGTTGCTTCTTTATTTTTCATATATGTTTTTTGTTTTGTATGCCTCTGTGCAGTTTGAGATGTCTACAATAAAAGTGCTCGTCTTTGAAGACAAACATCAAGTGTAGCAAAATTAATGAACATTTCTTAAATCAGATGCCTCATTACAAAGCAAGGATTCTGTTAAAATAATTTTCTGAACAAAACTTTTCATTTATTAGCAACTATCTTAACAGGAAAAATGTTTAATTTTCTCCTAACAGATTTCCTGTTAGGCAAAGATTTTAAAATAGAAACAATTGCTTTAAGTAATGAGTTCCACAGAAATGATGCTTTGGGCTGGTAAGACTGATAGATGATTTAGAAACACCTTCCTCCTTCCTCATAAGTCTTTCCATTGGTACCATGGTGGAGGCCCAGACGTAATCACCAAGTGGGCTAGTCGATTTAATGATGTAATAAAGGAACTGCTGTATTACTGAGGTGAAACAAAACTTGTTTCTACTAATTTCATTTTATAGCTAAAGAAAACCATCCTCAGAAGTGAAATGACTTGAGCAGAATCAAACAGGAAGTTAATGCCAGCCCTGAGACTTGTCCTACTGTGATGAGTTGCTAGTTATTCCCTGACGTGTTTCTCCTAGAGTGTCTGTGGAAAGGAGCCTCAAGGGGGAGGTGGTTCCAGGCAGATGAGATTCAACCACAGCAGCTCTGTTTTAATCTATTTGATACATTCAGCTTCTAGCAATGTTTGAAAATCAGTCTACTAGGTCACATTACTCTTTTCAGCAATTTGCTCAATGAATATAAACCAACTCTCCCACCCACCCCCCGCGGTCCAGCCCAGGGCGTTTTCACAGTGAGATTCATTGCATCATTTGTCCACACCCTGAGTTCCTCAGAATCTAGTCTGGCCAGGACCAGCTGTCTAAATATCCTTTTTTCTTAATCTTTTCTAATTATTGGGGAGATTCCACCCCTGGGTATGGTTACTGCTCAAGCCACTTTTAGTAAGCATACGCTATGGGTGTACATGAGTTTTATCCCTGACTGAATGACTCCATCCAAGGTAGCAGTGAGGGGGATTAGTGCAGGCAACAGACCTTGTCCAAAGTTATTGCTCTGGTTCGTGTTTGTGTTGAGGCCATTGATGAAGTTATAGATGTCACGCTGTTCGATTTGTGGATAGCTTGAAGCTGAAAGTGATAGTGACTACCTTGGTTAAGCAAGAAGCAAGCACCCAAAGGGTTCAAACAGTATGAATGATGGATATGAAGTACTCTGTCAGTGTTGTCTAAAACTGCTGCTTTATAAGGTAGCAAAGTCCTCATTTCTAGAATCTGAAATCATTTACTTCTTGTCATCTGTGAGGGATGCAGGAGAGATTCTGGGACTATTTTCCCTAAGTGTGACGTTCTAGTCTAGTATGCACAGTTCCCTTTAAGAAGCAGGCTTGGTGAATTCTTCTTTCATATACAGTGTGGGTCACTTTGGAAGTTTTGAGACAGAGTGTATTATGGTCCATTATTTCACTTCTAAGAAACAGTTTACAGGGTACTTTCTGATTCATCTGTTCAAGTCTCAACTTGCTTGGCTTATTGGTGTTCCTGGGGGGAGGGCTTCCTTTGTTTCTGTCTGCATGGATTTTATGTTTCTTTTGAGTTTTGTGTACCTCACAAACTTCATAATGACCCACATGTTCTTTCATGTTGTTCAACAAAGAACCAATAGGAAGAGTGTGCATACAATATTGTAACCAAGGGCATTGGATTGACCAAAATAAAATTTACAAGGGCTTTGCAAGCTACTGGTTGGTAGGTAGACTCATATCAAAGCCCCTTGTTTGATAATAGGACACCAGGCTGGTGATGGAGTTAACAATCCGTGTAAGAAGGGAAGAAAGACAGGTCTTCTGAGAAGCCAGAGGGAGAGGCCAAGAGAGGCATGGTAAAGGGACTGTGGCAATCAGTATAGCTTCAGTCTAGCTCATCATCTCCCCACTATGCACACAAAGTATCTACAGGTCTCTTGAAAATTGTCCATAGGAAAGCAATCACCAATCATAATTTTCAAATCAGTGAATATAAATGTGTAGGAGGCAGGATTTACGTCTATTGAGCCTTAATCATATGTTGGGTACTATAGTAGGTGCAACAAACTCAAGGTGTTCTCCCAAATTCGTATGTTGAAGTCCTAACCCCCAATGTGTGTTAGGGAGTGGGGCCTATGGGGGGTGATTAGGTCATGAGGGTGGAGCCCTTATGAATGGGATTAGTGCCCTTGTTACAGGGATCTCAGCAAGTTCTCTTATCTTCCCTCTATCATGTGAGGATACAAAAAAGAGATGGCAGTCTGGAATCCAGAAGAGGGCCCTCACCAGACCCTGACCATGTTGGTACTCTGATCTTGGATCTCCAGAAATGTGAAAAATAAATGTTTGTTGTTTAAGCTACCCAGTCCATAGTACTTTGTTTTAGCAGCTTGAAGGGAGTAAGACACTAGGTATGTTCTTTTATTTAATCTGTGTCTTAGGCTGTTCAGGCAGTTATTTCTCGGCGCCTGTGGCTCAGTGAGTAGGGTGCCGGCCCCATATGCCGAGGGTGGCGGGTTCAAACTCAGCCCGGGCCAAACTGCAACAAAAAAATAGTCAGGCATTGTGGCGGGCGCCTGTAGTCCCAGCTGCTCGAGAGGCTGAGGCAAGAGAATTGCTTAAGCCCAGGAGTTAGAGGTTGCTGTGAGCCATGTGACGCCATGGCACTCTACCCGAGAGCGGTACAGTGAGACTCTGTCTCTACAAACAAACAAACAAACAAACAAAAGTCATGGACTGAGTGGCTTAAACAAGAAGCATTCATTTCTCACAGTTCTGGAGGCTGAGAAATCCAAGATCAAGGTGCTGTCAGAATCAGCATCTTGTGAGGACCCACTTCCTGGTTCATAGATGGCTATCACCTTGCTGTTTTCTCACATGGTGGAAGAAATGAGGGAACTCTCTGCGCTCTCTTTAATAAAGGGACTAATCCACTTAAGAGAACGCTACTTTTCTGATCTAATTACCTTCCAAAAGTCCCTTATTCTAATACTATTGGATTAGAAGCTAGGATTTCAGAATATCAATTTTTGTGTGTGTGTGGGGGAAGATACATACGTTCAATCCATAACAACTTCATATTATTTCTATTTTTATTTGATATATAGGAAAACTTAGACTCAACAAAATGAAGTCAAATTCTCCCCAAACCTAAAGCGTAAAGTGGAAGAGCCTGAACCCTGGTTTGCTTGATTTTTGATCTGAAGTCAAAGGTTGTCTAGACTGAAGTTTCCTGTGCTCAGATCACTGTGGGGCTTTGCAGAATAGGGCACAGTGAAGGGCATGCTTTGAAGGCCCAGCACCTTCTGTTGAATGCTAGAAGCATGAAGTGATCATTTAATCCAGAGTCACAACTCAAACATCTACATTCTTTGCAGACAGCACCAGCTCGTGAAATGCTTTCAATGTTGTCCAATAGGAAGTGGTGGGATGACCAGGAGAGGACACACCCATGACGGGGAGGTGCCATTGCTCAGCTCCAAACCAGCAACAAAACAGTGCAGGCTGGATGGATCTACAGGGCCACAGGATTCTTGCCTCTTATTTTGGTTCATTTATTTTGCTTTTGGGCCTTTTCACATTTCCTCCGATTTGATTTTCACAGGATAGTATTATATAGCCATTTTATTAATGAAAACAACTAGGGCAGGGGCAGATAAAGGGACTTGCCTAAAATACCATGTTGGGCTGATTGCCTGATGAAGATTATCCCATCTTCTATGCCTGGCATGCCACCAGCATTTTTAGAAAGGACTGTGAGAAGTTCATAGATAAACCACCTACCGTGTATTAAACAGCATGTGTCATGCATGTGTTCTCTGGAATTCATGTTTCATAACACTTCATTCACTTGCAGCATAGAAACTGTCAGGCCCAGTGCCGTCTGGAAGAGGCTTGAAAAGTAGCAAAGTCGGCTGCTACATGCTTTTAGTTGGAAGTCCTGGAAACTCTCAGAGAATCAGGGAGAGTAGTGTCTTTAATATGTAGCAGCTCTTAAAACTGGTTTTCAGTTTGTTGTTCAAAGACAGAGCTTGCCATTTCTGTTTCCAATTTTAACTGGGGTCAGCAAACTGTGTGTGTGAGCCAAATGCAGCCTTCGTCCTGCTTTTGTAAATAAAGTTTTATTAGAAGTTGGAATGCAGCCACATCCATTCATTGGCATATTTTCTAAGGTTCTTTTCACACAAAAATACTACAATGATAGAGTTTAATAATCATGACATGGTATAATTATTAAATATGTTGCCTGCAAAGCCTAATATATTTACTAATGTAATATTTACTATCTGCAAGACTTAATAGAAAAAGTTTGCCAACCGCTGGTTTGTTATATATGTCAGCTCACTTCAGTACCTTCTATTGAAATTTCCCACTTTCCTGAAACCTAGGGTTGAATATTAATTCTACTGCTTTTTTTTTTTTTAACTTTTGGCAAGTTGGTTATTTGTAGACGTAAATATTCTGGCACAGCGCCTAGCGCATGTGAGCCCCTGTGTATGTAGACCATAGCGATGGAATGATTTCTTGGGTTTCACACTCTTTTTATAAGGTTAGCCTGTGGCTGAGGGGGAGGGGTGGTGTCCTGCTTTCTCCCTACAAATTCCGATTCAGGGGAGAAAACAGGAGAGCTGTGTGGTCCAGGGGTCTGTTTTCTTTGCTGTTACTGCTGGTGGACTCATTAAGGACTTGTTAGGATTGGAGAACAGGTGCCCAGACAAGAATGAATCTTTTGCTTTATTGTAAGGTCTGAAAATATTAGGTCAAAGAAGTCTTAGTAGTATTTCTAGTGTTGCAAAAATGTCCAAAGTAAGTCCCCCTTTTCAATAGAGAAAACCAAAGTACTGCTTTTATTTCTATTTTGTCCTATTTTGCATGACACTCTTAGTGAAATAAGATGCCCTTTCATGGCCCTCTTGCTGATCCTGCAGGTTGACACATTTCTAGGTGATGTTCTGTTATATTTCCATTTCTCTACTTTTTCATTTCACTGATTTTTGTTTCAATGTTTGCATTTATGCTACATTCAAACATTTAGTGGCAAGAAATGGGGCATGAATACAGACAAACAAATATTCAGATAAATGAATAAGCCTAATGGAAAAATGTACATTTGCCCCAAACATGACCAATGAGCCTATGACTATCAAGTTTCTGTGCTTTGGGGCAGAATTTCTTTGCCTGTGGCTGGTGACCCTGATCATCTCATGTGGATCAGAAGTTCTGATTGTCTGCTGCTGCCATTGTCGGACTTTCTGAGGTCCTTGGAATACAAATAAAAAGCATCCTTAGCAAAGAAAAGCTGAGCACCACCGTGTTGAATCAAGTCTTCCAGCCCTGACCAAGGCCATGTTGTGGATGTATTTTCCTTGGCACTGTAAAGGAGTTACTTACAAATGCATTCAGGTGGGTGATATGATCCTTGCAGGAATGAGCCAAGACTCAGAGAGAATATTAGAGAGCTGAAAGGTGCTATTTAACATTTTGGGCAGATCTAAAAATTATACACAAAAGTGGCTTTGGGAAACAGTTGTGAAAGTGACAAAGATTGTCCTCAGTGCTCCCTGGCTCTCACTTAATACTTCGCCTACCTTCACTGTCTGGGTTTCTCACTATTGTACCTCACCCTAGATTGACTCCTTGTGCCTTTGATTTGTCCTTCCTTGTTATCTCCACATGACAACTTATCTGTCCCTTAGGATTTTGCTCTTTGCTTGGGCTAATATGATAAGTGGATCTGTGTAATTCATTGAGAAATGGGTCTTATTTGTATTAAGCCACGTCCTCTTGTAAGGATTGCCCTGGAGGTAACATTTGGGACTTTTAGTCATTCTGACAACCAAAATAAACTTGGTTGGAGTGACAGAGTACAAAATCAACCATCACAAGACCTGGGTTTTGCACCAGTTCAATCTTTACTTATGAGAGTATGAGCAAGTCATTGGAACTCTTTAGATATCAGGTTGCTAATCTGTAATATGGGGTTAGGAATCCTACATGGAAAGAGTTGTTATGAGTAACAGATGACTTGATTATACTTCGGACAGTACCCTAAAACCCCTAAAAGTTGGAATAAATGTGAGATACTCATTATAGTTACAAATGATTGTAATTCTAATTTCATGCCATCATGACAGCGGATACAAGGCCATTGTGAAAAAGCAAAAGCCAATAAAGTGACATTTCGAGGTCATCTCCAAAGGGAAACCAATTATTTGGTATTTTGTCAGACTCTGAGCAGTACTACCATTGACAGGGCAGAGACAGCTTTCTGCAATGCTTTTAGCCAAGTGCAGGATAGATTATACTATGGTTACCTCAGTGACTGGCTATTTGAACACTTTTATCTGAATAGAAAGTGAAGCTAATATTAAAGCATACCCTTTATGTGACATTTTTTCTAAACATTATCTTACAATGATTTAATCCTCAAACAGTCCTGACAAAAGAAAATGAAAAATCACCAGTGAAGAAGCTTACACTTGGATGTGCTAATTAGCATCTTCTTTCCTATACAATACAAATTACCTGCATTAGTCTGAAGGCCAGTCCCTCCAACGGTGAGGCTTGTTCAGGTTACGAGCATATGATATTCACAGATGACGCAAAGCACAGAGTAGTTGCTTAAAATTTAGATAATAGGTCCAGAAGAGTCAAAATAGTATTGGAGGGCCAAAATAAAGGCCTCGAAGTAAAAGATGTAATGTATCAAATGAATGCAAATTCTTTTATTTAGCTTTGAAAAATCA
This sequence comes from Nycticebus coucang, assembly GCF_027406575.1. Lineage (NCBI taxonomy): Eukaryota > Metazoa > Chordata > Mammalia > Primates > Lorisidae > Nycticebus > Nycticebus coucang. The sequence goes on from NC_069793.1 coordinate 48,545,930, forward strand.
ACTGTCCAATAACAAGGTTAAAGAACATTTCTGTCTATACGTGTGTGTGTGTGTATGTCTACAGAGCAATTGTCTTAAACATTTAGATAAATAAAAAGTCAAAGGAAACCAAAAGTGTACTGTGATTGCTAAAAAAGCTAAAAGGCTATACTTATGGGAGTATATTGCTCAGACCAAAGGAGGTGATACCGCACTCTTAACTGTATTGTGCAAGCTCATACGTGTACTAGCTGTATTGTAGTCAGCTCTAAACCACTGTTAACTACTTCTTATAGGCCAGAGATTATTCAGTGTTTGATGGCAGCTTTGCTTAAGCAAAAATTTCTCCCTTTTCTCTTAGCATCAGAAGATTGGGACAATAGGGAGGCAGTCCTGAAGTCACAGTGGGCAAGTACCCTGGCTGTCCAGGAAGGCCTAGGAAGGTGTCAGGAGAAATTATGCCCAATGGAAAGCTTAGGGGCCTAGAAAGTAAAAAGTAGAGTTAGCATTTGAGTAGGGGCCAAGGTCAAAAACTAGCAGGAGATTAAGAGGTAACAGAAAACAAATACTTGAGGAAGAAATCAGAGAAGACCAGATAGATTCCTGAAGGATATGGTTTCCTAGCATTAGAATATTTTCCTCCCCTCCTCCAACAATAGAAATTTCTATCAGGACTCCCAGTTCGGGTACTAAAGTTTAAATAGTAGATATGAAATGGGGAAATACGATTTAGAGCAAGGACTGTAGACAGGAGTCCTTCTAAGTGGAATTTGTTTCACAGGGAATTGTAATGATGCAGTAAAGTACGTTCTTGCTCCATTGGCCTTTGTACCAAGGAAGAGTTTGGCCTGTGAGTAACTGAATCTAATCCAGGTGCTGGGAGGTGGGGGGCACGGAGCAGAGTGATTCCTTGTCCTCCCTGAAGACACACCAGTGTCTACATGAGAACAGTAGCACTGTCATGTTCTTCCCACAGTTTTCAAACAGTGGCTAAGCTGACTAATTCAAGCTCAAAGAAAAACAAACAGAAAAACTGGGAGGAGGGAAAGATTACCAAGAAATCTTTCTAGTTTGCATTCGAGTTTTTTCTTTTTTTCAAGTCTTGGGTAGAAATACTCACTCTGAAACTCAGAATATAAACCATTACATGACATACCCATGGGTTTTGTTACTGTTGTTGCTGCTGTTTTACCTATAAGCAACTTGGAATCAAGTGAGTGCCCATGGTTTTACCTTTGATATGCCAGCTGTTGGCAGGATCAGAATCAATAAATAGGTGCCTTCTTAGAAGAGGAGGTGGTGTTTACCCTGAATTTCTCCTTGACGATGACTGTGACTCCTTTTAAAAGCTAGGAGAGCACTTTCTGACTGGGCTAACATCTGAGATACACCTACAAGGGGAATCAGAGATTCTTAGAATCACAGATTCAGAGTGGCTTGTAGTTTCAGAGTTATAAAGTTCTGGAATCTCAGATTTGGAGGGGGCATTAAAGGTCATCCAGGTTCCAGCCCCAGCATGAAAAGGATTACAGTAGAAAACAGAGGGACAAGGAGTCTAGCCAAATTGCAGTAGCTCCACTGAGAAAGATTTAATCCATTTCACTTAAATTTAATTTACGACTGCTTTGGATTGGTAACATTGTTGGTAATGAAAGCCTAAAATATGACTTAGTCTTTGATTCCAAATAATATCAAGTTTCTTGATCCCGCAGAGTGGTAAGTTAATTTTTTTGTTGTTATTGAGCTTCGTTTTAATGACTAAATGAAAACATAGCAAATCATTTTTTTTTAAACATCAGCTGAGGCTTCAAAACACTTACTATAGAGTTTAATAATGAAAAGGAACCTTCAGTAAGGTAGAACACTTAGCAGGGGCATTGGAAGCGATGTGCCATTATAAAGGAGCATGTCTGGTTTGGCCCCAATCCTGCCTTTGTCTCCAGAGCTATTTTGCTGTAAATTTAGAACAGAAATATCCTTTCTGGAATAAAAATGTAGCTTTGTTGGCTACAAGTGCATGTTTGCTGCTTCACAATTTTAGAATTAGACGATGGACTTATTTAGTAGACATTGGAGGGTAAAAAGCGAAAGCCCATAATTTAAAACATTCCACTCCACCACAGTCCAAGAAAAACAAGGACCGGTGAACAAAACCAGCAGTATTGTAATAAGAAAACAACTAGGTGCATTTTTTCCAAAACCTAAAAACCAGGAATCTAAATGTATGAGTTACTGGCTAAAAATTCCATTTTCATGTCTCAGTTTGAGCTGGAAAAACAACCTAGACCTGATAAACATCGTTTTAAAAAATGCACACGTTCTCCGGCAGCCCGAGGTGTGGACAGCAGACCAGCATCCATCTTTATGTACTCAAGCGTCCTCTCTGCCACCTGGAGGGATCCTGGGATAAAAGGATTTTACTTTTCAAAGATTCATAGACTTCCCACTTGGGACTGTGGTGATTTCTGAGGTTCCCTCCCCACAAATTATTTGGCAATGCCGTTAAGGTGTTTTATTTACTCCTTAAACACTTTGAATATCAGTTTGAGGTTGGGGGAGTTTTCCAGGGCAAATGATGTGGTAACTCCTAGTCATGCAGGTGGGCTCACCCTGGCCGACAGGCAGGAGGGCTGAGCCTTTCTTCAGGAAGAGAGCAGAGACTGACATACAGGACTCTATTCTCAGGCAATTGCCAAGTGTGAGTCAACAAGCCAGGAACACTCACGGTATTTGAGCGTGTGTGAGTGTGAAAGTGTGTGTGTCTATGACAGAGACCAGGCATGAATTCCTGAGGATGGCTGAAAGTGACTTGCAAACTATTAACAACAAATGCTAAAGTCTACCTGAGGGACTTTGATTCCGTAACTGGTTTTAGCATTTTAGACAAAGCTGTACTCTGTGAGGGCTGAGGACCTTGGGCTCTAACATAAGACCTGGTAATGTAAAATATCGAGGAAGAGAAACTTTTGTGCGGGAGCAGGAAGGAGGCAAGAATGTTTGGAGAAGATATTTTCAGAGGAAGCAGAACTTTTCCTCACCAGTTTATTCGTGTGGTTGGCCACTCACTGGGGGGACAGGCCTCAGGTAGCATCACGCAGGTAAGAGATGAGACTCCTGAGCGAGCATACCTACTGTTTGTATATATGAATGTGCACAGTATCGGCAAGTGTCTGCATAGCAAGTTTAAGCCCATCAATGTAAAAACCGGGATATCATGGCAATCATCATTTATATCGCATCCTCCCGGAAGAAAACCTCCTCTTTAACAAGAGTTCTGACGTAAGAGAGGAAGGAAGATTCAAGTGTGTGGGGCTGTAAGGGAAGGGATCCGTGTAGAGACCCATTGTCAGGCTCTATTTAAACCTAAAATGTCTCTTCTAATTCCTGCCTCACTACTCAGGAGTGAGTCAGGGTTATTTCTCTTGCTTCTGAATCTTTTTTTTTTTTTTTTAATTTAAAATATACTTCTGTTGAAAGCAAAAAAGAACAGTCTTAATCACTTGCCATTTAAATAAGAGAGGGTTTATTACCTTTAACCGGTTGTTATGGCAAAAATGCTGTCCATGTCAGTGGTGGCTAAGTTCCCAGGTACCCGGTTGGCTTTTCTGGCCTCCAGAGAGTTCCTTTTCTGTCCCCACTGCCTACATGTCTGGTGCCTGGCCCTTTGGAGTGCATCCAGCAGAGAACCACAGACCAAAGCACTGCTTCTGAGCTGCACGCCAAGTCCTGGGCCTCCTGCCTCTGGGGGCCCCTACCATTTTCTTCATCACCCAGCTATGGCTTCTCCAGAATTGAGTCTTGTATGCAGAATAGTCCTTCTCCTTCACTACCCACTAGCTGATTCATGTGAGGACGATTCTTACTGCTCTGTCTGCTCCAGGGAAAAGGAAAGGAAGGTCATCATTACTGGAATTCAGGCAGCTGCTACCATCTTGGCCTATCCCACCGGTACAGAGAGGTAGGGGTGTGGAAGTAACATGTCCCATAAAGACCATACCCATCCATCTTTTATCTGAACATCAACTACAGATATTTCTCTGGTTAAAGACCAACTCTACCAGGGCAAAATTTGGGAGACTTATCATCCTGGACTTTCAGAAGGGTGTGTATCAAATGCTTGAATGAGTATTGTGTGTCTTAAGGACTTGAAACTTACCTGCCGGACTACCACACAGAGTGCCTTAATACTCCTCTGCAAAGTTGTAAGAGGCCTTTTTCCCCACAAAGCTGTATTAAAGCTGGAGGTAGGAAAGGGAGGTGCTTCCTGACAATACACTGGGAAACAATCCTAGCGAGCTAACAAGCCATGTTTTGCACAGAGATGCTACTTCGTCCCTCCATCCAGACTTGCCTTCTGTGACGGGAGCCCTCTCACCACTCACTGTCTAGGCCCCAGCATGCATTATCTACCATTCTTCAAATCCAGATCTCCTAAAGAGGGTGAGGACTCCCTCTCTCACCCGCAAAAGTTTCCATTTATTATATAAATATCTTACTCTTTGCAAGACAACTGATAACTAGTTATTAGTACCCACTGATGGATTTTTCACACTTTGATATTAATATAACAACAGCCTCTACCACATTTTTATCAGAGAAATATTCAAACAGTAGTGAAGGCCAAACTGTTCTTCACTTGAGCAAAGTTACTTCTTTCTGAGTCTGAGTGAATTGGTTTAACAGCTGTTACGTTCTTGTATTTTAGGGAGCTCAGAACTTATTTTGCACAGTTATTTTGCTCATAACTTATTCCTGTATTCTAGGGAGCTCATAATTTATTTTGCAAAAATTGTTGTCTGAATACTTTAACAAATTGATATTACTTTTGCACTTCACTTGTATACCTAAAAAAGCAATATCTTAGTAAAAGCATTTTGCATGCACAATCGCATTTATTCTTCTATCCTATGAAGACAAGGTATTAATTATCCCCACATAATTGCTTAGAGGGTCAAAGCAATGAAGTGACTTGTTCTAACTTACACAGCTATTAAGTTTCTAAACTTAGGTCTGATATTAATAGGTATAAATGTTTTATTACATCACACAAAACATTTGGAAGGATGGCAAGTGGACTGTTTAACATGACTATTATTATTATGCCTTTGAATATTATTGCATTACATAATAATGAAGTAATACATTTATATCATAGTAAAAATAAAAACAAGATAAAGCTTAGACTGTAAGCTTCACGAGCACGAGGATCAAGTGTGGTTCATTACTATGTCCTTAGTGCCTACCACAGAGCCTAATACAAAATAGGCATACAAATACATGTTGAGCTGATTAACAACTATTTTGTCCAACATTTCAGTAAATTAAGTCAATATTTTATAATGTTAATAATTATGTTCATTCATATTCCTATAGTACTTTAGCTTTTCAAAGGTTTTTCCTTTTTTTTTTTTTTTTAGTAAAGTTTGCCTTAGGAGGACAAAGTGAAAGTTAAGGACCCAGATACTAGAATACTCATTGATTCCCCAATCTTGGAATAAAACGATTAATTGGGAAGGAGACAAGCTTCACAAAATTGCCTCTGCAGCCTGCCCTCTGGACCATATGTTCCAGGTTCTCTGGAACAGACCTGATGGCTGTATCTATTCCATTGTCCCCATAAGGATATTCTTCCTTGTCAACCATGTGTCCTGATTTTTTGCCTACAAAATATGGTTACCATATGCATGTTATAAAACTCGAGTCCCTGGACTAACTTTACCCTTCCCGGCAGGTATTGCCAAAGCTCACATCCTGCTAAATTTTCTACGCGTGCTTCAAACAAGTGCTGAATCCAGCCCTTTGTGCTGGTCATAAACAGATACACTAAAAAGTATTTTTAAATTAATAACTTAGTGTTCCATAAAAAATGATTTCAATAACCTATTTAAAAAATTAATTTTTAAAGCAGATGTGAATTATGTTTCTAATGCAATCAGCTTATTCTTTTTATTGAATCTGAACATGTTCTGATTTTTCTAAAATAAAAAGTTTATGATGACTCTAACAGGAATCAGTGAGATTAATAAAATATGGTTTCATGGTATGTTGGATTTGTTCTTTTACACATTTCCCAAAGAAGATGGGCCAAGTCAAATTGATGTCCTTGATAAATGTCATTATCTGACTCCAAGGATATCATAGATAAACTTTAGAGACAGAATGTATTGTCAGAGCAGATATTGTTTCTTGCTTAGGCTGATGTCAATTTATTCTGTGACTCTGAGCAAACTACTTCCACTCTGAGCCTTAGTTTCCTCCTTTATAAATTAAGTGATTTGGTTTAGGCTGGTGGTTTTCCCACTTTCCCCAGAGGATCCTGGGAGTCCCTTGGAGGCCTTAGGATCTGCCTTGGAAAACTCCCTCTCTGTGTGTACCTGTTATTTATACTTACTAACCACTGTGTGAAATATTGTTTGGAGATGTTCTACAACTAAAATAGTCTAATGCCATTTTCATGTCTGTTTGAGTCTACATTTCTCCCTCATCTCTTCATTAAACTCTTCCCATGAGGCATATAGAGTTTACCTGAACAGAGGAGAGGAATCTTTTAGTATAACCTGCTAGAGGAAAGGAGGCAGCAATTAAGAATATCGTCAGGGTAGGGTAGAGTAATGAGGTAATCATCAATGAATTTTTAGACCTAGGGGAGGATCAGTATAGTCAATGTAAAGTTTCAACCTGGGGAGGCGTCTTTGATTTATACAGTAGTAAGAGGAAAGAGGTGTGTAGTCATTCGTCATAGTACTGAAATAAGCTTTAAAATTCATTAAACACAGGCACATGTACTGAGAGCTGGTGTCCCAGGACCTAAGCTAAAGTTTTGGTATGGTAATATGTATGCAGGGATTGAATGGGTTTAATTAGGAAAGTTCCAGAAAACTAGAAGAAACGGAGAGCATTCCACTGCTGGCAAGATCAGTCCTTAACTTCTCCAGTCCAAAGGACTGGTGTCTTCAATCAAGCCCATCCCCCTGGGGAAATTCTGACCAAGACTGGGAGAATATTTGCCAAGCTTAGCTTTCTATGTAGAGGAGCCCAGAATTTGCTTTAGGCCCATTAGTCAGTAGGCCTGGAGGTCATTGGCAGCCCCAGATACTCTCTGAAATGTGGATGCTCCATGATTCCTGCTACATGAATCCATTCTGACTGGATTTATTGATGTTATCCTGGCGTTCTCTGAACAGATTTCCTTTGACAGAAACTCCAGCCTAATTCAAGCTTGGGCTCACCACACTCGTTGGGACATCTACGAGTTCCACTATTGGGACATCTTGTTGACTCTTCCCTTAGAGCAAGGTCAGTTCTTTTTTTCTTCTAACTCATCAGTCTGTATTGCTGATGTCCTAGCAGGCCTTGAGATAAGTCTGTCCAAGTTATTAATATAACCAGGAACACCTCGTGCTGAAATGCTTAGAAAGCAACATGGTTTTGGCTGGAATCTGAAATCTCTGCTCATTCTAGAATTCTGTAAGTCTAGAGAAAGGCTCTTCAGGAGGCAGGACCACCCCTGTGGAGGGTCACAGAGAGGGCAGCTCGGCTGCAGCCCTGGCTGGTTGTCCAGGACACCAGTTCACTGGTTGCCTCAGCCACAGAGGTTGCTCTGCCTCCTGGAGGCTGCTGTGGTCACTATAGCCGGGAAGGCATTTAAACTCCCCGCATTTGGGCAGCGCCTGTGGCTCAGTGAGTAGGGCGCCGGCCCCATATGCCGAGGGTGGTGGGTTCAAACCCAGCCCCCGCCAAACCGCAACAAAAAAATAGCCGGGCGTTGTGGCGGGCGCCTGTAGTCCCAGCTGCTCCGGAGGCTGAGGCAAGAGAATCGCGTAAGCTCAAGAGTTAGAGGTTGCTGTGAGCTGTGTGACGCCACGGCACTCTACCCGAGGGCGGTACAGTGAGACTCTGTCGCTACAAAAAAAAAAAAAAAAAAAACTCCCCGCATTTATTTTCTTTTTAGTTCTTGGCATCGCGCATTGTGGATCCACAGTGCTTTCTCTCTATTAGTGTATCTCCGGTCTTGCCCCTGTTGTGGCTCTTTTCCAGCAAACTTTGATCTTTCTCCAAAGACTAGAAGGCATTTCCAGGAACTGAGGACCATTTCAGAGGATGGCTGGCTTCAAAAAGTTCCTTGTGTCCCCGAGAGAAGGATTGGCTGGAATTCTAGCACCTGTGGGTAGCGCTGCATCACCTTGGTTTCTCTCCTCTAAGACCCTGCCCCTTTGCAACAGAGTTTCACCAGCAGAGCCCATGACAAGTTAGTTGATTTCCCCAGATTGTCCATAACAAATCCACCTCCCCTAGGAGAGGTGGTGTGACGGCCTCATTATGTGTTCTGACCTTCAGAGGCACACACCACCCCCAGCCCACCCCCACCCCGACCTTCTTTGCTTCCCGCCACCTCATCCTTGTGGTTCTGATGGGAGCTAAGTGGAAGAACGTCTGAACACACACTGTCTCTGCACACACGTTTGTTTTGTTATCCAATAGGAGATCCTTCAGGATATGGTTGACATCTCCTTCCCTGCTCTATCTTCCACAGCCCGGCTGAGCTGGATATTCCACATACACTTATATGTGATTGAATGTGAGAGAACATAACCCTGTGTGCTTGTCTAGTTTAGACAGCACCTTTCTAAACATTATTTCATTTGACCTTGCACAATTGCCATGAGAATCCAAAAAGGTTGGCCGAACGGCTAAATTCTACTGGTTGCTGAGAATGCTGAGTCTTTCTCTTTGTCCTCATCTGCTCTAAGATGACCCTCTTTCCATGTGGCCTTTCCACTTGGGTTCTCCAAGTAGACTTTTCTTCCATGGCAGCTTGGGGATCCTAAAAGTACAAAAGTGGCCACATACGCTTATAGCTTAGACCCAGATTTGGAATAGTACAATGCTATATTCTACTGGTCAAAGCAAGCCTCAGACCAACTCATCTTCAGTCTAGGACATGAATAGTGGGTGATGGGATTCATTGGGGATCATCTTATCTTTGAACACTACCTACTACAATCTGTGATAAATTTCTCAGGTACGAGGCTCTTAATCCTGCGTTACTTTTATAATTTCTTGACTAATGAGAAGAATGGCCGGGTAATTAAATCAACAACATATAGCTCTTCATCCTGGGTAATTCTAGAGTTTAGTGGGAGGGACTAACACTTCTCACAGGGATTCTCTGGAGTTCTTTAAATAAAGATGAAGATGATCCTGGGCATGTGTTCCAGGTTAGTTTTACAAAGTAACTAGGCCGTGTTGTTCCTTATAGATAGTTTATGTGAATGCTCAGCTGGAGATGAGTGGTGGCAGACTAGGATCTGCCTGGGCTTATTCTTATGGTCTTTGAATTTAGCCCCAAAGCAATCACAGGTAGAGGCATATGGCATATACAAAGGGCAGAAGCATTTCAGTGACACAGATCTGGGTTTGGCTCTTTGTATTATCACTTAACAGAGGTAGGGGCTATAGTCCCTGCTTTGGAATAGGGATTTTTTTAAACATTAGATTTTCTTTGATTGCATATTTTTGTATATTAACATAAAAAACAACAAAGAGACTACCCAATGAGTCAGGTAATGGTCTAGTTGCCAGGAATGTTACTTGATGTCTGGATGGTGTATGGGGTGAAGGAAAGGAAGAAAGAGAGAATTACTCATCCACCTATTTGTAGTTTGGGGAAGCCAGATAGATGGTGAAGTAATTCACCGTATTAAGAAAAGCAGTGGGAGAAGGAGGAAGTTTTTTCCCTCTTGTAGTGCTTCCTGGTAACTATAACACCATCTCTAGGCATTGAGGCCTTCCGTTGGAGCTCACATTCCTAGTAGATAAGTGTATCAGTCAGCTTTCAGTAGGTGAGGCTCAACTCTGAGCAAAAACAAACCTTTGTTTATAAATCACTGAGACATTAGGCTGTTGCCATTGTTTTATCCGGTGAAAGCCAACTAAGACAGAAATTTGTACCAGAAGTGGGGTGTTACCATAACAAACAAAACAAAACCTAAAAAATTATGTGGCATTGGCTTCAGAGTCAAGCAGTGGGTAGTGGGGAGACTAGTATCCAATCTGGCAACATAGTGATTCATGTTAGGCAGCAGCTAAACATTTAGAAAACCATATGCTGAGATAACTTGGAAGACACATAATTTACCTAATGAAGTTGTAGCTTTAGGCGAAGAGGTTGGCCAGTGGAATGAGATCTGTGTGGTTTGCTCATTCTTGCAAAGTACTATAAAAACAAGGTACTATACAAAAGAGATGAGTTCAGAAGGACATGGTCAATTTTCAAGCAGGAATAAAAAGGAAAAGAGAATCTAAACTTTTCATAACGTGTAGGATGTAACTGATTCCCATAGATAACCTATAAAAGTAAAACTAGAATTGTGTTGAGCAATGAAAAGTAATTACATTATGGTCCCAAGGCAAAGTTCATATCAAGGATGTGACCTCCATTTTCTTTGTTAAAACCTCTGATTTATAAAGACCCTATATAATTTTTTACATCAGTTTACTAAGTGAACCTTAGTAAATTATTTAAATTGAGCAAAATAGTTCAAAGGAATAAAATTGTTTCTTTCTCATTAAGGCATAATAACTTTGAAATACCTTCAATTTATTCTAGAAACAGAAGCAGGTCTAGAAAAGATTTCTGAGTGTGGCTATCAGTATATAATATTGGTTGATGAAAAGGCCAATAATTTTGAGGGTGTTTTATTTTCAAAAGAGTCATTAGCCTGAATTATGAGACTGTGGCTGTTAAGGACACGAAATAATTTTAGGGTCTCTAAATTTCTACCACTCAGCTCTCAAGGAGAGGATATTCCTAGTGTTCTCTACCCACGTATCCAAAGAAGATAATAGAAAAAGGAGGGATTATCTAAGTGGGAAACCAAGAGCTATGAAGAACAATGACTGCACCCGGGGGGAAGAATTGATATCTAACAAAACCAGGTATGGTTTTGCAATATTTTCCCAGCCACATTTCAGAACAGCTATGGACCAGTGACCACTTGGGATCACATTATTCAATTCTTCTGCTTTACAAATGGGAGAATTCATTACAACTTTCCTGGCCCTGTCTTTCAATGTATGTTGAGTTTGAGAAAGAAAAAATAATATTTTATTCTGTTTTGCTTGGTTTTGGTTCATAGGCCTTTTGATCAAGAGGATCGACATTTTGATCACATTCGAAATAGAGACAGAAGAACCTGGGACTATAACTTACGGTCGCATGTCATGAGACTTCTGGCTTTCTCCCTTGGAAGATAGGTGTATTTTATGTGCAGAAGAGAGGAGAGCAAATATTTAAGACACATACTGGGGAATAGCATGTCATGGCTGCCAAACTTTCCAAGAGATGCGTATCTCTGCCTCTTGCCTGTGATTTGCACAGTGACTCTATGGGAGGAGTACATGTCCATACCCCATTCTCAGTTTGGTCATGTTAATTTTTCTGATTAACGAAATGTGAGTGAAACCTCCATGCACCATATGCGAACCAAAGCTTTAAGCCCCATTGCGTGTTTCCACAAGCTGTCATGATCTTTTTCCTTTGCTATGATATCAAGCTAGAGGATACTTTTCCAGTCTGGGTTCCAGTTTGGGAAGTCATGTGCAATTGAGCCCCAAATGCAGCTAATCTTCATGCAATAAGTAATGTGAATAAGAAATAAGTCTTTTGTTGTTAAAAACCTTTGACATTGGGCGGCGCCTGTGGCTCAGTGAGTAGGGCGCCGGCCCCATATACCGAGGGTGGTGGGTTCAAACCCGGCCCTGGCCAAACTGCAACAACAAAAAAAATAGCCGGGCGTTGTGGCGGGTGCCTGTAGTCCCAGCTGCTCGGGAGGCTGAGGCAAGAGAATCATGTAAGCCCAAGAGTTAGAGGTTGCTGTGAGCCGTGTGACGCCACGGCACTCTTCCGAGGGCGGTACAGTGAGACTCTGTCTCTACAAAAAAAAAAAAAAAAACCTTTGACATTTTTAGATTTTTGTTATTGTAGTCTTGCCACCATCACATAGCTGACAGATGTCAGCTAGCATTGGACTAGCTGCTCCTCAGCACCCAGAGTGGTCTTGTGTCAGGCCCCCTGGGTTAGGTCCCTAAGGTTTTACTAAACAGTTTCTATCTGATTTCCTTTTTCAGGAGAACTTACCTTCTGCCCTTTGGAAGCTCAGGTAAGTAAGGAGTATTCTTTTTCTGAAGGAAACAGTCATAGTTTTATCATACCCAATGTATTACAAAACAGAAGTACATAAAGTACAATGGGGGCAGGACTAATGGGGTGAATTTCACATATGTATATATCTATCTTTCATTTATCTACCTAGTACATATTAACTATAGAAATTTTGAGAAACGGAGGAAAGTATAGTATAAAGAAGAAAAAATAATTCCACTAACCAACCCCATTATATTTAACTTTTTTAAATTATTCAAACACAGAAAAATTGTAAGACTAGCTCAAATTATTCTACATATGCTTCTTTTAGATTCCCTAAATACTTACATTTTGCTACCTATATTATATCATTCTAGTTATATACCGTGTGTGTGTATATATATATATACTCACACAATTATTATTTTTTAAGAATCAATTAAGAATGAGTTGGAGACATGATATCTCTTTATTCCTAAATGGTTTAGGTTGTATTCACTTTAAAAAAGGATAATCTCTTCCATAACTGAAGTCTATGAAAATTAGGAAATTAACACTGGTATAGTACTATCATCTAATCTATAGACTTACATCAAATATCTAATTTTCCAAACAATGTCTTTTATGGAAAAAGAAAAACTATTTCTGCTCCAAGGTCTAATCTAAGATCATGAATTTCATTTAGTTATCATGTCTCTTTAGTCTCTTTTCAGCAGGGATTTTTAGCTCCTCAGACTTGTTGGCATTTCTTTCATGACCTTGACACTCTTGAAGAGTACTGGTCAGTGTTTGCACACTGTTCCTCACTTTAAGTATGATGTGGTTTTTAATAACTGGATTCAAATGTGAAATTCTGGCACGAACATCACAGAATTAACATTATGTCCTGCTCATTGCATTATATCAGCCACAGGATATATATTTGTCCCATTACAAAGGATGTTAACTTTGATCACTTAGCTAAGATGGAATCTATAGGCTTCTTCATGTAAAGTTGCTGTTTTCCCATTTGAAATTAATAAGTATTTTTTGAGCAGATACTTTGATACTATGTACATATCCTATTTATCATCAAAATTTTACCTGCTAGTTTTAGCATATATCGATGTTTGTTTGAATCACTTATCACTACTATTGTGTTCAAATAGTAATTTTATAATTTTGTATTATTCATATATTTATTAGTTGACAATCTACTATAATAAAGAATTTTCTGTTCTCTCCAATTTAATTTGACTAATTTTCTTATTTAATTTTTTTTTTTTTTTTTTGTAGAGACAGAGTCTCACTTTATGGCCCTCGGTAGAGTGCCGTGGCCTCACACAGCTCACAGCAACCTCCAACTCCTGGGCTTAAGCGATTCTCTTGCCTCAGCCTCCCGAGTAGCTGGGACTACAGGCACCCGCCACAACGCCCGGCTATTTTTTGGTTGCAGTTTGGCCGGGGCCGGGTTTGAACCCGCCACCCTTGGTATATGGGGCCGGCGCCTTACCGACTGAGCCACAGGCGCCGCCCTCTTATTTAATTTTTTTTGAGTATGGGCTCTTGGATTCTTATTTTATTTCTTGAATTATGATTCATTACTATTATTTATTCATATTCTTGGACTGTCCTAGATTTGGCCAGTGGGAATCCTTCCCAAATAATTTCTATATCCTTTTGACATCTCCCTTTCATTTTTTTGAGCATTTCAATACTGTTTAGGACAAGACAATGTTCCCAGCACAAATTATACTCTCTTAGTTCCACCCCTCGAATTCAGCACCATTTCTTCAAAGAATCCTATGTCCTTTTAAACCCTGGTATTTAGAAACCAAGATCTAAACACCAGGTGTTGTTTTTCCTACCAAGGAAGCAGTCATCATAACATTTAACATTTAATTTTGCATTATGATGTTTCTTTGCATTTTTTCCCTATGTATTGTTTTTAAAAAATTAAATCTGTACCATGCTTAAATTTTTATTCTTGGTTTTTCATTCAATAGCATAATGTATTTTCCTGGTTATTTCAAGTGACTTTTTGGATAATTAGGTAATTTTCATCAGTGGAAATGCCAAAAATGCATTTTTCATCATTGAAATTCATATTTTTAGTTTACTTTTGCAATTTGAAATAAGTAACAATGAATACCTTTATTCTTAAAGTGCTTTCCGCAAGCAGTCTTTATTTTAATACCTACAATAATCCTATGAGCTAGGCATTTTGGTGCTCTTTTACAGAGGAAGTCCCTGGGATAATACAGCTCAGAGATATTCTAGGATGCACTTAAGCTCAGTGGAACCAAGATGAAGCCCAGGTCCTCTGGTTGACTTAAATTGTTCATCATCTGCTTATGTGTATGCATTTGTCTTTCTAACTTAATTCTAGGCTATTTGACAGCGGAGGCCATACCTAAATGTGCCTTGTGTACCCAGAATTCCAGAACACCACAGTAGCTCAATAGAAATTTATCAATTTGTTTAGGAAAGTGTCTGAAAAGTATTTAGCCTGAGTAAATCCTTGGAAAGCTTTTCCACACATTTAGCTTTAGAAGCACATCACTCTCCTTTTAGGACACTGGTGTCCAGACTTCTTAATTATTGCTATTCTTTGCAGGGGATGCCATCAGCAAGGGAGGAAGAGAAGTGCAATCTGTTTGGATAGGGAGGGGCATACCCAATAAATTTGCCAGCTGCACTTGATATCTTAGCAGCAAAACAAGCCATCCCACACTGCCTTGTAACTGTAACACAAGACAGAGAATGCTGTCATAAACGACTCCATGGTAGGGACCCTTATCTGTAGCGGATTACCAGCCCAGAGACCACATGGGGACAAATTTGTAATAAATTATATTGTTCCAATTAGGGTCTGGTTCAGCCGAAAATTGAAAGCACACAATCAAAATCTCTCCATCCTTAACCACTTCCTTGCAGACTTCCAGATCAGGAGGCTCTTTGATGTTGATTGTCTCCTTGTAGCTTTCAGTTGAGGACCATGCCAAATTGCACTACGCCTGCTAATTATCCCTCTCCTGAGATTGCAAAGTTCCTAGTTAATCGGGAGTTAGTCCAAACTACTTGCTGAGTTTCCAAGGTGGCAGCTCTGCTGGGGACCTGGGCCAGTATAGACCTCAGCTGCCAAGAGGCCATCAGCATGAATGTTTCCTCCTGAGTCCACTTACCAGGAAAAGAGGGACCTCAGGGCTTTAAAGAAAGAGTGGAAATGACAGGTGCTTCTGCAGAGAAAGAGAAGCCATCTCCTTGCCTGGATCTTCCTTACCCAGGTGATGGCTTCACGATCATTATGGCTTTTTCCACCTTACTCTTCAACATGTCAGCATCTATACCCTCCACCTCTAAATATTCATTAAAACCCGTTGTTTGTGCTCTTTAAATGTTTCTCACATCTGACTTTTCCTGTCTACCCTATGGCAGATTTTAATTCACTCAGTCTTCAGGGTCATTCAGGTGACAAGAAGTAGAACTAGTACTTGAACCCAGAATTTAGGTACCAAGAGCAAGGGTCATACCTTTTGAAATATGTGTTTTACTTTTATTTAGTTCATTAGTCTAATTGCAATGGAAGAAGTTTCAGTAGGTTTTAAAATTATACAGAAAATACTGACCCACAAAGTTTTCAATAAGGCACATTCCAGTTGGGAAGCCTTCAGAAAGAACCTGCTCTTCCAGTTATGGTTGGGGATAGATTGCTGTCATCGGTAACTTTTCTATAGATTGTTAGAGCAAAGTGAATGAGGGATTGTGCTGCATCTTCTCCAGCCTGTTACCCTTCTCCATTCAGCTCTGTGTCCCAGGACAGACTGCTTTGCCTGGGGACTCTCTTGCCCTCTGGCTGTGATTGAGTTTGATTGGGAAATACAAGTAGGACAGAACATAGAACCCAGCTCCTTCTCTACGGAGCATCTTGGATGGTAATCTTCTCTTCTGGAAGCTTGGTGGTCCTCACTGATAGCTCAAGAGCTCTCTTTAGGTTCCCACAACCACCCCCTCCACTTCTCCTTCAGGGCAAGGACTGGTGTGGCCCCCACTACTGCTAGCCTTGGGGTACTATACCACTCTTTGTTGGTTTTCTTTATTCCTTCCTGCACCTCTCTGAATAGTTCCTCTATTAAATCTTCCTTTATTACCTGTTTGGCTGTGCCATCTCTCTCCTGCCAGGACCATAACTGATGTAGGGGTTGAGTAAGTAACTTGGATCTGGTCACATGGCATAGAGATGTGTGGATAAAGATCATTGGTAGTATGCTTGATTCTAATCAAATCCTGAGTCATTAATTTGAAGGTTGAGAACTTCAGTTATGTAAAGTAACAGTATCATCAATCATATTATTAATAATAGCAAATGTCCCTTATCCTCTTCCCCTGTGCCAGGAACTATTTTAACCATTTACCATGTATTAACTCATTAGCATACAGTATCCTATAAGATAGGTACAACTTTATAGGATAGGAAACTTAGGTATAGAAAGGTTAAAAATAACATTTTAAGTTCCCACACCGTGTGAATCAAAACCAGGCAATGTGGTTCCAGAGACTGAGTCCTTAATTTTTGCATGACACTTCTCCACATGGACAGGAAGTTGGTACCAGTGGACATGTAATGAGAGTGCTTTTAATTGCCAAAATTATAGAATCATCTGAACATAAATTTTGAAGAAAAAATGCATAATGTTTGAACACTATTTTTAACTTTGGGATTTCTAACATAAATGCTAACACCCAGCAGTACCATTTTTAGCAACCTGTAATTTATTGAGGCAGATGGACATGGATAGCATTCCTAGGTTTGAATATCAAACACTCTTCAGGCCCCACAGTGCTGTGACAAGGACTCAGAAGACGTGGTTGGGCCCCACTGTTCATCAGCTGGATGATTCTGAGTGGGTCCCTTGTTCTCTTGATCCTGCTCTTCCCTCTCTCAGGTCACTAAACCTCTAGCCCACTCCCTTGGTCTGATATGCACATTCTCAGGTCATCATTCTCAACGTGACTGCCACCACCTAAACACCACCAACTAGTATTTATTCATTTACTGGTTTGGGTTTAAAATTCCCAGACACATATATAATTTGTAATCTTAAGCAAGGAGACATTCTGCCTTGGTTTTAATGCATACAAGTGATTAGGATCTTCTTGCCTTCTCAGGCTGACTGTTTCTAAGGGTAACCTGACTGCTTGCAGAGCAGGTAAAGCACCTGTGGGAAGTCAATGGTGCTATGATCATTATAATTGAGAATGATAATGAAGAAGAGATTTTAACGGGGTGAGGGCTTGGGAGGTGACAGGTAGAAGGATACCAAGGATGCTTTCATATAAAGTCTTCAGAAGACCCTTCTTGAAATGAAGTTGTTCTGGCAGGGCTGTCCTGACTCCCTGGCTCAGTCTCCTCGGAACTTTCTCCACCTTCCCCCTCCACACCTTTGTGGATGCTGGACAGTCGTCTAAAAGGACCTCACCTGTCCAATGAGACCTTCAAGGACAGCTGGAATCTCTGATGTCCCATGAGTTGAAGGAGCTATCATTTTTCTCCCTCCATCCAGGCTTCTGTTATTTCAGTTTGGATTGTTCATAGCATTTGTGTTATACTGCATGCTATCGTTATTTGTACACATACCGAAGTGTCCCCCACTAGGCGTGAACTCTTGGTGTCTGGTTTACATCCTCTGTGTGTCTAAGTTCATGGAACTGGGAGTTCTGGAATTTTTTTCCAGATAGTTGGAAGGGGTCTACCAAAGTCATTCCTAATGCTCAGTGCTCCCCCCGCCATATGTACCATTTACACAGCTATACACGCAAGTGTGGAATTTAAAATACCTGGGCTGGCTGTAATGATGTGTCTATCAGAGGGACTCGGTAGTCAGGAAATTAGCCTTGGTTCTCAGCCTGAAGGCTGGGAGATGTCTTGGCAAACAATAAAGGGCAGGGATGCTCTTTCATCCATAACCCTGTATTCTTGGAATGACATTTTAATCCTAGATTCATATTAATTCCCAGGCTCACTGGTGATGCCACCCAGTGTAAAAGGCAGCAGTCAATTCCGAAATGACTCTGTTGCTTCCAATCCTGATAATTATTGGTTTCCCACCTGCAGCCAGGCCATGTGTTTCTTGCCAGCCTTGTAAGGATACCACCCCATGTTGAAATGATCAGTTTATAAATGGCCACTTTTTAAAGTGGTAACTCTTCCTATTCTGCAGAAATAGTAAAATAAATGGAAGCAAAGGAAACTTTGGAGGTGCTGGGGGTCTGGAACTGGGGAGTGGTATTTCATCTCATCAACAGATAGCAAGCTCTGAGTTATCTTTTTTGGCTACACTCTGGAAAACAGAAGCCAGCACTTGACAACTTTACACTATGAGATAAAAAAAAAAAAAGAAAGGGTGGAATATTTTTGCAAATCTTGGTGGTACACCCAGCCCACACCTGGAAATTTATCTGTACCTGATAAGCACAGGATTTTTGTTGTAACAATATCCCCTGGGTTAAAAGTAATCACTCTCCTCTTGTTTAAGTAATTGTTACTTTTTCTCTTTTGGAAAACCCATAAAGAGGAAGAGTAAACTTGCAAAGCCTGGAGGGAGAAGATAGTTCAGAAACCAAGGCTGGGAACTAGTGAATCTCTGATAGCAGAAGTAGGAAGGAGGCCAAGGGCAGATGCAGTGAATGGATCAGAGCTGGATTTGAGGTCTGAATGCAGAGTCTAGAGCGGTCTGGAGCATGGCAAGAAGATCCAGGGGAAAGGGATAGGGAAACTGGGGTGGCTTGAGCAAGTTTATCTGATAAGCACACATTTATTTATGGAATTACTGGGTTAGAGCTTGATTCCCCACAGTAAATAAGCATCGGAGGGCAGGACTGTCTGATTTAGCTCATCATTTATACCCAGCACCTGTCACCTGGCCACTGTAACTGCTCATACACTGAATAATTGAACCTGTGCCCTCACTAAGTCCTCACCTCAACCTTAGCTCAGCCCTTCACCTGTCCCAGGAGCCTCTGCAGCCTGAGCCAGGCATCTTCTCCCTGCTGGCCCACAGTCACCCTGCAGGGGCCCACTGTGACCTGTCTTGCCCCATGTTGGGGGAAGAGAGGCACCTTGTAGTGACCACTGATCGTGGGCTGGGTGTCAGTGTTGGGGTTCTCTGGGAGGTGCCTTCCCTTGTAGAGGGCAGCAAACCCCGCCCTGGAATCACTTCATCTGTATCAGGACATTTTTTTCCCTAGAGCCCTCAAATGCCCGAAGAGGGAGGGGTGCAGGGCAGGACTATGCTTGCCTGCAGAGCCAGCCTTCAGCAGGGAGGGCCTCTCCCTTCCCTCAGGTCCTCAGGTGTGGGATTAGAGGATCTGACAGTCATCTGCTTATCAGGTGGCTCTGTGCCATATGGGGGGAGCTGAGTGGTACATACATGGGTCTCTGAGAGGCAGGACCCTGCAGGCTGTGCAGCACTGTCCTCCAGGGAGTGGGTGCTCTTTTCCTGCCCTTGACCTGGACAATGACTCAAAATGGGAAATTTGAACCCTGAAGACTCGGCTGGCAAAAGGTGGCTCTCACAGTTACACACAGCCTCAGCCTTCCCGCTGAAGACTTTGTGGCCGGGAAAGAGAATGTGGGCCCTTTGTGACTTCAAATAGTCCTAATAATAATAGTGATTACAGCTGGCATTTATTGAGAGTTCACTCTCGGCCAAGCGCTTTGTTGATTAACTGATTCCTTTCAGCTTGGGAGGGGCACTAGGATTAAGGTTGTTTTCAGGTGAGAAAAAAGACAGACAGATCACAACTTGTCCGGTCACATAGCTACTAATTACCAATAGAGTCAGATTCTGAATGCCCGGACCTGGCCCACAGGGCTAAACTGCTTTCTTCTTTTGAGTCCATCTCTTCTCAGTTCTAGAAGTGTTTTGGTGACTTGCTGTAGGACTGGTCCCTCTTCACAGTCAGGGCTCAGCATGCACGTGACTTCCTTAGAGAAGCCGTCTCAGACCCCCTGCCTTTGTTTGCTGTCATGACTTTTCTTTCTCCCAGTTCTAGAGGCCACACACATGAATTTGAGGTGCTGATGGGGTGGGGAGGAGAATCTGCTGGTGGCTCTCCTAACTTCCTTGGCTTGTGGCTGCATCACCCCAATCCCTGCCTGTGTCGTCACATTGCTGTTTCTCCGATACCGTCTGTCTCGACTCTCTTGCCTTTCTCTTCTAAGGGGACTTGTCATTAGCTTAAGGACCCCATACCCCTGCCTCATCCAGGATGATCTCCTCATTCAAGATCCTCAACTTAATTGATTTGTAAAGACTCTTTTTCCAAATAAGGTCACATTCACAGGTTCTAGGGATTAGGACATAGGCTTATCTTTTTGTATCATTCAACTTGCTACAACTGATAGAATCAGGTACCTGTGCAAATAAACTTATCCTACCCAGGCAGGGTCAGGTTCATGGCCCGCTCAGGAAGGGTCACACTTGTGTCCCTCCCAGGAAATAGGAATGCCACCAATCCTGGAGGTCCTAACCTTTTAAATCCCTGTCTGCCAGGGCACATGTGTGGATTTCTCCCTAGTCAGGAATCTCATCCTATCTGCACTCTGGGTGGAATAAAAGCCACTTTAATGGCATGAATTGGATCTCCATTTTCCTTTCGTCTTGCGTCTCAGACTGATTTTATTCTTGGGTCCAGAACCTTTCAACAGCCACCAATCTAGATTTTGCTGCCCCCTTTATCTCATTACTGTTTTCTTTCTTCCTTGGCGTCTGTCATTATCCAGATCCTTCTAATTTCTTTCTGCATTTCCCACATTGTTCTTAACCAGAGTGCATCTGGCCTTTTGTACAGGATAAATATTCACTGCACAGAAATGAGCTTTTCATTGCAGGGCAAGCAGCATTTCACATTCCTGGCCCAACTTAAATACCAGGGTGGGAATTAGATGGGGAGGGAAAGTCTTAATGATGACAACCAAAGAAACCCCCCGAGTCACCCACTGATATCCATGCCCCTACTTGGTGGGCAGCACCAGCCCAGGGCACAGCCACCAGTTCACAAGGCTCCTTTCACAGGAATGGAAGCTCCATGAGGGCAGGACCTTGTCTGTCTTGCTCACTCCTGTGTTCCCTGAGTCTCAAATAATGCCTGGTGCCCAGAAGGCATCAATGTGTAGCCTCTGAATCCTGTAGAGGACAGGGGTGCTCTTTGTGGAAATGTGTGTCAGATGTTTCCCTTTAGGCTGCTCCAGCCTAGGAAGGGAAAGTCACGTGATGAAGGGCTCAGGGACAATGCAATCACAACAAAGTGAGTCCCCAGTCTTGTCCCTGGGTTGCCTCACTTCCTCTCCCCTGTCCTGTCCCTTCTGTCCTCAGCAGAGCTGCATAGGGACTCAGAGCTAGTCCTTCACCAGCTGTCCTGGTGTTCCCACAGTCACCTGTGTCTATTGTCACTCCTACCAGTTAACTGCCACAGAATTAGGGGGAGAGCTTTAGGCCAGGGGCCTATGACATTGCTGTCTAGCTGGGACACTGCTTTCCCCCCAATGGGTCGCCAAAGCCAGCTGCCATTTCAGATATTACCTGTGTCAGTGCAGGTAAGTCAGCTCACTTTTGTAAGTCTCAGAAACCTCTTCTGTACATCAGGACGACAACTGATGGATTTAGCAGCAATTACAGCCCCTGGAAGATAGCAGTGACACCGTGACTGCTTACCTCCTTTCCTTGCTTTTTATAAGGAAAAGAGAGACCAGGAGGGACATAGAGAGGCGCCCCCTCAATCTGGACCACAAAGCCACCCCTAGTTTGTGTTGGAGAAGGAGGAAGAGGGATCTAGGTAAGGCTTACCAGAACAGAGACATGTATGGAATCAGACTAGATTGGTGCAGAAAATGAGGAAACCATCGCCTTGTGGTTAGGCAAGGGGACGTTAGAGTCAGTAATCCCAAACACGGCCTTGGATATGGATGGCATCTGTAAGAACGAGAAGATAAATAACTTGCCCAAGGTCATGCAGCTGAACGTGGCAGAGTGGGGAATTGGACTTTGCAACGGCAGAAGTTTGTGCTATTCCTACCACACCATTTGCCTTCCTCGCTTGGTCTCTCAGGAACAATTGCCGCTTCAGGCTCCAGGGCTGAAAAGCAGCCAAGAATGGTTTTTGCTTTGCCCAAAGTATGGCTGTTTGAAGGAATGCTTCAAGTTTCGTGATACATTAGGAAGCAGAGGCACAGATGACAGAAATCACTATGCACTCCCCAGGCTGTGTGTGATTTTGGCAACGATAATCAGCGACCACACACACACACACACACACACACACACACACACACACACACACCCCATGGCCATCACTGTATAGACCTTGCTTCAGTGAAGGCCAGCTTGAAAAGTCAGCATGGGGTGGGGCAGCCACAGAAAAACAAGCCAGGCTGAGGCAGAAAGCTACGTGCAGGTAATCGAGAGGTGATTGTACAGGGATCATCGCCTCCATTTAGGTGTCAATTGTGTAATTTCCAGCTGTTCCTCAGCTCAACAGCTGGAGTTCAATATGCTCGGGGCTTATTTGGAGGCCCCCAGCCAGGGAACTCAATATTAAGCTGGCTTCCAGGATCTGGGAAAAGCAGCTACTAATGCAGCAAACCACAGAGGAGAGGCCCCTTTTTTTCCATCCACTTAAGCAATGGTGGATCTGTGGGAACAATGTTGGTGCTGCCTGTGAGTGGCTGGTCTAAAGGAAGATGGAGCTAAGTGAAGACTACCCTAACACAAAGACAAAGTGTGCAAAGCCCTGTACTTGGATTATTTCATTTCGCCTGGTCCTGTGGTGTGGTAGTTCGGTTATTTCCATTTCACATGAAGAGGCTAGATCATTTGTTTTTCCTACATCGACCGAGGCATGATTTGCAGAAATGGTTGTTGAAGATCGGTTTGACCTCGGATCTGAGCTCTGTGTCCCTCATCGGTCAGAACCAGCCTCCACGCAGGGCTGTTCTAATCTGGAAATGTCCTGCTACCTCATCCAGATTCTGTCACTTGGAAAGTAGGCCTAAGTGCCGCTGCTCCACGAGAGGGTAAGGGACCCCCCGAAGCAGAGATACCAAGGGGATGGTAGAAGCACTTAGTTAGGCCTTAAAGGGAACCCTTGTGTGGATACCATGAATGTGTCTCCTTTTTCGATGTCAGCATCACCACCAGAGTGATCTGGAGTTGGAAGATGTGGCTTTTATCTTTTGTGCTACCTCAATACTTATTCCCATTCTTTGTCCCTCCACAAAGTCAAATGCATGCTTTACTCGGTCTCTTTTTCTCCCACCACCTCATTATCCTGTCTGGTGATGCCACACCGTGTGCGCCTGGGCCCATAGCAGGCACTGCTGATTAATGATGACATTCTTTTCCAGAAAGCCTAGGAACAGGCCTCCATTTTTTCTTAAGGCAGAACTCCAGGAATTGACTTGTAATAGTGTGGGACAATGAGCTGAAACTTAATCGAAAACCTGGGTTGTTCATTCACTTACTTATTCATGAAGTATGTGTGTGGGACTTACTCTGTCAGGGCACTGTATTACGCCCTGAGAATTCAGTAGTGCAGAAATGTATAATCTTGGAATATATATCCAAGGGATGTAGCCCAATCACCTCAAGTTAAAGACACGCAGATGGAACAGGCACTCAGAAGGTGACAGGACTTGACCTTAGATTTCTGAATTTAGGCCATGATGGGCAAATATCACAGGACTAGGGGTAATGGGCAATATTGTGAGCAGTGGAAGTGCTAGGACTGGCCCTCCAGCATGTGATCCTGACCATTAGCCCTTCTGGGTTCCCCTTCTGAGTTCCTCTTCTGGTCAGGAAAAATTCTTCTCTGGTGACCAGAACAAGAAATACAGGCAGCTGGGCTGAGAAGTCCAGGTTCCACTGGGAACTCTGCCCCTAATTTGGGGTGCTTTTTGAGCTCTCTGGGCCTTGCCTCACTTTAGTTCATTGAACTGTCACTGAACATCCACCCCGGGCCCACCATGGGGCACAGCATTTGGGACACAGACAAAAGGACACTCAACAGTGCTTATAGTCACTACATTGGCAGCATAAATATATTTCCCATCTCACATTTCTCTTCTGTTAGAGAGGGTTGGGCTAGCTGATCCCCAGGACCACCTTTATCTCTGATTTTTGCTACCACTTCAGGAACATGACTCCCCCACTCTGGTCGAGGCACCAGGTTGTTCTGTATCTTGGATTTGCATAGAGGCTGCTGAATCAGGGAGTCCTGGAGTGCAGGATTGTTCTCTTGAATGCCGTCCCCACTCTCCATTGCTCACCACAGTACCCTAAGCACTGTGCCATTTACTCAGTTTTGGCTCAGTCCTTGAATCTACTATCCAGAATCCTGTACCTTCAGGCTTCTTATTAGATGAGAGGGCTCAGAGTCAGTGTAACCTCCTTGTCCGTTTCCTTACTCCAGGTCACCTATAGGTAAATTGCAGAGTGCTCCCTTCCTTCCAAAGTGACACCAGAGAGCGGGAGGCAAGCAGGGTAACTTTCAGTGGTGGGAGAGGATGTCAGATATGGGCACGGAGCCAAATGTTAGTCAATCCTTCAATGAAACCATCAAAGAGCCAATTGTGAGCCTATGGCCAAGTTAGGAGAAAGAAAAATAAGAAAGACACTTTTGGTAAGTTTGTGTATTTAGAAGGTGGCACAAGGATAGAGCATGGGGCGGGAAGTAAGTACCATGGATGTGTGAGCATGGAAGTAAGGGGATTCAGAACAGAAAAGAAGTAGGAAGAAAAGGGAATGGAGTCCCCATATTGAGCTATCTCCAGATGGTGAGCGAAGGATGCCGAGGCTCTTCTGCTGCTAAAATCCCAAAAGGCTGTATTTACAAGGTTCCTTTGGAGCTGGGTTATGGCTCCTAAGCCACATGCTTGCATCTTAGTGAGCAGGGTACATGCTAGAACAGCAGACATCCCCCCAAATGGAGAGCTCCACCAAGACCCATGGTCTAGTTAATTATTTTGTGTTAAACTATCTCTCCATCTTAAAATAATGGTGTATATAAAGGACACATATATGTGTGTGTGCATGTGTATACATACATACGTGTGTGTGTATATATGTTCATGTTCACACTAATATAAAGTCTGTGTCTTCAGTAGCCCTCTCCACCTGTAGCCAAGCATAGTTTCTGACACTTAGTTGGCATTCAATGTTTCTTACATAAATTGATCTGGGAACAATTACTTTCCTTATCTGTAGTGCAGTGATTTTGGCTGTTCTCAAATGGCATCTTTCCTGAAGGTTGTACAAATGTTACATTTATACCCTTCTGTCCCAGCTCCCAATAATGTTTTTATTTCACTTGTGACTCCCTTTAATGCACACAGAATTCCAGGTCCACTGAAGATTTTGTGTGATCTAATAAGGACAGTAGCGCCACTACAAACATTAGAAATGATTTTAACGTGTGGCTTCAGGGTACAAAAACTGTTTTGATGTAACAGGATTCATGGTGGAATAATAGCAATGATAATGATGTTAATTATAAGAATGTCTGTGGTGGGCAGCACCTGTGGCTCAGTGGGTAGGGTGCTGGCCCCATATACTGAGGGTGGCAGGTTCAAACACGGCTCCAGCAAACTGCAACAAAAAATAGCCAGGCATTGTGGTGGGTGCCTGTAGTCCCAGCTGCTGGGGAGGCTGAGGCAAGAGAATCGCCTAGGCCCAGGAATTGGAGGTTGCTGTGAGCTGTGATGCCACTGCACTCTACTGAGGGTAATAAAGTAAGACTTTGTCTCTAAAAAAATAAAAAATAATAATAAATAATAAATTAAAATGTCTGTTGTGTCCTTGGAGTCTATGATGAGGTAGGAATTATCTATGAAAAGTTCTACTCTTATTGTTAAAAGGATTTTTAGTGTGATTATTTATATGATTGAGTCACGCATGTGCTCAATACTTTTTTATGTCTTATCTCATCTAATTGTCACATCTCTGTGGAATAGTTGATATTATTCACTCTATGTGAATGGTGAAATGGAGGGTTGAAGAACTCAGCCCAACTTCCACAGACAGCGTGTGGCAGCCAGAATTCACACCCAAAGGAAGCTGTCTCGAAGGCCGGTGCATGTCACATTTTAGAGTGAGATATGGATCAGAGAAGTGGTGGAAAGCAGATGGGATACAAATCCCGGACTCTGGGGGGAGATCACCACAGTGGCCACCTCCTGGGGCCACAGTGAGGGGAGGAGGAGATTGCATGATCAGATGTCCAGGGTGGTGCAGGCACATGGGACAGACCCAAGCACTGATGGTCTCCCCTCCTCCCAGCTTAAAACAGCAATGTAACTAATATACTAGTGCAAAATGTCTAGGTTTTTTTTTTGTTCGTTTGCTTTTGAGTGACATGCAGATATTTTTAAAGGGGATCCATTTTCAGTGACTATAGAAATACTCCCATTAGCCTTATGCCTCTGTTAATCTCACATGTTGATCCTTACGGCAGAAGTTACTATGATAGACCAACATAAAGCTAATAATAGTGAAGTGGCAAATCCCCCCAACTTTGTAATACTGTAAGCTTTCTGTCTGAGGGATGTCATTTCTTTCAACAGCTTCAACTTTCTTCAAGGCAGAAAACCATTGAAGCTGCAGTGTAGCTGAACATCTGTCTTATCATGTGGGCAGATATTGGGATTAAATTAACTAGAAATGAATAGAATGATGTATGACAGGGTGCAGATGTCCCAGGCACAGTGTGATAATTTCATTGCAAAACTATGTAATGAATTCCATACATTATGGAAGTACAAATGTACCACTTTAGGTAATTGTGATGAAAAGGTATAATGTGCAATGCATAAACAGAGTGTGAGCCCGGGGGCATTTCTCCTCTGCTATTTCTCTTTAGTCATTTCAGAATGACTTTATTTGCTTTAATGTAAGCCTATTATTATTATTAGAGCCTTATTTTTTGGGTTGGCCCCTTCAGCATTTCTTGCCTGGTTGGTATAAGAAATATTTGGAGTAGAGGAATAGAATTTGGGCAGCTCAGAGCTGTGGCTTCCTGGGGCATTGATGGCTGGTGACAGCGTTTACAAAAATATTTTGTTGTGAGAATTTCAGAGGAGGAATTTACTCCCGCCTCCCTCCTTTTATTATAATTGACTGAAGAGATTGTTTTGGCGTCCCCTGCTACTCTGTGCATAGGATTCAAGGTTGCACAATGGGAAGAGGCATGGGGTTAAAGCCGGAAAATAGAGGCTCCTTTCCTGACTCTGTGCTTGACTGCTGTGTGACCTTGGGCTGTGTCACTCCATCTCTCCGAGCGGCTATCTCCTTGTTTATAAATGCAGCTTAAGAATACTCCATATTGGTGTGGCCAGGTACAAATGAAGGGGCTAGAACATCAGCTCTGAGAGGGTAGGGACTGTGTCTGTCTTGCTTCCAGTTTTGTCCCCAGTGTCTAGCAAAATGATCACACAGAACATGTAACTGATAATTGTTTTTCTAATATGTAGTAGGCCATGTGCCTAGCACAATGCCTGGCACAGAGGGGGGCATGGAATTAATATTTCTTGAATTCAAATGGTTTGAAGAAGCTTATCTGCAGAGACTTTCAAATTGGATTGTGGGTAACACAGTAACTGAACAGCCCAATGTACGATCAGACTCATTGGCCAAGGACCGATCATAGCTGAGACCAGAGAAAGGGCTACAAGCTCCTAGTGTCACACAGCACATGGAGGCAGGGCCAGATTCCCCTTGCGGCTCCCCATGGCTTTGCCATGCTGCCTCCCCCAGCTGGGATGAAGCTGCCAGGCCTGTGTGGAGCAGCATACCTTCACTAGCTTGTTTCTGATCAGGGAACATTCATTTTGCAGCGAATGGCTGGCCCTCAGTCTTGCCTGCCCAGTGAGACTGAGATCCTGTGGTCTCAGCTGGGGCCCGTCCCAGTCCTGTTTTTCTCCCTGTTCCACAGTTCTGTTCACACAGCCCCTTTCTTCCCCTTTAAGTCTTCTCTCCGCCAATTATTTGCCTGAGGTGACATCAGCGGAAAATGTGAGGAGATGGCAGCAGAGCTGAAACCTTAGCCTTCTTTGGGAGGCCAGAAAAGCCTGTTTTTAATGCTCTGATTGGTCCTTGATTTCCCCAGCTTGTTTGTGCCATGTAATGCTTTCGGCACAGTTGAAGCAGAATGCCTGGGGTGATTCGAGGCCACGGAGGGCCCGAGTCCTCCTGCCCACTGGACAGATGCTTCAGTGTCTGCTCGCCTCTCTTAGCCAGAAACACCATGAAGGGCTCGTAGGGTGGAAAATTCACAGGGTGAATTTCCGCGTGAATGTCGCTGTCTTGAAAGTTATGGGTTTGGGGTTGGTCACAACATATCCTTCCTTTGCACCAATCTCCCTGTCCCTATCCTCTCCCGACAAACCTCAGGGCTGTCTGCAGGGTCTGGATTTTCTTGCCAATTTGGATGCCTTGAAAAGAACATTGTTCGAAATGGAGATTTGAGGAAGGTGCTAATCTTCCTCTGCTTATCAAATTTGAGCAAAAAATGTTGACATCCCACTTTCCCAAGTGCTAGCTCAGCTCTTTTGTGCTCAACTGCAGGAGAGGAACCAGCTGTGTGTGTCTAGCAGGAGATTAAAAACCCAGCTCTGACCCCCAGCCCTTTATACCTGGTCTCACAGGACCCAGGAGCACAACAGGGATGGTGGGTGTCTTGGAGGTCTCTTCATCCCCAAAGCACAGCCCTGTCGTGTCCCAGCAGACACAGCAGCCCCTTGGCTATTTCTGTTCCTGCTCCAACTCTCGAGGAAAAAAATGCTGCTGAGAAGTTACTGCTTTAAATGTGGAGAGAGCTCTTCATTTTCTCACGAAGAAAGACGTATCGGGGATCATCTGGCTTTCCAAGCAGATGCCCAGTTTATCTCACTTTAAATCAACTCTTTCTGACTGGACCCTTTCCTGGACGAATTAATTGAGCGTGGCTAAAACCAAAATGCTCTCGCGATTAAGGAGCCAGGCAAAGGGGCGCTGTGTCAAGGATGTCAGCTCGCGAGGAGGGTGGCGAGTTGTTTACTTCTATTCTCATAACAGAAGGAACAGGCAGGCTCAGCCCACTGGAAATAATTTTGAATAATCTCACTCTATTACTCGGAGTGAAATTGAGTCTGCTCAGGCTACCCTAGTGATCCGACATTTCAGCGAAACGGGAAAACTAATATCCAATTCATGCAGCATAAAATAAGTGACATAAGGAAGAGCAGGGTGGAATCTGGAAGTTTTTAGTTTTCAATTTGTATGGCTTGTCTTCTATTACCGGATCCAGTCACTAATGCAGCTTGCGCAGAGGAGGGGTTTCATTAGGCCATTGGTCATTAGTAGTGGTGGACGTGTGCGTGCGTGTCTCTGTGTGTGTGTGCATGTATGTGGTGGTTTTTGTGCCTGACATTGATAACAGATATGCACTGCCCTGTGTAAATCAAATTTAAAAAGAGAATTTGTCTACAAGATGGAAATTGAGCCCTGACTTACCGACTGGAGCTCTCCTGGCTGAGGGGGCAGATGACCTGGAATTTAGATTTTGACCCTGTCGAAAATGCTCCCAGTGTGGGGGAAATGCCTCATTAGTTTCACTCACCCACCAGCCCTGACAAGGTCTGTCTCCCACGAACAAGCACTCTGCTAAGGAACTGTCATCCTCTGAGCCAGAAGGAAACCTCAACGTCTCTCTTAACTCTTTCCTCCAGAGTAGCCCTATCAGTTGCTAAATAATAGGTTTTGGCTTCAAGTTATCTGTTGTTTCCCTTCCTGTCTACTCCTGGCTATAATACTGATCCCATTTTTTTTAGCAATCCTAACTGCTCTTGATCCTGTGTTTTTATGCCTGTGTCTCCCTGCTTCAAACTATTCTCTTTCTGACAATGAGATCCTAAGCACAGCTCTGATATATGACTCTGTTCAAAAGCACTCAATTGCTCCCTATTGTCCAGTAACTAAAATCTAAACCCACAGGTATATCATACAAAACTGTCCACAGTTTGGCTCCAGACTGCCTTTCTAACTCAGTTTCACACGTGCATCTTCATTCATTCTGAGCTACAGCCAAGTGCAAGTAATTTCAGTTTTCTCGCATAAGCTGCAGGCAGTTTTCTGCCTCTGTGTGTTTGCTCACACAATTTCCTCTGCATAAGTGCCCGGCCTTGCCTTCCCATCTCTGCATTTCCAGATCCCACTCGTCCTTTAAGATCTAGGCCATGTGCCACCTCTTCCAGGAAGGTCTCCTTGAACCTCTGGTTGGGAGGAGTAACCTCTGAAGGTCTGCACCGTTCCTGTAGACTGGGGGCAGTGCATATCATAACTACAGTGTCAAATGAGTTAAGGAGTCAAATGTTTCAAGGAGAGTCCTAGCTGTGTGGCTGTGTGTATGCCATTAAATTCTCTATGTCTAGTTTTTTGTTTTTTTTTTGTTTTTTTTTTTTTGTGAAACTAGGTTAATAACCTCTCAGAGAATGCTGGGGAACTTAAGGGGAAAATAAATGCTTAGCTCAGTGCATTGGCAAGAGTTCAGTAGATACTGCCTTTTTCTCAGCTGCATTTCTCCTTTGCAGTAGGGCAAGCTTTTAAAGGATAGACTCATTGCTCACTCGGCACTTAGTGAGCATCTACTAGAGACATAGCCTTGCTGAGATTCAAGGATAAATGGAGGTAAGTAAGACATCATGCCTACCCTCGAAGAGCTTGTGGAGGGAATAAATGAGAAATAAAGCATGGCAGCACAGTGGGCCATGCTTTGTTTGCTCTAACAGAAGTGAGCCTAGGTGAGGCAGTTGGGTGAAGAGGTTTCACCCTCAGTTGGAATCCCAGCCTGGTCACTTCTTAGCTGTGTGACCTTAGGCAGTTACTTAATCTCTCTGATTCAGTTTCCTTGCCAATAAAATGGGGATAGCAAATGGTACCTATCTCAGGGGGTAGTTGTAAGGGTTACAAAGAACCAAATCACACCCAGGACAGGACCTGACATGTTATAAGAGCTCAGTAATGGTGAGTTACGATCTCGGAGCTCTCTGAGGTCTGATTTATGCTTTGGCTTTGGGCAATTTCCTTGTCTGCTAGAGAGGGGAATTTTTCTGAGGATAAAGACATTATGGTTCAGAGATGCCACCATTGGAGGGTACATATAACTTCTTTGCAGTCTCTCTGGGGATGACTTTAAGCAGGTTTGACCTTCCCCCTCACCCTGCTTAGAGTCTCCCCTGATGCCCTAGGACATAAACCACTACAGTCTGTGTCATAGATGCAAAGACCCCTTCCCTTTTGCTGGGTGTGGATGAGGCATGTCATTGGCTAGGTGTTTGGGGTCAATCTCCTAAAGTTTCCTAGTCCCGAGGAATCTCCTTCTCTGGGCATCTGTCCAAAAGGTTACCATTCAAAGAACAATCTCTCACACCTTCAGTATGCATGAACACTGAGATCTTCTAAGACAGGGAATGGGGTGGAACTTCATCAGGCAGCTTTTCTTATATTTTGAGACAGAGTCTCATACTCATTCTATCCTCCTGTGTAGGGTGCCATGGAGTTACAGCTTACAGCAACCTCAACCTCTTGGGTTGGAGCGATTCTCTTGCCTTAGCCTCCCAAGTAGCTAGGATTACAGGCACCCACCACAATGCCTGAATAGTTTTTCTATTTTTAGTAAAGATGTAGCCTCCCTCTTGCTCAGGTTGGTCTCGAACTCCTGAGCTCAGGAGATCCTTGGCCTCCCAAAGTGCTAGGCATGAGCCACCACATGTGGCCTGTCGTGTAGTTGTAAGGGGCCTCACCTCTGGTACCTGATTTTGTGGCCTTGGCAATCAATCCCCATGAAGAATAGAAACCCCTCTAAAGTTTTGTTTCCCAAATCTTCCCTGTCTTCACGCCATGGGGTCCCTTGTACTTGGTTGAGGATGGTCTGGGATTCACAGTTCAGGAGCCTTTTGCTGTGATTGTGATGTGTTCTTCTTTCCTGGACAGCACTTTCTTGGGGGACTCTTTGACCAAAGCAGGGTACATCCATCTCCAGTGTGAGTCTGTGCTCAGGCCTGTCACCCAGAGAGAAGCATAGGGAGAGCAGGGGCCCCAAAGCACCAGGAGATAGTCTGTAGTGAGTGTTTGGCTGGAGTAGAGAACTAGGAGAGAAAACAGATGATTAGGAGAGAAAAATCTTTCAAATAACAACACAAACAAGTTCCTGAAAGTGAAGGACCATTTCTATTGCAGGAAAGTCAGGCTTCCCTAGAGTAGAAGGATCCGGGGCTATGAGCGGGATGTGTGTGTGTGTGTGTGTGTTGGAGAGAGAGAGAGAGAGAAAGAGAGAGAGAGACACTTGCGGAAGGAGAGGGAGAAATACGGCAAAGCTACCCTGAAGTCAGTGCATAATTACTTGTCTTTGTTTTTCTAGCTCCTCTGCTCTTGCTGAGGAAAATCCAAGGATATGTGATTACGAGTATGGAAATGACCCTGACTCCTGCCTAGGTTCCTTCATATTACCAGAAAAGACCCACGTGACTCTCTGGTGCTCCTGGGTTGGTGTTTGGGTTCTGCAGTCCCCACCGTAGATGCTGACCCCCTGTGGCCTCTCTTGCTCCCACAAAGAGGGGCCGGTTCCTCACTGCAGCCAGAATTAAGACCATGGTGCCCAGATACTATTCCAGCTGAGATGGGTAAGGATTTCCTCTCTCTGGGGTCTCAGCTTATTTTTTAAGCCTTCTCAGAGAGGACTTTGAATTTCTCATACATATGTTTTGATTCGAGGGTCTTGGGCCTGAGGGATTAGAATACCTTTGAGGGAAATCAACCAGGGTCCCAGTTCAAAGCTGGTTTTTCTTCACTCATAAAGCAACCTCTGTCTACCTGGGTAACCCTAGAGAGGCCAACTTAGATGTGATAACAGCAGCTTCTGGCTACTTTGTCACTTGCTAAATGCCAGACACTATAATAAGGTTCTTACACATTTTAGTACAGTACACTTTTCATAGACCACACACTCAGCGAGTGAAATCAGTAAGCATTACTCTCTGCATTCTATAACTTTATTGATTATTCATTTATAAAACCTTATTCCAAGACCCTTTTCTGCATGATAGACACCCAATTCTAGTTATCACCAGGGAATCTCAGTTTCTCATGTTTTCTAAGTTGTTTTTGGGTGAAGCTCAGTAAATTCAAACTCATTCCCTAGAAAGGGACTGAAGTCCTTCCCCTTGGTGTTATTTTATGTTCTGGGGTTTAATAGTATCTTGACGTGGGGGTTGGGAGAAGCTGAAAGTTCTGGCCCAAGATCATTCTTCTTCCAAAGACTTGGGCTGATGAGATTTGACTCCTGGTCCTGGGTCACTGGCATGTAGGCGCTGTTGTCCAACCTAGTCCAGGCTGCATAGTCTCTGCTACTCTCTGCTGTAGCATATTTCTATCCTAATTCTAATCCCACTCTGTGGGGTTCAGGCAAGGTGGCTATTTCTTGCTGCCATGACGAGAGCACTCATGGGTGTGCAGGGTCTCTGTCTCCAGATCCCCACAGAACCATCTCTGCTATCTGTTGCCAGTTCTCTGTGAGCTGCCATCTCAGAGACCACAGGCAGCTGATGCAAGAATGGGCCCTTTCCTCTTGTATGTACAGTGCTTCTGACAACACTTCCTCCCTTGCCACTGACACCCGGGGAGAGAGGGAGGGGAGTGCATATGAGGAGAACCACTTCCCAGAGAGTCCTTTGCTTTCTCTTTGATGTCCTCTTCCCTCCTATTTTGGAAGATCTTATGGAAATGGGTGGTGAGACAGGATCATATAGCCTCCAAAATAGTTTCTTCTTCTTCTTCTGGACTAAGAGCATTGGACTTTGTAGCCAGGCTCTCTGGCTGTACCATGACCATTTTCTTAAAGTAGTAGGGGCTACAGTCTTAACTGTCCCATGGGGAAAGGCTGAGATGAAAACAGGTGATGCAAGGTGGATTTATAGGGGACTACCACAATCTCAGTGCCCAAACACTAATCTTATTTAATCATTTAAACAACCCTATGAGGTAGCTTTTATTATGAACACCATTATACAATTCAAAAAAAGTGACTTAGGTGACTGACCCAGTTTGTTCAGTCACCAAATATTTATAGAATGCCTACTATGTTCCAGGTACTGTTTTAGGTTTTGGAGAACACAGCAGTGAATCAAAGAGACAAAAACCCTGTTCTCACAGGGATGTCATCCAAGTGGGGTGAGGAGAGTAGAGAAGAAATAGTAAGGAAGATCAAAAGGTAAACTGTAAATTGTATAGTTTATATCACAATGATAATTTTTAATAAATAAATCATGGAAGAGACATGATAGTTTTGCTGCTGTGGTTGGATATTTGTCCCTTCCAAACCTCATGTTGAAATGTGATCCCCAGTGTTGGAGGTGGGGCCTAATGAGAGGGGTTTAGGTCAAGGAGGTGGATTCCTCCTGAACTGAGTGAGTTTTTGCTTTATTAGTTCCTGTGAGAACTGGTTGTAACAAAGAGCTGCCTCCATCTTGCTTCCCCTGTCACCTTGAGATCTCTGCACTCCCCAGCTCTCAGTTTTGGAAGCAGCCTGAGGCTCTCACCACACACAGCTGTCTAGTCTTGAACTTTCCAGCCATCCAAACTCATGAGTCAAATAAAACTATTTTCTTTATAAATTACCCAGCCTTGAGTATTGCTTTATAG
Source organism: Nycticebus coucang (assembly GCF_027406575.1). Lineage (NCBI taxonomy): Eukaryota > Metazoa > Chordata > Mammalia > Primates > Lorisidae > Nycticebus > Nycticebus coucang. The sequence goes on from NC_069793.1 coordinate 48,580,760, forward strand.
CAACACAAACAGACTAAGCCAAGGAGGATATGGCTTTAAATGCTGTGTCTTACTGAGATGAATTAAGTGAATTATCCCCTATTGGAGGGAAGTGAGTCCTAGGGGGAAAGAAGAGCAAAAACAAGGACCCTAAGAGGGGAGTGTGCTTGGCTGAACAGCTAAAGGGAAAGAAGGGCCAAGATTTAATCCTAGTCAGTCTGCCTGCAGAGCCTATATGCCTCACTATCATCTGGTAGTGCTCAAAATGATGACAGTCACTATTGTCATTATTATGTCTCCACTGTTGGCTTGACCTCTAACACCCCTTCCCTTTATGTGTCTTGATGGGTAGTTGAAAATGCCAGAGACTCTTTTTTCTAGCTTTGACTGTGACTATGAAATGGTTATATGCCCTGAAATGGTTGTATGTAACTCGCAGAAGCACTACTTTGGCTTCACATCTGGACCTAGGACTGAGGATCAGGAGGAAGAGTTTCTTGTGGCCCTGGTAGTGGAAGAGCAGAGCTTCATTTGTGGCTGCAGTGACAGTGATTCTGGTTCACGACAGGTTATGTCATGAGTGTAAGCTGCAGGATCAGGGGTAGGTGCTGCAGGACTTGCATCTGCACTTGACCAGATCTGTTGTGTGACCTTGTGTGTTTTCCTGGCTGTGTAGCCCTGAGCCACGTTCCTGAGACTTCACAGCCATTCATTGAACTATTATCCATCTGTTTTCTCCCTCAAAAGTAACATAGGTTTTATTTTTAGTTCAATAAAAAAAGACTAGATGACAGAAACATTTTCTTTTTCATCCCTCCACCCTATCCCCCAAATTTAGAGTTTGCAATTTTTATAAGGTTTGCATGATGATAAATAAGAAACAGAAATGTTATTAAAACTGAAGTGAATTTCCTTTTTGGTCGTGGAAAATAATGAAAAAGCTATTTCATCTGTTTTCTTTCCCATTTCAAAATATGAAATGGAAGATGAGGCCGCTTGCTGTTTTGACACTGTCAGGCATATCTCAAATGCCCTCAGTAGTTCTCACGTTACTCCGACAAGGTCTCCGAGCAAACGGAAGGAAGGGTTTCTATTCATTTCCTCTGCTTTGTCTTCTGAGAACAGTAAAAGACAAAAATCTTCTTGGAACATTTCCTTTTACCTGTAAAAAATATTTTTTTTGTCCCTAAAAGTATATTTACTAGAATGAATTAATTGAAGTACAAAAATTAATTCTTTGGATACATTGGATCCAAAGAATTTGCATACATTGCTCCCCAATGATGATCATACTTTAAGTAAAACTATAATTCAACATTCAGGCCCTTTAGATAATACTATATATACCCTTTTACATTTTTTCCTTTGCCTTTATTTTTTATTTAATTATCAGTAAAATTTGAAAAAATAAAATAACTCTAGAAATTTTCAGCCCAAAGTCATTCTTTTTCCAATGATGGCAGCTGCCACGATGTAACCAGAGCCCTGGTCTGATGGGGTTCAAATTGTGATGTTCAAATTATGAAAATGATGATAATTTATTATGGAATAAAATAAATAATAAATAATAATAAATAAAGTCTTTTTAATAATAAAAAGACTCAAATAGCTTTGCAAAATTAATTATAACAAATGAAACTTCCTGTCCTCATCTCTCCATTTCCACTTCCCAGAGGTGCAACCACTTCACCTAAAAGCTAATAGTTTTGTTACTATTCTCATGGCTCTTAGTAATAGACTCAGCTTGCTACTTCTTAAATTAAATTTAGGAATTATCTGTGTGGGAAGAATTTAGCCTTTTGCTCACCTGACCTAACTTAACTTCCCACATTCAACATCCTTCTAATTACAATACAGTAATAACATAATTCTGAGAGTAAATATCCAGTGTTTATAGTATTATTCCTACATAATAATCTTTATAGGTAATTCATTTAGTAAATGGATTGCTTTTCCTTTCCCTTTCAACATTTCAGTTTTCCTAGAGTTAATATTTGTCATTTTTCTTACTTAGTATTAGATGTAGAAATCAGTAATTAAATTGTAAACCCTTTGCCAAATATCTAAATCTCCTTGCAAGACTCATTTACATGCGGTTTTCTAGAAATTTCTCTCCACAGGCTGCTGACGTCTTTTAATGGCTCTGTACCTTGTGCATAGCAATCTTCCTAGGATCTACCTTTGCCAGAATCTTAAGGGACTGCCTTCACCCTTCTCCTGGCGTAGCTACCCCTTTGTACCCCACATCGTCATCCTACTCTCATCATTCCCTCATTTTGTTGGAGTGCCTCCTCGAGTAGGTTTCTAAGAAAGTTGAACAAAAAATAATTTTTTTAACGATCTTACTTATCTGAAAATGTTTTTATTTTGCTCTCACACTTTATTAATAGTTTGGGAATAGAAGAAAAATTTAAGGCAGGGCCCCATTATTTTCCAGCTCAAAATTGATCTAAAACTGATTCTTGAGTCTTCTTGGTGAATTTTTTTCTCTGGAAACTTGTGGAACTTTTTTTTTTTTTTTTTGTCCATTTTATTTGGAAATTTTATTATGGCATGTTTTGTTGTAGGCCTTCTTGAAAAATTGAATCTGCTGTTATGGCGAACTCTTTTATCAGGTAACTAACTCATGTACTTCAGTCCTGGGGACATTTCTTGATTTATATTTTTAATGGTTGTTTTTGTTTCATTTCCTCAAAATGCCTAGAAATTTTATCCTGACTTATGCTTTAATTTATTTTCTATTTTACCTTCCTATTTTTCCTCTCTTTATCTTTTTTACTTTCTGGGAGATTTTCTAATGTAAAACTTTCTGTTGTGTTTTTCATATCTTTAATTTTCATAATCTTTGTTCTGGTCTTTGACTATTCTTAGTTTCTAATGTTTTATGTATGATTGCAATTTTCATTTTCCAAGGATATGACTAATAAGTATTTTTAAAGTTTTTTTTCTCACCAGTCTGCCTCTTTGTGTCATTAATGAAAGTAAAAAAATGTGATGTCAGAAGCTTTCTTTAGATATCTGGATGCTAGAAGCCCTTGGCTGTCTGACTGTGTTTCAGAATGGGGAACTACAAAGCTGAATGGAGGCATTAGACACATGCTACGATTTGTCAACTGTGAGCTTAAAGGAAGAGGGATCTGGCTGGGCTTCTACTTGGAGAACCCCTTGAATATTTCAGTATCTTAAATATTTCCCCTTGTGTTTGTCAGATTCCCAGAGAAGACACTTGGTCTCTTTCCTGGAACCGAGATATAGCTATCCTACCTGCCAGCATTCCAGAGTCAAGAAGAAAATAATGCCAAGGCTCCACAGGTAAGTAAACTTGCAGCAAATTCCCATTTTCTGTATAGTATGACTTAATGTCCTGCATTTCAAACACCCTTTGTTCTAAAGCAGTGATTCTTAAACTTTACGTGGAGGGCTTGTTAAATCACAGATTGCTGATTTCCCCCCCTAAATTTTCTGCTCAGGAAGTCAAAGGTTAGGGCCAGAAATTTGCTTGTCTAACAAGTTTCCAAAGGTGATGCCAAAGCTTCTGGTCCTGGAACCATGTTGTGAGGACCCATCCTTTAGAGAATAGAACTTCAGTCTTGGCTGGGTGAGCAGGAGCAGTTGCCTGGCTGTGAGGCATGGTATGGGGTCTAACTGACTATTATACAGACTTTCTACCCAATTTACCTGCATTTCACCCTAGTTTCCAGAAGTTCTTAGATGCTATAAATTCTAGAGCTTTTGGAGGGCTCACTGATATAAACTGAGTTGTCTCTTAAATCTTTCCATTGCTGGTTTAAGATTTGGCTTTCTCAAATTTGCTAAGTCATATTTTTATTTGATTTCTAGCCTCCAAAATTTCATTGCTATTGACTTCTCTCCTGTTCTTTTTTTCTCTCTGCTAATGTACGTGTTTAAAATCCATTCACTGCCATTTTATTGTGATTTAGGAAGGGATAAAAGTGTAGTGAATACACTCAGTCCTATATCACCAAAATTCCTTACATTTTTCTTCAATCCTGGAGAATTCTATTATTCTATCAAATGTTACTTCTTTTTCATTTCCTCTATTATTTTTTATAAGAAACTACTTAATGGAATTTACTTCTTACTGTCTGGGAATTTTAAATACTTATACTTTAAAAATATCTTTGGCAAACTAATTTAACAAAATCAATTTAATGTGGAGAGAATACGTGTTCTGATTTTTAAGTTTTTTGCCTATCTTTATTAGCTTTGGGTTTTACCATTTTAAGTATAGGGGTTATTTGAAGCTATTTTTTTCCTTTCTTTTTCTTGATGCTACCTTCTATCTAGGGGTTCTCATGGCCACTTTTACTGATTCTCATAACTTCAGTCATATCATAATCAGGTCACCTGTCCTGTGACAAAAAACTGAGGGCTTTTGCCACATGAACTGAGAGCATGGTGAGCCCAATCCCTTTTAACCTGTCCCTTTTTAATTTAATCTAACTCTTGTATGATGCATGGATTCTTCCATCTTTCTCCATGTATTAACTTTTATTGGAGCAGATTCTGTCCCTAAATGGGAAGGCATAAGGCTACTCAGCACTGTCTGTCACTGAGTGAGAAACTAGGTCTAATTTCTGGGGTTTGGTATGGAGTATGACATTGCACACCTAAGAATATAATGGAGTTGTGATTAGTAATAAAATGATACTTTCATCTCCATATATCTGACTGCTATGTTTATATCTCCATCTATACTGAAGTTGGATGAAGATAGAAAAAATTTCGTATTCTCTCCCTAAAAGCCCTTATATTGCCCATGTGTGTAGAGTGGAAATATCTCATCAAAATTTGAACTTACAAATTCAATTTTGCTGGAAGTAATTTAATTTCCCAATATGCTTTTATCTTAAATTCAATCTGACATTCTTTTAGCTTATGAATATAATACATAGGTGTTATGTATGTTATGACATATAGTATGTATACTACATGTTTATCATATATAGTACATAAAATACACAAGGACCTTGAATGCTTTCTTAATTCTCCCACTTTACATGTTACGGCCTATTATTGTAAATCTATTTTCTTTATTTTTATAGCTTCAGATTCATAATTGTAGGAGTTTTTGGCTGGGGCTGGGTTTGAACCTGCCACCTCTGGCATATGGGGCCAGCACCCTACTCCTTTGAGCCACAGGTGCCACCCAATAAGTTAATGTTCATTTAGAATCATCTATATCTAGACCTCTTTTTTTGCTTGCCATTCACTCTTGTGACTCTATCTTCCCTTCTCATCCAATATTCCTCAGGAAATACAGTATTTAGTAATTTTTACAAAATTAAATTCTATTAGTGGTAGTTTTCTTAGTCTCTGTGTGTCTGCAAATGTTGTTGCCCCCAGTCTTCTGATTGCAGAATGATATTTAGCTGGGTATAGAATTCTATGTTGACTATGGTTTTCTCTCAGTACTCTGAAAATATTATTCCACTATATTATGTTTTCTCTCATTTGTGTTGAGAATGTCAACTTGAAATAACTGAAAGGATCAGAATCCAATTTTTAAAAGTTTATTTAAGCAATTTGCTGGGAATGACCATTTGGGACACACAACTTCCAGGAGATGGAGTCAGTTCTCTGAAATTAAAGCTGAGGTTCTTTCTTATATAGCCAGAAAACAAAGAAGTTTGGTAAGCTTATAATATTTTCTATATAAAGCTAGTTTATGAGTAACGACAATTAGATTAGTTACAACTTGTTTTCTTTTCCTTGTTTTTATTTCCTTTCTGATTTAAAAGAGCATATTTAACATTCCATCTTAAGATAATGTGATAGCTGTGAAGTTTTATGTAAGGAAAAAAAGAGGGAAGTTAATCTGAATGAACATCAACAGTGAAGAGGGAAGGGGTCCTCTCTGGCACCCCTTGGTCATTTGTGACATTTTACAGAACAGTATAGGTAAGGAAGAAGGCTAATCTATAGTCAGAGAAATAAAGGTTACAGTTGCCTAGGTTACAGCTGCCTAGGATACAGCTGCCTGTCATGTGACTTAGGCCCCATAATAACATTCCTTTAAGGCTTAAAATAATTTAGCGTTCTAACAGCTTAGATTTTGAATTACTTATTTTCATAAGAAGTAGTCTGTCAGTCAGTTAACCAATTTCTTCTCTTACTGCTTTTGAGATCTTTTCTTTGGCAGTCTCCGGTTTCATTATAATGTATATCTTCCGGCTCACTAATTCTCTTTCCTTCTGTAGAGTGGTTTTATAAAACTTGTTCATTTTTTTCTTATTATTTAAAAAAATGTAATGGCTCCATTTTTTTTTTACTTCATTACTGCTTTTTGCTTTTTTTAGAAATCTTCTTGACTCTGTTTCTTAATTTCTCACTCTTTTCTCATATATTCTATTTCTTCTTTAATGCTTTTAATCAATTAGATGATTATTTTAGAATCAGAGTCCAATATTTATGTTAATTTTCTTATGAAAATTATTTATTTTTCATGCTGACTTGACTAATGGTAGTTCCCCCCCCTCATTGTATTAGATAGCTATACAATTGTATTAGTTGGTTACACTGTGAGTTGCATAAAAAAGGAAAATAATGACATAAGTAATGGAAGTTTGTTTTATATGAAAGTTCTGATGTGATATAGGGAGTCTGGGATTGATGTAGTAACTCCACAGTTGTCTTCATGGTCCAAGATGGAGCACCAGCCACCACATCCACGTTACAGACAGTAAGATGGGCAAAGGAGGGGAAGAAAGCACAGGATGTGTGCCAGCTATCTTTGGAGGCAATTTACTCCAAGCTGCCCTGTAACACGCCTCCTTATATCTTATTAACCAGTTAGACTACTCCTAACTGCCAGGGACTTCTATAACTTGCAGTCTCTAACCAAAGCAGCATTGGAGAATGGAAATGCTTGAGATAAGCATGCAATCTCTGCCTCACTAAAATATTTTATGATACTGGTTTAAGCACACAACTTCAGTGGGGCTTTAAATGTAGGACTCCTATGGCAGATGGGCTAAGGGGCCATCCATACAGAAAGGTTTTAGTCTCACATCTGTCAGGTGCCCCAAAGTATCCTTCCTTGTTTAGAATCAATTTTGTTGTTGATGATGATGATTTCTCCTGTTGGGAAAGGCAGGGTCGCCAAGCAACATGTCACTGCATAAACGCAAACCCCACATCCCTGTGAGGTAAGTCCTTATGGTTATGTACTCTTAGAGATTTTACCTTTCTTCCTAGAGCCCAGTCAAGATAGACAGGCATCTTTATTCATAGAGAGGGGATTGAGTGGACTTTAAAATTTATTCTTTTACACACAGTGTACCTGTTGGGTGTCCTGGCTTTATGCAGAAGTCTTTGTCCAAATGCCAAATTTTGCAGCCTTGGGGTTTGGTCTTTTGCTCCAGTGTAGGCATAAAAGCCCAAGCTCTTACTTAGATCAATAGCACTGGCACCCTGACCCGCCATGTTCCTTCCCAATCTCTGTCCACTTACCATGGTAGTTTCAAGGGTTTAGAATCTTGTTTGTTTTAATTCTCTGGGGATTTCTTTTGCTTTTTACAAGCTCTTACAAACTCAGATATATACTTTATTACTTTTTTTCTAGCATTTCTAGATATTTTGTAGCAGGAGGATTTCAGATTACCATTCTACCCATTGCAGGATATTTTCCCCAATAGCCTTTTTATAAATTCGTCTCACACTTTCTTCTATTTTGCTTCTATAAGCCAGAGCCAGAATATATTTCTATTGCTCACCACCAACACTACTGACTGATACATTGTGTTTTAGAACTTGCCCCGGTGTTTGGCCCTGACCCTCATGATCCTTGAAGTTTAGAATCTTGCTAGAGAGCTCCAGGTAGAGAATGCTCGGTGGGTGCTCCAGGCTCCTGATGTGATTCTCCCACTAGAGCAATCCATAGAGGGAACACAGTCCACGCTGACTTAGGCCTTTTTCTCATTAACTCACCATTCCCTTGTGAAGGTTTTGTGGAACTCCAGCTCCAGAACTCTCCCTATGTTAGCCCAGAAGTTTAATGTTTTCACCAAACCCTACCAAAGAGCACACTTGTTCCTTAGCAGTGACTGACATTTATCCCATTAGTGCCAATTGCATTTGGCAGCAAGTTTGGGGTTTAGGGATGAAATCATTCCATCTGGATCAGGCAGACCTCCATGCCTACAAATAGGGCTAACCTGGACCACACTGCCTCCTGGAAAGCCCTGAATTGCTGCAAGGTCAACGGGAAGGCACTGGGGTAGAAGCAGTGGCCAAGAATTCACGTGCAGTGGAGTTGGGGGGCTGATCTCTTCTGCCCTTTGTTCTGGGTCTGTCACTTGCTTGCTAAGCTACTTCGGGCTCCGTCTGCCTCAGTTAGTGTCAGTTTCCTTACTAGGGATGTAGTGACAAGGTTGCCGCTCTTGCCTACCTTCTGGTGTTGAAAGGACCAGATGCAGCACAGATGTTCAGTATGTTTGGGACAGAAGTAAAGTTATTATCTTAACTTCACCAAGGAAGAAACTGAGACTCAGAGAGATGAAGTCAGTTCTCTGAGGTCACACAGCCAGTGAATGGCAAAGCTGGGGCTCGGCTCCGAGGCATCTGACCTCAGAACTCATTCCCTTTTCACAAAGCCACCGCTGTATAAACATGAGATAAGGGCAGGAAGAAGGGAATTAAAAGTGTGTGAGCGCCTCTCTTCTGCCAGCTGATTTTTGGAAGGTCTCGCATTTACTCTGCATACAACATTCTGAGGTTACAGGTTAGTTTTCTTACGCTTATTTTACAGATGAGAAAACTGTGTATCAAAGACTGTCCATGATTTACCCAAGCCAGCCCAGTAGTTTCAAGAGCTGAGAGTCAAACTTGGCATTGTCTGATTGCAAAGCCTGTGATTTTTCTCCCTTGATTTCTTTTTACAATGCTCTGCAGATATTGGTATGCTTCCCTAAAGTCCATATGCATTTAGACAAGGTTCAAATCAATTAATTCACACTTTGCTGCTGAGACGCCTTTGTGCCAAAGGTGATCCAGGTGCTCCCGGTTTTATGCATTCAAACCCGATGAGGCCTCTTTCCCTACTTCTTGCATGACAGCCCAGACTGGAGAACTGCGGTGCATATGGTGTTTGCAAAATGCTAGTTGTGTATGGGTGTTTAAACTTTAGTTTTGCATCTTTTAATTTATTTATGCAAGCAAGCCGCCTTTCATGAATTTTAAACTGTGCTGCCTTAAAGAAGTGCTTTCCAAATGGGACAGCATTTGTGATCACCACTAAGCCATTCTAACTGCTTGCAGGCCTGGGGAGAGAGGCAGTGAAGAATATTAGCAAGCTCGGCACTGTCCCTGTGTCATCCCAGGCATTGTGGCGTAAAATGCACTTCGTGTCTAGGAAAAAAAAAAAAAAAGAAAAACAACTGTGACTCGAGTCTTTGGTTATTTTTAATGCTGAGCAGCAGAACCACAGGGAATATTATGAGTTCCAAGATTCTGACAAGAGGGACTTGCCGCTGAAGTGCTTTCTTCAGGAGAGAGAGAGATACTGCTACAAGTCTTTATTCATTTATTTATCATGCTTCAGTTCCCTAAAAAAGAAAACACTTCTCCTGTTCAGGGGAAATTGCTTCAATGGATAGATTGCATTTAAATAATTTAAGTATAAAATTACTCGAACAGGCTGACTGATATTTCGAAAATGAAACAGTCACAATCACTTAAGAGCGCCGGCAAAGTTGGTGAGTCGGCCGTGTGGCTGGGGTAAGAGAAGAGTGTCTCTCTGGCTCGGGGACGGGGTCTCCATCCTGCCCCACCGGCTGCTCCCGAGCTGATTTCTGGTCAGGTTGTACAAGGAGAAGACAGGTTTCAAAAAACTGCTCACGACTTTCAGATTTTAGTCTTCATCTAAGCAGCCAGGACAGTGAAGCAAAGAAGACGTAGATCTTTGTTCAGAAGACTTCCACCTTATATGCATGAGCCACTGGTCATCCTCCAGGGTCCTGGTGGTCCTCGTCTCTGCAGTTGGATGTTAGTTCTGACCTCACAGGGATGTTGGGGCCGAACTAGGTTTCTGAGAGGACCCAGCACGGTGCCTGGTGTGTAATGGCCCATTGTGTTCTGTCTATAGTGCATTCTCCTAGGCATCTGAGGGGCTGTTCCTACAACCATGCCATCTGGGCCTAGTGAGAGTCTCTCTGTTCTCAGAAAGACCTCAGCCATGCTAATAATAGGCGTCTGTTGGGCTGTTCCTCCATCCCTATGTGGAACATGGTCAGACTGAGGAAGTCCTGCCTTTCCCTGTGCAGATAGCATTTCTTCACCTTGGTTCTGTGGTCCACTAGGACCTCAAAAAACCTGGAAAAGAGGCAACCCTATGGCCAAATGCATTTGCAGAATCCTATACATACATGCCCTTTTTGGACATTTACCCAGCACTCTGACATGCCAAAGGCTCTGAGAAGTCCTGCAGACAAGAGATCTTTTTACATTCAACCACTGCATGTATTCATCTTATGTGGCAATAAGATCTCACCCTCACACCAAAGTTCTAGCAATAGCCTTTAGAATATGACTTACTGAAACATAGTTAGAGAGACTCTGCTCTGAGGTGGTTTTTCTTCTTTCTACCCAACTCTATTGCCTTCTGTCTTATTTTCCTCTGGACACAGAAAGGACCAGCTTCAGGGGGTTTCAAGGTCTTCTTCTGTTTACTGTCAGCTAATTAATACAGCAAATGTCCTGAGGGCTGGGATGAAGATCAGTGAAGGATCTCCATACGCTCATGATGCAAAGTCAAGATGGGGACCAGACACATGACCGGGAAGGGTTACTGCCACGTACCTACTGTTGTGAGTGTGAGGGAAGTTAAGTCCTAGGTTGGGGGACAAAAGTGGCAACGAAGGGAGCCATTTCTTGGCTTGCCTGGGCATGTCAGGCAAGGTCTCCTGGAGGAGAAACCCGCAGGCTGTTCTCTGTCCTCTTCATTTGCCTTCGAGGCATTTAGAGGGAGCAGCGTGTAAGGCATGGGCAGCCGCCTCTCTGTAGCACCAGTGTTTACTTTGAAGAGAAAATGTCTGCTTTGTAGGCAAATGTTTTCAGCATGGAAATGATCATTGCAATTGCTGTGGTTGTCACAAATGTTTCATCAGAGCCGATAAAGCAGCTGAGTGTTGGCAAAATCGATGAAAACATCTTGAGAAATGTTCGCTGCCTACTTAACGGTCTGTGGCTCATCTGGTGTGAGGGAGGCGGGGAGGGAGGCGGTGAGCTGAGGCCACACATGAGATTCCGAGAGGCGGTATGGTGTTGTGGATGGGAACGTGATTGCTTTGTTAGAAACTCTGGCTCTGACTCCTGTGAGCTCTGTGACCTAGACAGATTACCTAACTTCTCTGTGCCTCTGTTTCTTCATTTGGAAACTATATAATAATATCACTGACTTCATTTAATAACTGTTTAAACAAATCAATACATCTCAAGTGCTTTTAGTTCTTCATAAATATTAATATATTAATTATTTGAGGTTAAATATCCTTATAATTGTTTCACCTAAAAAAATCGGCTGTACAAGGCACCATTCATTCAACAAGCATTTGTGGAGCACATAACTCAGACCATGTTCTCAGGGCTAGGGACCCCGTGACTTAGACAGGGTACTGTTTTCTTGGAGCTTTCTTTCTATTGAAGTAGACAAACTAAACAAATAAATAAATAAGAAAGCTTCAGATTATGATAATTTACAACACAGGTAAAGAACATAAAACAGAGTAATGGACAAGAGGACGTTGAGTTGCAGATTGCCCAATATATTCAGTTGGGCACAGAGAAAATATATTTTATTTAATTTTCTAAATTTCTCTGACATTCTTCATCTATTACTTAATGTTTAGCGTAAAAAATAATTAACTTTCTTAATCCAATCTGTAACTTCAATCTGATGGAAGAATCAAAAGAACCTCTTTAGAAAATTGTGCTGTCCTACCTTTGGCTATAAATCAAAGGGTTTAAGGGGAGGAAGTGTCTATGTGGGACCTTGTGCTACTCTAGGGGAAGGGGCCCTCAGATCCTGCAGGGCTTCTTGTACTTTCCTCTGGCTTCTCTGGTCTAAGAAGTAACATCTTCTTCTGCCTTATGGCACTTGTCTCCTTGCAGCTGAGTCCACAGTGCGTGCTTTCCTTTGCCTTCCTTCTCTCTTTCATCCTTCTCTGGACCTGCTGGCCCTCCATGGCTGCCTGAGCTTCATCTTAGCTCTCCTTGGCACTGTAGGCCCATCTGCAGCTCTGCTTCTGCCAAGACAGCACCTAGGCATTCTTTCTATCTCCTCTGCTTGGAGTCATTTCTACCTTTGTTATGCCAGACTCTGTGGCAGGTCCATTGGGTCCCCAATCCACTGACTTTCGAATCACCTTTCAGGAACTTCACTTCTGAGTCTTGTACATATCCCACGGGAACCAAGAGAAGCTTAGGAAGTGGTAAGCAGAGCATCAGGGTGTGTGTGTTGGGGGTGGGAGGCTACCAGGAGGTACTCTTTCTCCAGAGTTTTCTAAGCAGGGCAGAAAACCTGTCCATGTTATTCGTTCCCTAAGCCACTCTTAAAAATTCAGCCCTGAGATGAGCAGATGAAAAAATAAAAGCCCTGGCATCAGACTTTTTCTTCTTCCTCTGTTTCTATTTTTTTTCCTCAACATCACTCAGGTAGAAAAGGATAGGAATTATCTTTCTATGTCAAAATGCTTTTTCTACTCTAGAATTAAAAAGTTTGATGTCGGACTTCTAGTTTCCACTCTGGCATGTAAAGATCACAGAAGTCATGGCTTCTGTCATCACTTCCACCCTCACAATAGGAAATAACTGAGAAAATGAAAAATCAGTGGTTTTTCTTGAGCCATTAGAGAAATGAAGGGACAAGGTAAACCAATGCCTCAAAATCTGGAAAGACAGGTGGATCTGGAAAGCTACAGCTGAGATGTCCTGACCTACATCAGAGGCTGCTAGAGTCATGGACTGGTAGGAGGAGTGAAATGGGACTGGGGATAGAGTGTTTGAAGCTCAGTGTGGGCTAGTATAAGAGTTAAAAAGCTCTTGGGCTGCAGGCTGAGGTGGACCCCCACTTTTATGGGTTTTATCTCTAGGAACCTCATCAGCCTCTCATGGTTAAGATCTCTGGTGGCTCTGGCACCAGAAAGAGAAGAGTAATCATTGTGTAATATACTCATAA